>NC_143526.1:1365833-1690416 GCF_031878675.1 Megascapheus bottae
TTGGCTAGACCTGGGGCTTAAGCTCAAGGACTGGGTACTGTCCTTGGACTTTTTCAAGGCTAGAGCTCTATCACTTGAGCCACAGCATGACTTCTGGCTTTTTCCATGTAAGTGGTACCAAGGAATCAAACCCAAGGCTTTGTGCGTGCTAGGCAAGCACTCTACCACTAGGCCACACTCCCAGCCCGTGAAGTCAAGATTTTGAGCTCCAGAGAAAGAATTCTGTTAAGCAGTAAAGGCAAGGGATTTAAATCCTAACAGAGTAGAAGTCAAACTCTGCCCCTTCCACTTTCTGACTGTATAATCTGTAAGTCATCAGCAGTCAACCTGCTTCCTTATAATATGTGTACTTACCAAACATGTTGCCAGGTGGAATATCTGAGATGAGATGAAGTGAAAAAGAAGTGAGAACAGTACCGCACTCAAGATAAGAAGCCAATGGCAACCATTATTTAAGGAAAACAAGGAAACTTCTATATACAAATATATGTATAATTCTGTTGGTGGGAGTGCAAACTCGTTCAACCACTATGGAAAGCAGTGTGGCAGTGCCTCAAAAGGTTAAACATAGAACTCCCCTATGACCCAGCAATTCCACTACTTGACATTTACCCAACCATCCAGAAACAAGGACATACTAAATCCACTAGCACAACAATGTTCATTGCAGCACTATTCACCATAGCAAAAATATGGAACCAACCTAGATGTCCCACAGTTGATGAGTGGATCAACAAGTTGTGGTATTTGTACACAATGGAATTCTATGCTGCTGTCAGAAAGAATGACATTGCCCCATTTGTTAGGAAATGGAAAGACTTAGAAAAAATCATATTAAGTGAAGTAAGCCAGACTCAAGGGAACTTAGGCTCAATGGTTTCCCTCATTCGTCATAATCAGTAGAAACCTTGGGCTCTACTAGCAGAGATCTGCAATAGAGCAAAATCTTGATACATAAGGCCATATAATGTGAAGCTAATTGAAAGGACCTCCAGGATATTGAAACAAAAGCCATATAATGAATGATTGTTGTCCTTAATGTGCTATGTTGTCTCTCATCTCCTTTGCTGTCCCTTGGTTATCTCATATTGTTATAGTATCTCACTTTGTTATCTGATATATTGAATTTATTTGTATTTGGTTATTTGAAATTTGATAGGGAAGGGGGGAAAACCAAGACGGGTGGAGGGTGTGGGGGGGGAGGAAAATGGGTACCAAGACATGTGAAAGGGTATCAATGTATGTGAATTAATGCACCTTCTATCTGACAAATATCATGTAACCCTTTTACTAATTACAATAAAAAACAAATATGTGTATAATTACATATTGTATGTAATTATAATATAGAATTATATATAATTGCACATTAAACATTTATTATACAACTGCTTTCATGAGACATGTGGTAATTATTTCACGTATCTCTCCCCTTATTGGAGACCTAGCTCCCAGAGGCAGATTTCGCCTTTTTCCACATTTAATAAGGATCTTCATACATATTTGGTGCAGAATGATTTTTTGGACATGGAGTAAAGCTTAAGTGGCTATTATTTTTAAGCTATTATTTCCAATTATTTTATCTAAGAAGCAGAACTATGTAGCCCTGTATTCTGCTTCAAATATTTAGAAGTATTTAGGATAAATTACCCTCTGAAAACTTCCATCAAATACAATACTAAAAGGGGAATCTGTTCCCAAGAAAAATAGGCTGTGCTATGCTTTTCAGCTTGTAGTAGACTTCAAAGTCTCAAGGCAAGTATCGAGTTAATGTCTAACAACTGAACTGCTATTTCATTTTAAGTACTGACAGTGTTCTTAGCAATCGGCAAAGAAGAAAGGCTGTAATGTTCTTTCAGATACAGGGACAGAACTGTTGGTTCTGGGCTCTAACCCCTGCTGCATAATTTACATTCAGAAGGTTATTTTCAAAGCCAAAAGATCAAGGACTACAAAGGCTTCAAGTAAGAAATTTAGGAATTACTGTATCTAAAAGTCTTCATATTTTAAAACTGTCTTCACATGATAATAGGATTCTGAGTATAATGAAGAAAAGAAAGTCTTCACTTTTCCCCCTGGAAAATGAATTTTTCCTTTGGGGAATGACCTGAACTAGTTTAAAGTTATGTTCATAGATATTTCATGGGTTGCAGTTAACTACAGAGTGCTGAAGGAGTGGACATGTTTCTGGAATCCTGACTCAACTAAACTGAATCAAAGCAGAAGCTCTGAGTACCCCCTCACACCTGCTTCCGAAGCTGCATCCAGGGCTTACCTGGCCTAGACAAAGCTCAGCAAATCTCTGAAGGTGGGTGCTCAATTACAGCAGGAAGAGGCTACCTCCCGTCAGTTAATCTAACATCTGCCTGGAAAGCTAGAAGTGTTGACTGTGATCTAGAGCAGAAAACAAGGTGGTAAGTTTGCAGTAAGGAGGCAAAGAAGGAAGGTGAAGTGTACAGTAGAGACAAGAAAGGCTACCACAACCACTTAGGTAAGAGTTCTGACCAGCCATTTCAACTGTCTCCAACTTACTACTCTAGAAGGATCTTCTTCTCGCTAGGGTATTGTGCTCAGCGTTTGGAGTTCTTTACTTTCCCCTTCTCTGACCTGTGGCCTTAGGAACTGAATCCATTTCAAGTAGTGCCTATGCACTGATGTGATCCCCAGTGTTCATCTTGAGTACTGCCTGTGCTCTTTTGATATGGACATGTGGGCCATCTAATGCACCACTGCTAATACAGGACCCTTGAACATGTGCCCCACGTCAGCCATCCCAGCCAGTCAGAATCAATGGCAGCACCACCTACTTACTTCTGTTTTCCCCAACAACATTCTAGTTAAAACAACTCTTCCCTGTCACTCCCAAAGGTCTTCCACAGGCACCTTTGTTCCCTAGCATTCATTCCCCACACTGCCAGACACAGGCATTTCCTTTTCTTTTGAAGAACAGCAACTTCACAATCACAATTCTGAGGAAACATTTACTATGGTTTACCTCTGCTCCTAGAACCAACTCTTACTGTAGTCAAAAGTCCCTGCATCATCTGTTCCCTCCCAATGACCACTTTTCCTCCTCCTCCTCTATTCAAAATATACCAGTGCCTTGAGCATGGGAAGTCCCATTGGAACGGAGCCCATGAAGTCATTCTCTTTTCACTCTTAGGGAAAGGATTTTAAATAAAATTCACTGTGTACAAAATTTCTCTTGGATGCTATATCATAATCTCTGGTTTGGTTCTTTGTACACTGTCCCTCTTTCTGTCCTGGGAGTCAGTCCTTCAAAACCCTTGTCATTGCAAATTCCTCTCCTTATCTGGAAATTATGTTCCCATCTCCACACAGGATCCACTGCTTTTCCCTATACAGGACTGACAGTGATCCACAATTAAATATTCCAGGATGCGTTCTGATTTGATTACTCATTCTAGTAAAAGGCCACATGGGGCTTCAACAAAACACTGCACAGTGGGAGAAGGGTTTGGCAATTCAAATCAAGATGATCCTGAAGACTTTGCATATATTTGTTTCCTCCATTAGTCTGCTCTCTGAACATACAATATTTACTGCCTCCATTGGTCTGCTCTCTATACATATATTTACTGCCCCTGTAGTATATCAGGCATCATATACATTTTGAAGGGTGACTATCAGCAAATGTACGTGAAAAGTACACCTTACTCCTGCAACCACTCATGATACTCATATGTCCAAATACACTTCAAATGACAACCAGTATCTGCTCTAATGCGAATTGATCTGCAAACCTTCCTTTGTTCACAGTACACATAACATATTACATTTTAATGTAGATCTGTTTCATTATCTCTGTACATGCTCTTTTCCACATCAAATTAGGTCTTCTCCTTCTGTATCACAAGAGTAGACTATAGCACAGTATAAGCAACACAAATATTTCCCTCACATTACCAACTCAAAAGACACAAAATGACTGGGAAAAAAACCTTCAAAATATCTCTGTTTTTCCATTTACCTTCATCCAAATTCCCCTCCATCCCCCCATTTCCTCATGACCGCTTTCAATTGTTAAAAGGAGCACATCATGGAGAGAGGAGGATGGATTTTTCTTCTACTCTGTAAATACATACTTCGTAGACATATGTATATAAATATACATATTGCATAAGCAAATTTAATGTATCTTAAAATATAATTTATAAGAGGACAACACTTTTCCAAATGCAACTCAGCAATATGAATTTTTAAAGTAGGGTTGTTTCACAGTCATTGGGTGACTGAAAGGTGGCTTTCACCCGCAACTACATTAGTTAGTCAGCAATTCAATTTTCTCAGATCTGTAAGAGGGGGTAATAGCTGCAAATTGTCCTGACAGATGCTACCAGCTGCTTCTGTAAAGCAACAGTTATACAACTTGCTCTCTCTCAGTTTGAAGCAGAAAGAAAAAAATTTTCTTTAACAGTTATTTTCCATTTTCAAGTTTGGAATTAAAAGTCTGAAACTGCCTCTGTGCACAGTACACAAAAGCCAGTTCACAAAAGCTACTCTGATACATAATTTTAACTGCTGACTCATTTTTTCACAATTTGACCACATTTTAATGTCTCCATGAAATTTTACACTACATCTGAAATAATACCGCATTTTTTCAAGAACTGTTCAGATCCCTCACTTCATGAAGCCTAAAAACCATGGTGAGTGGTGTGTTCAGTGTATAATGCAGGGAGTACTTGCCACAGGTCCAAGCAGGAGAAACTGAAGTTCCAGGAAATCAGAATGTGACTACTACAAAATAAGTGTCTTGATTCCTGTTCCTTCATTCAACAACAGTAACATTCAACTCCACATGAGAAAACCATTCCTATCAGGAAATCATTCTACCTTTAATTCATGCTATTTATCCAAACTCAACAACACCACCTGTGATTTTCATGGTCTCCAGAGGGTCATGCTATGCTCTGTTCTTATAACTCAGTCTTACTCCCAAGGCATGGCCCACTGACTATCTTCTCTTGGGAGGACTTCCTCGAAATTCTTCAGCAGCCCATTCTCCAGCTCAGAATCATTTTTAGTATATTTTTATTGTAATTAATAGAAGGGCTACATTATATTCACCAGATAGAAGATGCTTTACTTCATAAACATTGATACCCTTTCTCATGTCTTGGTCCCCATTTCCCTCCCCCCACCCCCAACCCTCATCTTGTTTTCCCCCCTTCCCTATCCAATTTCAAATAACCAAATAAACATATATACAATATATCAGATAACAAGGTAAAATACTGTAACAATTCGAGGTAACCAAGGGACAGCAAAAGAGATGAGAGATAACATAGTACATTAAGGACAACAATCACTCATTATATGGCTTTTGTTTCTATATCCTGGAGGACCTTTCATTTAGCATCATACTATATGGCCTTATGTATCTAGGTTTTATTCTATTGGAAATCTCTGCTAGGAGAGCCCAAGGTTTCTACTGATTAGTACAAATGAGGGAAACCATTGAGCCTATGTTCCTTTGAGTCTGGCTTACTTCACTTAAAATGATTTTATTCTAAGTCTTTCCATATCCTTACAAATGGGGCGATGTCGTTCTTTCTGACAGCAGCATAGAATTCCATTGTGTATAAATACCACATCTTGTTGATCCACTCATTAACTGAAGGGCATCTGGGTTGGTTCCATATCTTTGCTATGGTAAATAGTGCTGCAATGAACGTCATTGTGATAGTGGATGTGGTATGTCCTTGTTTCTGGACAACAGGGTAAATGCCAACTAGTGGAATTGCTGGGTCATAGGGGAGCTCTATGTTAAGTCTTTTGAGGAACCACCTGTCAGGAAGGCTCTTTTCCTTTGTTTTGCAGAAACTGTTCTGTATTCAAACAGAAATCTACCTGTATTACTCACTTCTGGAAAGGATTGGACTGCACCACCTAGCAAAAACACTGAGAAACTTCAGCTTCCTGAGCAACTAGCTGCAAAAAACTATGAAACATAAGTAATACACATAAGTAATACACAGCCTAGAATTCCATTGTGTATAAATACTACATCTTGTTGATCCACTCATCAACTGAGGGGCATCTGGGTTGGTTCTATATCTTTGCTATAGTAAATAGTGCTATCTAGCTATTTTCTTTACCACTGCTTGCAATACTTCGTTGATATTATCTCAGAGGCACACTCTGACTCAGCTTTCAGATATTAATGATTCTTTTATTTCTTTACACAAATAAAATTTTCCATTGTCCTTCAACTCTTCTACTCAGTAATCTTCAGTAGCTCTCTATTTCATCCAATAATAGGCCAAAATTTCTCCTGAACCAGGAAACAGAAACTTAAGTCTCTGAGCTAGCTAATTAAACTTCTAAATTTCAAAATCACCATCTATGCATATGTGTGGACATTTATATAGTAATATTCAAATGGTAAAAGATTCTTTATAATCTTTTCTATTCACCTAATGAATTATTCACATCATCATATAATCTTCTACTCCTTGGTATGATTCCCACTGTGATCTCATTAACAATTCGCTATGGATCCCATTTCTTCTAAGTTTCTCTTATTTCTACTTAGGATGGTTTTCTCACACCAGTAACCTTATGTTTGACCTAATTTTGAAACTATTTTCTGACCCTGATCGAGAGCTCAGACATCAAAAAGATATTCACCATCTTTCTAGAAACTGGCTTTGGTTTAACCCTAAAATGAGTAAATAGGTGTTCTTCATGAACTGCACTCAAAGCTTACTTGCTACTTAAAGCAAGACCTCAAAAAACATCACAACTCATAAAATCAGTAATATCCCAGAGTTCTTTTGTAAAGAACTTCAAGCATTTACATAGATGAAATGAAACTGATGTGCAGTCAAAATGACAGAAACAGATGGTTCTGCCATCACTTAATATGACACTTGTTTCTCCAGGCTGGTGAACAGAAGGAACCAGTTGTAGAAGGTGAAAAGGGTCTTGCAATTTAGAACCCACTGAAGTATAAAATGCCACCAAACTTGTCTCAAATTAAAACACATTTTAGTTTCTTCATTTGAAATCCTATACTGCGTAAGATTAAAAATCTCATAACTACCCAGATTTAAACTCTGAGCTTCTGATCATCTGAGGCCTGAAAATACTGGTTTGTGATGAATAGGTCTTAGGAAAACAGAAGGGGCATTTCAAATTCAAGATAAAACTATATCCATTGAAAATCTATATAACTGTCCAAACAAGAGTTTTCAAGATAAAATATCCAATTTATTTTAAAGTAAGATGTTTTAAATGTTCATATTCACCAAGTTTCACCAACTTACATATTCCTTTATTTAACAGTGATTTATTGATAAGAAATAATACAGTATAATGAACAGAGCACAATATCTGGTATTGTATACCTTGGGTTTCCTTTCCTACCTCCCCTACTTGTTGATTCTGTAGATCTATAGTCCTGGAATAGAAGCCTGGCTTTATAAGATTCACTTTTCTCTACTGTCATGAAGCAGAATGTAGCATGTAAGTCCAGACAGTATTTGGCATTTTCTGAGCAACTAAGTATAAACTCACCTCCTTCACTCACGTTCCTTCTCCTGCCATGTCCTATCATGCACATGTTGAGCACAGTTCAACTCCAAAGTTCAGAGTGTGAAAAAGTTCAAACTTTATACTTAATGCTATGAATATTATCTCTCAGCCCAGAAAGCAGAATCACAATTCTGCCATTCTTTGGTGTCACTACTTTTCATCATTCCCACTGCAGTTTAAATTTTGCACCCAAGAAAAGTCTAAATCACCAAGTTTGTACATTTTTATATTATATATCTGACAGTACAGTGACTAGGATTCATGTAGCCCATTATAATTCTCAGTTGTTCATCTTTTCTTAGAGCCTGGTTATTTTCTTTGGTGTCTAAAGTTATTTCATTAGGTCCAAACAAGATAAAATGATTTGCATTTCCATACAGAATTACAGGATTTTCCCATGCTTTGACTACTTGTACTTATTTAATTAATTTATAGAGTTATTTATTTTCGCTGTCATACAAGCTTTGAACTCAGGGCCTTGGGCTTACTAAGCTGGTACTGACTCTGTAACTGAGTCAAGTCTGTAGTCCTGTTTTTTAAGAGTCTCATTTAACTCCCAAGCACACACTCAAGTCACAATTGACTTACTTTATGCTTCTCATAGGTGCTGGGCTAAGAAACACAAACCACCATGTCTATGGCTTGTGAAAGTGATACACACATTTCAGGGCTGGCATCAAGCTGTGTCCTCCAATATTTCCCTCCCCAGAATCTAAGATGACAGGTGTGAGCTACCGGTAACCCCACTTGACTTATTACAATTTTTTTTGCCAGTCCTGGGCTTGGGCTCAGGGCTTGAGCACTGTCCTTGTACTTTCTGAAGGCTAGCACTCTACCATTTGAGCCTCAGCACCACTTCCGACTTTTTGCTATGTATGTGGGGTACCAAGGAATTGAACCCGGGTCTTCGTGCATGCTTTGCGAGCACTCTACCACTAGACCAAACCCCGGCCCTTACAATTTTTTTTATAATTTGAAAGCAGTTCAAGAAAAGAGATTACTCCTCAGAAACCACCAGCTCTCACAAAGTGCCTTACACAAAATCAACCAATTCTATAGAAGCCTTAAATAAATTAGTGTGTATATCCTTCTACTTCAGTTCTGCAATTCCACCTGCTCATAATTCTCCAACTATGCCTCAAATAGGTTTGTATTTAATGTTATTAATGGCTTCATGTTATTCCTCCTCTTAGAAATAGCAGTTTTACACATGTCTTATTAACGATGGATTTCTGTCATTAGACAGAGCTCAGTGTATAAAAAATTTTGGAACTCTCTGTTGTGTCCAAACCCTATGACATATATCACCATCCAATCTGCCTGTGTACAACAACAGTTCTCCTTTCACTTTCAAAGTATCTCTACTTTTGATAGTTGCTATCATTCCCAGTTCAAGAATGCCTGCAAAAGGAAGAAAGAAGAATCTAATTAAACCAAAAAGAACAGCTAAGTGGAAGGAAAATATTATCTATTGCCCACATATTGACATTCTTATGAATTATTCAACTTGGATTTGTGCAAAACCTCCCAAACTGTGATTGCATCTGTATGGATAGATGCCTTTGGAACATCATGGGAGCGTGATTCTTTAGGTAGGAAGTAGTTACAGTGGAAATTTCTGTGGTGCTATCATCTACATGCCAAAGAGTTCTGTGGTTTGTTTTTGCTTTTGGAGAGACTGGTGATTGGTCAGGGTGAAAGGAGAGTCTCTAAATTCATCATTTCCAAGCAATACGAAGCCTGGGTTCTATCATTTATTTCTTGTATGTTTGTCTATTATCTCTCATTTGTCATACTAAGCTACTTCAGGAACTCCTCTTCATAGATATTTGTCTGCTATCTGCTATTCTAAACAAGAAATAATTTGGGGATCATGTAAGGTGATCTATTTGAGGCAATCCTGCTGAGAAACACTAACGTGGGATTTGCTGGCTCCCACTCTGTATTCAGCAGCATTGTGACATAGTTTATAGACTTCATTTTATTCTCTCCCTTATTTCCTTTTTCTCAATCACAACATGAACTAGGGTAGATTTAATAGTTTATAAATAATTCTGACACCTAAAGTAAGGTTTTGTTTTTTCTTGCTTTTTACTTAACCAAGAACAGAGATTGTTATGGTTATGCTCCGTGCCACCTTATTAAAACAAAGAGCCCAAACAGCCCAAACTAAATTTTCTATCTGGCAGATAATTCAACAGACTCATTTTAATATTCTGCTTAGCAACTGCAGTTTTATGGATACATACTGCCCTCTGCAAAGATGCACTGCATCCAGGGACAGAGGAAGAAAAACATTCTCCAAGTCCTTCATGTACATGGAAAATATATTCATTAATATATCCTACCACTTATTGAAGAAGGAAAATAGTTGTGAGGCCTAAGCCCTTCCCTCCTACTCTACTAGCTTGGCCCGGGGCTGCTGGGCACCAGAGGCAGAGAGACTTGCTTTTAACACACATTTCATTTTAAAGATACTGACAGTCTCCATTTGCTGACAGTGAAAAGCGAATGCTTTATGATCATGCAGGTTACCACGGACTATTAAATTCCCTATTGCAAAAAATAAGCCACAATTTAGCTTTTAACATAAGCTGTTACTCTCAAGGATATAGAATTTGCTACAACTACACTATGGCTCAAATAACTAGAGATGGAAGGACAGAAATTGTGTAAATATGTCTATTTAAGAACAATATGAAATTCCATATGTAATACCCCAAACAGAAAACAGAAAAACATTTGCCTAATAGTAAAGAAGAAAGAACTGAACAAACAACATCAATTGAAGAAAAAATATTTTAATATGATTCTGTTGTTACTCTTAATATGTTGTAAAGAGGGGTAACCATTTCATAAGGTAAATAATGACAATTCTTTGTGTTTGCTGGTTCTGGGGTCTGAACTCAGGAACTGGGCATGATCACAGACCATTTTTGCTTAAGGATAGCTCTCTACCACTTGAGACAGAGCTCTACTTCTGGAAATTTGGGTGGCTAATTAGAAATAAGATTCTCAAAAGACTTTCCTGCTAAGCTGGCTTAGAACCATGATCCTCAGATATCAGGCTCCTGAAGAAATTAGGATTACAGGCATGAACCAGCAAAATTTAGCTGAGTACAAGTTTCCAACTTCCTTCCTCTCATCTCTGACAAGATACACAGAAAAATAGCATTTTTTAAATTTAAAATGAAATTGATTGCAAAACCTAGAACTTTTGAACATTTAAGGAATTTTGCTACATTAACTGAGGTAAGAGTTTTATACCCATAAGGGTATATTTGGAAAGTACCATATTCTCTCTAGTAGGGAACATGAATACCAAAAGATGTTCCCTTCACCATCAAACTGTCAAATCTTGCAAAACTACCAGACAGAATTTTGGCATAAGTATCAGCTTCTAGAAGAAAGTAGGAAATGCTTTCAATAAGCTTGCAAATTTGAGTCTAGCATTTCAATTCAATAACTAATAAATATTTGAACTCTACTTACAGTAATTTTCACATTACTATGACAGTCTCACAACAGATGGTTGTTAATTGATTCAATTGTTGTCTGAAAAACAGTACATCAAGAATAGTAGTCTTTCCTTCAAAACTTTGATTTCACATACAAAATAATTTAGCAGGGCCAAGTCATTTGAACAAATTTTAAAACATCTCTTTAGCAGAAATTTCCTTATGCTAATTAAATTGTAATACAAAATTTATCTTCAATATACTATATTTCCTCCACTCATTCTAACATATATCTTTCTAGTGCTGTGTCTAAGATTTAATTGAAATGGTGAACTGACCTCAAGTTTTTCCTTCCCTAATCTCCATACATATCCATCAACAATTTTTGTAGAATACCTATTCTTTTTAATGAATTTTAAATATATTTAGAAATGGTGTGATATTCTATTGTTCTTTATATTATGTAGTAAAGACCATATTATATACCTTTTGAAAAATCTCTCCAAAATCCCAGAAAATTGTTCTATCTCCAGTAAAGCATTGTTCTTTCCAAGAAAGAAAAGTAAATAGAGAAAGTAAACAGAGGAAATGGCAAGGAGGTGGGCAAGATTAGGACAAAAGGAAAGAAACAAATAAAGAATAAGGATATACAAAAAATAAAAAGAAACAGAAGGTACAAACAAGAATAAGAGAAGCTGAAATATTGAAAAAAACCAACTAAGTTTAAAAATGAGCAATTCCTAACGCTTATCTCAAACAAAATGGGGCATTGTCAAATAACATATAGACTAAAATCTTCAGGGAAAATGGGGCAGTACTGACAATGGTCTTATCTCAGTACTGAGAGACAATTAGCCCTAGAGTAAACAGGTGTTGAGAGCAAAATTAAAACGATTCAACCATTTCCAATGAAATAATCTCAAGTATTTTTATAGGATAGCAAAGATATACAGCACCTATGAAATAAATGCTATAAGATCTGGAATATGATTAGGTATTCAAAGAAAACGAATGAGCAGAAAATACAGTTCATCAAAACCTATCTGGAGTTGACATTGTTGTTAGAATTATCAGACAAGAAGTACTTATTAGTTTTTGTAACTTTCTGTTTAAGTGTACATATGGGAGATACTTTAAAAATGAACATGTAGAGATGAAAAGTACAATGTGCGTAATGGGCCCAAGACACTGGATTACTGACACTTTGAAGATCATAGACTCAAACATTAATGCACTTCAATACACATGATACACACCACTCAAAAGATAACAGCATGGAAAACATAATTTAAGAAAGTAAACATTTATCACTGAGCCTGTGAAGCTTTTAAGAAATAAAACAGCATCAAATATGAACCATACAGAGAAAAAGGAAAGAACATAAAATATCTGAAGAAATAATGCCCCAAATTTTCTAAGAAGCCCATTAAACTTAAGCACAACCTATAAAGAAAGCTATATACAAGATTTCATAAACAATCTCCTCAAACCAATGATAAAGAAAAAAGCTTTTCAAATTTTGAGTTTCTGAAAAATAATGAGAAATAAGGCAAGCAATGTACAGAAGAGAAATGATTAAAAAACAATGAGAGGTTAAGGGAGGGAGGTGTGGAGGAGTCACGACTGGCATGTCTAGGGGTGGCGCCAACCCAGATGACCCATGCCTGGCTTCCAGTCAAGGTTTGTGGCCACACCAAGACAGCAGTGTTTCAGCAGTGAATAGGCAGAGTCACAGCTTGAAACAGAATGCTTGGAGATTGTAGCAAGGGGAAAGACTACAGTGAGGAAGCAAAGTATTCAGTGGTAAAGGACAACAGCTACAGTGAAAATAAACATTTGGAAAATGGAAAACTACAATTTTAGTCATGAGCAAAGAAAATCTTAGCAGTGTAAGAGACCACAAAGACGGATGGGGAGTGTGGGGGGGGGAGGTAAATGGGTACCAAGACATGTGCAAGGGTATCAATGTATGTGAATTAATGCACCTTCTATCTGGCAAATATCATGTAACCCTTTTACTAATTACAATAAAAAAACTAAAAAAAAATCTAAAAAAAAGAAATCTGTTGTAAAAATCAATGTTAATAAATTCTTTAATAAAAAAAGAAAAGAAAAAAGAAAAAAAGAAAAACAAATCCATTAATGCTAGTCACTGGTGGCTCATGATTTTAATCCTAGTTAATCAGAAGGCTGAGATCTGAAAATTGTGATTATAAACTAGCATAGGATAGAGTCAAGAAATGCAAATCAAAACAACTCTAAGATTCCACCTCACTCCAGTTAGAATGGCCAGGATCAGGAAAACGAATAATAACATGCTGGAGGGTATGTGGCCAGTAGGGATCACTACTACACTGTTGGTGGGAGTGCAAACTCGTTCAACCACTATGGAAAGCAGTGTGGCAGTGCCTTAAAAGGCTAAACATAAAACTCCCCTATGACCCAGCAATTCCACTACTTGGCATTTACCCAATCATCCAGAAAAAAGGGCATGCTAAATCCACTAGCACAACAATGTTCATTGCAGCACTATTCACCATAGCAAAAATATAGAACCAACCTAGATGTCCCTCAGTTGATGAGTGGATCAACAAGTTGTGGTATTTGTACACAATGGAATTCTATGCTGCTGTCAGAAAGAATGACATTGCCCCATGTGTTAGGAAATGGAAAGACTTAGAAAAAAATCATATTTAGTAAAGTAAGCCAGACTCAAAGGAACTTAGGCTCAATGGTTTCCCTCATTTGTCATAATCAGTAGAAACCTTGGGCTCTACCAGCAGAGATCTGCAATAGAGCAAAATCCTAGTACATAAGGCCATATAGTATGAAGCTAATTGAAAGGACCTCCAGGATATTCAAACAAAAGCCATATAACGAATGATTGTTGTCCTTAATGTACTATGTTGTCGCTCACCTCGTTTGCTGTCCTTTAGTTATCTCATATTGTTATAGTATCTCACTTTGTTATCTGATATATTGAATTTAGTTGTACTTGGTTATTTGAAATTTGATAGGGAAGGGGGGAAAACCAAGACGGGGGAGCGGCGGTGGTTAGGGTAATGGGTACCAAGACATGTGAAAGAGTATCAATGTATGTGAATTAATGCACCTTCTATCTGGCAAATATCATGTAATCCTTTTACTAATTACAATAAAAATTTAAAAAAAAAGAAATAAGAGGAAGGACAAGGACAAAGTAGAGGTAAGTCTATCTAGAGTTCAGGGGGTTTCAACCCATAAAACTCCTCAAAACAATTTGGGCATTTTTCAGAAAGAGAAATTAGTCTTGTTCCTAATGGTCATTACCATTAGCATTCTGCGATGGGAGCTAAAAACTGTAATTATTAGAATATTTAAATTGTCACTGGTTGGAAGTTTCCCCATTTAAGAATAAAGAATCAGTAGTTTATCTAATGAACCACAATGTCTGGATAGCATTACCCAAGAATACGAAGAAGCGAGTCAGACATGCATGATATCCAGTACTTCAGAGAAAAATACCATAAGCACAAAACATATATTTCTACTATTTTCTTTCATCACTCATTCCTCCTCATAATATTCTCACTCATCTTTTCAAGAAAAAAAATCTAACTGAAAGTTCAACATACTCTTTGTAGATCAGCTTATAAACATTCTTAAATACATTCAAACAATCTAATAGCAACAGTGTTTCTTGGATAAATAATGATGTCTGAAATGGTATGTGACAATACTGACATGCATACTACCTAGTAAGCCTCACATTTGATTATTGATACCCAACATAAAATTGATAATTATTTCAGCAAAGTCATAGCCTTAACATAAGATATAAAATGAAAAATTCCAAATGGCAAAATCTAGTAATTGAACTGCTTTCAGGTAAAAGGATTTCAGGGATGCTTGATTGTTGTTCTTAATGTAGTATGTGACATTATTTCTTTTCTTTTTCCTGTTTATGATTTATCTTAAAGACTAGATAAAATTATGTGCTTGCTTTATATTTGTTTAATGCAATTACAAGTGAAATTTCAAATTATGTTGATAAATACACATAATTTTTTTCCTTAAACTATTTTAATGTGTTGTCTACCTAAATCTCTCTTCACTACTGTAATTACACAGTTTTCAAATGACTGACAAGGTTTAACAATGAAGTACTTGTTTAGAGAGACACGGAGATGAAACCTAGTTTTTTTCCCTCAAAACTAAAGAAAGACAGATAATGACAGCGACTTTCAGAGGATGAAACTCTTATTTTCCCTACATATTTCATAATTTCAAAGGGTCAGTACACTGAGAAGAATATACTTTTCAAAACAATCCTCCAGAAAGGTCACTCCCACAGTGACAGTTACTGGCAAATTTGACAACTACCATCACCAATTAGAGTGTCTTCCCCCTGGGAGTCTGCCCCTGTTTTATTCTAGATGTGCAATTTGGCCTCTATCTGTCACAGACCTCCTCTTGGTAGGGCACAATAAGGAAACCAACACTGTTGCTTAATTTTTTTCAGCCATAGGAAATTTCAATCCACAGCCATCTCATCCATTGATGTTAATTACTCTTCCCTCTTCCCGGAGCCCAAATTGGGAAGACAATGCCCACAGGTCACTGAAGTGCAAGACCAGGTCAACAGGAGTTTGCAAATGGCACATTCAGCAAACCCATCAATGCAAGAGTGTGCACAGAAATTATTACAGCAAAGTAGGCCCGGTTCATGGCAAAAAATAAATTAAGAGAAAAGAAAAAGAATAAGGGCCTCCCTTTCTTTGTTTTCATGTATTTTTATTGTAATTAATAGAGGGGTTATATAATATTCGCCAGATAGAGGGTGCATTACTTCACAAACATTGATACCCTTTCTCATGTCTTGGTCCCCATTTCCCTTCCCCCACCCCCACCCCTCATCTTGTTTTCCCCCATTTCCTATCCGATTTCAAATAACCAAATAAACATATATACAATATATCAGATAACAAGGCGAAATACTGTAACAACATGAGATAGCCAAGAGACAGCAAAAGAGATGAGAGATAACATAGTACATTAAGGACAACAATCACTCATTATATGGCTTTTGTTTCTATATCCTGGAAGTCCTTTCATTTAATATCATACTTTATGGCCTTATGTATCTAGGTTTTATTGCACTGTAAATCTCTGCTAGGACAGCTCAGTGTTTTTACTGATTATGAAACCATTGAGCCTATGTTCCTTTGTGTCTGGTTTACTTCACTTAATATGATTTTTTCTAACTCTTTCCATATCCTTACAAATGGGGCGATGTCGTTCTTTCTGACAGCAGCATAGAATTCCATTGTGTATAAATACCACACCTTGTTGATCCACTCATCAACTGAGGGGCATCTGGGTTGGTTCCATATCTTTGCTATGGTAAATAGTGTCGCAATGAACATCACTGTGCAAGTGGATTTAGTATGTTCTGTTTCTGGACAACTGGGTAAATGCCAAGCAGTGGAATTGCTGGGTTATAGGGGAGCTCTATGTTTAGTGTTTTGAGGAACTGCCATACTGCTTTCCATGGTGGTTGAATGAGTTTGCACTCCCACCAACATTGTAGTAGTGATCCCTCCTGGCCACATCCTCTCCAGCATCTGTTGTGAGTAGATTTCTTGATCATGGCCATTCTAACTGGAGTGAGGTGGAATCTTAGATTCCCTTTGGATCCTCTTTATGCTTGCTTCTTGCCTTATTACTCTGGGTAGGAATTCTAATACTATGTTTTTAGCGGAGTGGAGAGAGTGGGCATCCTTGTCTCGTTCCTGATTTTAGAGGGAATAAGGGCCTCTCTTTCTCAGCAGATTGCTGAAATTCCACTACATTTTTAAGATGAGGAAAAGGGAAAGATGAGGAAAAGCAGAAATGATCTCTGTCTCTTCAGCTATAAGTACTCTCTTCCTTTCCCTAAAAGTTCCTACCTTAGATCAATCTTTACTCTCCCAGAAATAAACAAGAAAAGGAGCACTGTGAAATAAAGGATCAGGGATACTAGCAAGGCATTGAGTCAGAGCAACAACCTGGAAGGAAGACAAGCTTCAGAGGACTTCCCCTAGCCAAGAGCAGCACCCCATTCTCCAGCAAGTAGCTCCCCTGGAGAGGGACATCCAAGGCCCTGCGGATGAGAGTGCAAACTCGTTCAACCACTGTGGAAAGCAGCAGTATGGCAGTTTCTCAAAAGACTAAACATAGAGCTCCCCTATGACCCAGCAATTCCACTACTTGGCATTTACCCAATCGTCCAGAAACAAGGACATGCTAAATCCACTAGCACCGCGATGTTCATTGCAGCACTATTCACCATAGCAAAGATATGGAACCAAACTAGATGTCCCTCAGTTGATGAGTGGATCAACAAGTTGTGGTATTTGTACACAATGGAATTCTATGCTGCTGTCAGAAAGAATGACATCACCCCATTTGTTAGGAAATGGAAAGATTTAGAAAAATTTATATTAAGTGAAGTAAGCCAGACTCAAAGTAACTTAGGCTCAATGCTTTCCCTCATTCATCATAATCAGTATATACCTTGGGCTCTACTAGCAGAGATCTGCAATAGAGCAAAATCTTGATACATAAGGCCATATAATGTGAATCTAATTGAAAGGACCTCCAGGATATTGAAACAAAAGCCATATAATGAATGATTGTTGTCCTTAATGTACTATGTTGTCTCTCATCTCCTTTGCTAACCCTTGGTTATCTCATATTGGTATAGTATCTCACTTTGTTATTTGATATATTGAATTTATTTGTATTTGGATATTTGAAATTTGATAGGGAAGGGGGGAAAACCAAGACGGGTGGGGGGGAGGGAAATGGGTACCAAGACATGTGAAAGGTTATCAATGTATGCGAATTAATGCACCTTCTATCTGGCAAATATCATGTAACCTTTTTACTAATTACAATAAAAAACAAAAAAGAAAGAAAAAAAAGAAATTGCATGCCTAGACATCTCTACATGTCTAGCCATAAAAAAAATACAAATCAAAACAACTCTAAGATTCCACCTCACTCCAGTTAGAATGGCCATGATTAAGAAATCTAAAAACAGCAGATGCTGGCAGGGATGTGGCCAGGAGGGATCACTACTACACTGCTGATGAGAGTGCAAACTCGTTCAACCACTATGGAAAGCAGCAGTATGGCAGTTTCTCAAAAGACTAATCATAGATCTCCCCTATGACCAGCAATTCCACTACTTGGCATTTACCCAATCGTCCAGAAACAAGGACATGCTAAATCCACTAGCACCGCGATGTTCATTGCAGCACTATTCACCATAGCAAAGATATGGAACCAACCTAGATGTCCCTCAGTTGATGAGTGGATCAACAAGTTGTGGTATTTGTACACAATGGAATTCTATGCTGCAGTCAGAAAGAATGACATCGCCCCATTTGGAAGGAAATGGAAAGGCTTAGAAAAAAAATCATAGTAAGTGAAGTAAGCCAGACTCAAAGGAACATAGGCTCAATGGTTTCCCTCATTTGTCAAAATCAGTAGAAACCTTGGGCTATTCTAGCAGAGATTTGCAATAGAGCAAAACCTAGACACATAAGGTCTGTATACAGTATGACGCTAAATGAAAGGACCTCTAGGATATAGAAACAAAAGCCATATAATGAGTGATTATTGTCCTTAATGTGCTATGTTATCTGTCATCTCTTTTGCTGTCCCTTCATTATCTCATATTGTTACAGTATTTCGCCGGGTTATCTGATATATTGTATACATGCGTATTTGGTTATTTGAAGTCCGACAGGAAAGGGGGGAAAACAAGATGAGGGGCGGGGGTAGGGGGAGGGAAATGGGGGCCAAGACATGAGAAAGGGTATCAATGTTTGTGAAGTAATGCACCCTCTATCTGGTGCATATAATGTAACCCTTTTATTAATTACAATAAAAATATATTAAGAAGCAGAAGAAGAAGAAGAGGAAGAAGAAGAAGAAGAAGAAGAAGAAGAAGAAGAAGAAGAAGAAGAAGAAGAAGAAGAAGAAGAAGGAGGAGGAGGAGGATGAGGAGGAGGAGGAGGAGGAGAAGGAGGAGCAGGTGGAGGAGGAGGAGGAGGAGAAGGAGGAGGAGGAGGAGGTAGAGGAGGAGGAGGAGGAAGAAATTGAATGCCCTGGAGTGCATTCTACATTATTCACAGACCTAGTAATTGTCTTCACAGAATCTGTCAATAATTAATTTTCCTAATTTAATGCATTTCAACAGAATCTCTCTGAATTTCCATATTCAAGAAAAACGTTTATAAAATATGATACATATAAGTATAAAAATTTGATAAAGTTTCGGCAAAGTTAGATATAAGATAAACATTGGGAGCTCAGGTCTATAAGTATGACATATTGTTTTCATTCTATTTCTGGCTTCTCTCTAGAGAACAGTTAATGTAGAGATCACATCTCAAAGCTCATCTCTCTAGCTTGACCCTTCCATATTTCTTACATATCCATTCTGATAATGTGCACCTTCATAATATACTTTTTAATACTGTAATTGCAAAGATTGGAAAAGGGGTAGATTTAGTTATCTCATATTGGTATAGTATCTCACTTTGTTATCTGATATATTGAATTTATTTGTATTTGAATATTTGAAATTTGATAGGGAAGGGGGGAAAACCAAGACGGATGGGGGGTGTGGGGGGGAGGGAAACGGGTACCAAGACATGTGAAAGGGTATCAATGTATGTGAATGAATGCACCTTCTATCTGGCAAATATCATGTAACCCTTTTACTAATTACAATAAAAAAACAATGCAGCCTTTAAAGATGCTACTAAAGTGTGAAACCATGATATAACAAGCCAAAAAGCTTTCTTTCTTTAGTTTCTATCTGTATGATTTTCTTCTCAACATCTAAACATTTTCTGAATATAAAATAGAACTTTTTAAAGTAGAGGCAAATTCATAGCAGATGTTAGCACTGGATGAATACAATAGGTTTGAGTAAAAACCAGAGTGCTCCGTATTTTAGGACATCTGCACATCTTCCATCTCAGCTTCTTCTGAACATGCTTGGATCATGCTGTGACCCTTACATGGCTTTTCTAAGACAGTCAGAATTAGAGGCTTCTGGAACCTTATGTATTCAATGAGTGTGTGTGTGTGTGTGTGTGTGTGTGTGTGTGTGTGTGTGTGTGTGTCAGGGAGGACGGGGCAAGGGACAATACTGGGACTTGAACTCAGGGCCTAAATGCTGAACCTTAGCTTTTTCACTCAAAGCTGACACTCTACACTTGAGCCAGAGCTGCACTTTTGGCTTTTTATGGTTAATTGGAAATACGATTCCCATGGTCTTTGAAGCTTGGGCTGGCTTTAAACTGCAAATATATTAGGCTCCAGAGTAGCTAAAATTTCAGGTATGAGACACTGGGGCCCAGCCGCAGTGAAATTTTTATATAAGAAAATGTAAACCATTAACATATAAGCAGATATAAAGAATTTGTGTTGTTAGAGATTTCTTCTATGATTTAGCTGGTATTAGTTCAAATCATTCTTGTCATATCTAAATTAGTCAGCACATATTTTCCTGTCCATAACCAAGTTCCCAGTTCCATTAATCTTTCTAACAAGGTTTGAGACTATATAGGACAGAGCCCCTGCTGCCTAATCAATAAGGTGTCAGGGAGAAAACTAGACTCCCAATTGAAGTTTACAATAAACCAGCATGAATTGGAGTCTCTGGAAGAATCACTTGAGTTTGGGACTATGTTGAGCCCAAAGCCTCAGTAAGCCACAGAAAGAAGACTTGTGGGGGAATTGACAAAAATTAACTTCACTTAGGGCACAAAGAAGAGATCATTACTGGAACTCTGATGACACAGTAACTTCCAGAGATCTAGAACACTCTCTGAACCATCACTGTTTCCTCCACTGCTCATCACTGTGGCATACGCTGTATCCCTGACACTATCAATATATGCTTGCATGTGCCCATCTTCATCTGAACAAAGCAGGTGAATGAAGGGTATTAACTATGGTGCACGTGGACGGCACACTGGTAAGGCATCTAATGGAATTAGGTGGGTTATTCACATTGCTCATTGAGGATCAATATTTCCACTGCAAACAACAAGCAAACTTGACTAAAATATAAAATGACTTACGTCTGGAAAGCACTGGGGAGATTCCAAGGTGTTAAGAATTTGAGAACCAAGATCAAGGAGAGAGAGAAAGGATAAAAGCAAGAGACCTAAATACCAAATCACCACATGGAATGTACAAGTTCTAACATACAAGGTGAAAATAAAATCATGGGGTAGTTGCTAAGAGATGGAGTAGGTAGATCCACTTTTAAGCTTTGTCACCAAGTTTATAAAACAAACTTTGACAGTCATAAAAGAGGACACGGGTATTTTCTGCATGATTTTACTGATGGTAAGGCTCTACTTTGCATAAAAATGTTGAAAGAAAGCAACATTTGATCGTTGGCAAGTGGCATGCAGAGATGGAGAAACTTGAGAATACATATACCATACTAGCAACACTCTCCTTTTTGAGAAGTGATTTTTAGAAGTGCCCTTAAGATAACAGTCCAATAAGTCACATTTTTATTAGTATTTGATATGTATTTTTGTGTAAATACAACATATGTATGCAAATACATATGTATGTAAATACGATAAAAATTTGGCTATATCTAGTATCGGTAACATTACTCCATTTATGAGGCAGCACTGTCATGATGTAATGACTTTCTAAAGGACTCACCTCAACACAGCAATGAAATTCCAAAAGGGTATAGAGGAGTCATTCCACCTGCGAACATCCTGCCCTGGATCCTCCACAGTTCATGTCTAATTCATGTCTTCTGCAAACACAATATACATCCATTCTATACTCCATAGCTCCCAACATCCTCACGTATTCCAACAGCAACTCAACAGCAACTCACAGGTCCAAACTCTCAGCTAAATCAGACATAACTAGACCTAAAACATGATTCATCCTGAGGCAAATTCTGTCTAGCTAGGATGTTTTAAATCAAAGTGTTAAGGTTAAGTGCTTCTCAAACACAGTGGAAGGGCATACATCAAAAAAGAAATGGACAACAGGACCCACGTAAATTCACACAGGGAAAGCAACATTAGACCCTAAACTCTCTATACCAGTTCTCTGCATGTGTTCTCTATTGGACACACAGTGGTGGTTGACACCACAAAGCCTTTGGCAACCCTGCTTCTTTGGCTTTGTAAGTTCATCTATCATATATTTTTCTTCCACAAAGCTCTAAAGCAGAGAGAGACTGCCGAGAGGATGGGTTTTACTCCATCTTCCAGGAAATTGTTCTCCATTTACACCATAGATTGGCTAACTATACTTCCATCAGCATTCTGTCAAATTACCTAAGCACTCTTCTTAGAGGATTCAGACTTTCTCTACAGCACCCTTCTTTCTCCCAATCCTCACCAGCACAAACTCAATATTTTGCTAGTGACAATACTGGGTTTCTGGCCTGCTCTTCCAAATTCTTCTGGTTTTTATCCAGCTTCAAAGCTGCTTCCACATGTTCAACTATTTGCTATAGTGATAATCTCACTTTTCAATATCAATTTTCTTTTTTAGTCTGTTTTGTGATGCAGTCGCTATACCACAGACTGGGTCAATCATAATCAGTAGAAGTTTTTTTTTTTGTCTCACAGTTCTGGAGACTGGGAAGTCTGAGATTGAGAGACTGCATCTGGGAGGTGCTTCGTGCTATGTCTAAAAAGACAGCAGGACAAACACAAAGTATGATAGAGAGAAGAAAAAAGCTCAAAGAAATTCACCTTTTTTTGAGAGACTTTTGAGAGTTAGAAAAGCCTACAAACCATAACAAACAATCTATTCTAAACATGGCAGTTGTAGCTGAACATCTTTGATATTTTCTCCAGTTTCTTACTAATTTAAAACACTTTGTAGTCTGTGAGCTGGGAGTTGTAAACCTTAAAAAGGTTGTATTATCAAACATTTAAAACAAATGTAGAAAAATTCATATGTAAAATCTTAATTAAAAACACATAAGAGGTAGAATACTAATTTATAGGAGCTATTTCCAACAAAGAAATAATCTATAACTAAGTTTCAAACATGATTATGAACATAGATCACCATTTTAAAATATGTCTGGATTGAAAGAATGCCACGGTTTATAAAACTGTAATACTTCTGGTGAGATGATTTTTATGGCTAAGTAAAACAAAAGGTAAGATTTTAAGCAAAAATTTAATATCAATCAAACTGTTTTATTTTATTTATTTTTTTATTTTTTTATTGTAATTAATAAAAGGGTTACATGATATTTGCCAGATAGAAGGTGCATTAATTCACATCCATCAATACCCTTTCACATGTCTTGGTACCCATTATCTTCCCACCCCCTATCTTGGTTGTCCCCCCTTCCCTATCAAATTTCAAATAACCAAATACAAATAAATTCAATATATCAGATAACAAAGTGAGATACTGTAACAATATGAGTTACCCAAGGCACAGCAAAGGAGATGAAAGATAACATAGTAGATTAAGGACAACAATCATTCGTTATATGGCTTTTGTTTAATCATTATAATATTTATCATCTAAGCAGAAGTGCATCTTGTGTATTGGAAACGGCAGCATCAATTTGTTGAATTATTTCTTTTTTTTTAAATTTTTTTTAAATTTTTTTATTGTAATTAGTTAAAGGGTTACATGATATTTGCCAGATAGAAGGTGCATTAATTCACATACATTGATACCCTTTCACATGTCTTGGTACCCGTTTCCCTCCCCCCCCACACCCCCCACCCATCTTGGTTTCCCCCCTTCCCTATCAAATTTCAAATATCCAAATACAAATAAATTCGATATATCAGATAACAAAGTGAGATACTATACCAATATGAGATAACCAAGGGACAGCAAAGGAGATGAGAGACAACACAGTACATTATATGGCTTTTGTTTCACAATCACATGATTGTCTCAATAGATGCAGAAAAGGCATTTGACAAGATCCAACACCCCTTTATGTTAAAAGCTCTGGAGAAACTAGGAATCCATGGAACATTCCTCAATGTAATAAAGGCTGTGTATGAGAAACCCACAGCTAGTATTACACTTAATGGTGAAAATCTAAAGCCATTCCCTCTTAAATCAGGAACGAGACAAGGATGCCCACTCTCTCCACTCCTCTTGAACATAGTACTAGAATTCCTAGCCAGTGCAATAAGGCAAGAAGCAAGCATAAAGGGGATCCAAGTAGGGAAAGAGGAAATAAAATTATCCCTCTTGGCAGATGACATGATTCTGTATTTAAAGAATCCTATAGACTCTACTCCCAAGATCCTAGAGCTGATCCAAAACTTTGGAAGAGTAGCAGGCTATAAAATCAACCCTCAAAAAAGCAACTGCCTTCCTTTATGCCAACAGTGAGAGGAACGAGGCAATAATCAGGAAAGCAACTCCTTTCACAATAGCCTCAAAGAAAATAAAGTACCTAGGAATTAGCTTAACTAAGAATGTAAAGGACCTTTTGGACGAAAACTTTAAAACCCTAAAAAAGGAAATTAAAGCAGAACTAAGGAAATGGAAAAACCTCCCATGCTCCTGGATTGGAAGAATCAACATTGTGAAAATGACAATCTTGCCAAGAGCTATCTACAAATTCAATACAATACCCATCAACATCCCAATGTCATTCTTTAAAGAAATGGAATTATTTCTTAACGCTGCCTCTAACTTCCTTTACGTAGCAGCAATAGATTTTGTTTTGATCTTGATTTTTTTAGTGATTCAGTCCATATAGAGAATTAATAATTAATCTGGTCCTAATATCAATAGCCTGTGAAATACTAAATTAACTGACATTCCGGATTATTAATTACTGTTTTCCAAGTTAGCATTGATCTTTTCATGGTTGGCTATGGCGCACATTAGATATCTATAAGCAGCTCCAACAGCAACTGGGACATTGTAGGGTGCTCAATAATGTTTTATTGTTTTTGGTCGTGGGACCTGAACTCTGGGTCTTGGCATTGGCCCTGAGCTCTTCAGCCCATAGCTACCACCCTACATCTTGAGCCACAGCACCACTTCCTGCTCAATGAATTTTTGTTATTATTTTAGGAACCAGAATTGGCCACCACACAATAGAAAAATTATTGCTCACAAACATCACATTAATATATAAAAGAGAATGGCTATTAATATCTTTGAAATACATTGTGAAAATATGGCAAGAAAATAAAAAGGTAGCTTGTTAATGATAATCACACTGATAAGACTTATTATTCCTTGTATATTCTACATATGTTCATTCAGCAGGTTTCTCATGTTGAGTACAACAGACTACATAAAGGTAAAGCAAAAAGTAATTCTTGTCCTATAGGATTTAGTCTAGAAAGAGAAACAGAAATCTTATTATAGAGGTGAAATTTGTTTTTGTAGAGCTCATTGTGAGACCACCAGTAAAAATGCCTACTTAGTATGAGGATAACTATGTACATGTTAAGACTTGAAGGAAGAGTATAAGGGTAGGGCAATAATCTCTGCCATGAAAGAAGAACCCCATACTTGGAGTTTGCAGTACATACAGAAATCTACATAATAGTTCAAGGTAGCTTTCAGGAAGGAGAAACTACCAGAATAAATGAAGCTCATACCACTGAGAAAATCTGAAAAAGTTCTCAGTAAATTTGTGAGACCTACATACATACACAGTTACTTATTTGAAATGTAAATAT
This sequence comes from Megascapheus bottae, assembly GCF_031878675.1. Lineage (NCBI taxonomy): Eukaryota > Metazoa > Chordata > Mammalia > Rodentia > Geomyidae > Megascapheus > Megascapheus bottae. Next base: position 1,391,575 of record NC_143526.1, read on the forward strand.
AATTGAGCGTGCTATATTGATTTTTAAATCCGTATTCCCAGTGATCACATAAGTCCTGAGTAGAAAGTATATCAGAAGAAAAATCACAATTGCAAACATGAGAAAGGGTAGTAATGTTTGTGAAGTAATATATCTTCTATCTGGCAAATATAATATAACCCTTCTATTAATGACAATAAAAATACCTTAAAAAAGAAAATTTACATTTTCAGACAGTATTTGTGGAGCATTATATTTCTGCTTTTGTTAGCTCCAATTTCTACAGGCAGATCTACATATGAACATTCCTGGACAGTCTTCACTTTAAAATGTTGATTCAGTACCCAAGTAATTTTAACTCCCTTAGTCCATAGGCTATGGGAGTGAAATCACAATTTCAACAAGTGCTGGAGGCCTAGGATGTATAGGTATAGGTACCAGAATACACCTAGACAGCTTTATCATATCCATGTTCCTCCATAATGCCTAATATTCTCTGTGTGATCCATTCTTATACTAGAACTGTTACTCTTCAAAAACCTCAAGGTGTTCAAGGAAGAATTGAGCTTCTTTCCCAAAAGAAATGCCAGTTCCTTAATAGCAGGGTATATACCTCAGATTATATCTTAACCTTTCACCATTACAATTGTAATTATAATTAACTTTTGTTGAGTTTTTGTTGAAGGCCCTGTTAAAAAGAGACTTAAATAAATTAGAGATCGAATTAAATTCGACAGTTCAGTAACTATTTCTTAAATGCTTTCCTCTCCCACATTTTTTACATTTTAAATATATTTTTTCTAATTAATAGAAGGGTTACATTATATTCACCAGATAGAAGGTGAATTACTTCACATACATTGATACCCTTTCTCATGTCTTGTTCCCCATTTCCCTCCCTCCATCCTCGCCACTCATCTTGTTTTCCCCCCTTCCCTATCCTATTTCAAATAACCAAATAAACATATACAATATATCAGATACAAGGTAAAATACCGTTACAATATGAGGTAACCAACTCTCCCACAATTTTTTTGCCAGTCCTGGCTTAAGCTCAGGGCCTGAGGACTGTCCCTGGACTTTCTCAAGGCTAGAACTCTTCCACTTGAGCCTCAGCACCACTCCTGACTTTTAACTATATGGTACCAAGGAATCGAACCCGGGTCTTCATGTATGCTAGTCAAGCACTCTACCACTACGCCAAACTCCCAGTCCACTCCCACAATTTTTATAGTTAATTTTCAACATAGCATCTAGTGAGTATCACCAATACATTTGTTCACCCTGTGTCCCACCATTTCAGTGCCCCTCTCCCTCCCCCAAATAGATAACATATATACCAGACAAAAGGTACAGAAATCACAAGTGGTGGCAAAGGAGAAAACAGACAAACATCAAAAAGACAAAAGGCAAAAATCAAAAGGCAAACAGCAAAAACCAAAGTCTTATCTCCATTTCTTGTAGTTCATTTCAATAAATCGTATTTCTGGATGATCATATGCACATAGCTATTGAGTTTTTTGATCTAGAATGTGCCTATAATTCTCCAAGTAAAAACATTGGAAAGTAAAAGACAAAAATTCACTAGGATATGATAAAGTATACAGGACTGTGAACACTCACACAGTAAGACCAGAGGAGGATATTCTTATTCTTCTCTTCCAAAATCTCACTATATAATAAGCACTGGTATTTCTTGGCATGGTGGCTTTGAAGGCTCCTGGGCATCACTTCATTTCTATATACTTTAAAGCCAAATCAACTCTCATCTCACCTTACCCTCTCTCCTGTATTTCTAAAGTAGCTGCACAAATGGGGGTTTAAAGTGTTAAAACTATGACTGGAATTAAGAAAAGCAAACTAATGTGTGTGTCCAGTCTTAGAGATCAAGAACATGCACAAGCATTGACTTGACTCATTTAAATCTTGATGTTTTCAAGCAGTTCCTATGATGCTCTGAGTGTCTATTAATACCGAGTACCTGCTCTGCCTCATTCAGCCTTCACATTACTACCTCCATTTCTTTTCCAGTTAGTTTACCAGATCAATATAAAGTTAAAAATGCTGATGGAACTATTTGAAATGGAAGACTAGGAGACTTAAGGGGGATTATGTAGGCTCTCAGAAATGATTTGAAGACTTAGATCTCTATTGGCTTTAGAAAGATTTTTAAAATTGACATTCTGGCACATTGCTTCAAGGACATAACAACTTCGAAGTACAACAACCGAAATGATAATGCTAAAAAGAAAATATCTACTCTAGGACAGCAAAAGGCTTAAGGTAATTTGTTCCAGTAATAAGTTTTAAAAACTGTACTCTCCATGATTTGGAGATACAAATGAAACTTTATTATAGAATATGGCATTCATTCTTTGCTCTGATGGGAATACTGGTCCTAGAAAGAAAAAATACAATATTGTTATAAATTTTAAAAAGTTAAAAGTAATACAATGGCAAGCCCTCAAATCTGTCCACTAAGAATAAAACTATTGATTGTATACTTACTAAATTTAATCTGAAAAGCCTCAGAAATGTTGAATTTCTCCTTTTAGGCTAAAAACACTTTTTCCCTTATTTGGACATTATGTTATTTAAAATGCAGTAATTTAAACAAGAGAAACACAACCCAAATTTACTTTACATAAAGAAGAAAGTTTACAGCTCATGTCCTGGAACGACAGTAGGTTGGGATATGATTTCCCAAAAGGTCAATAATGTCTCACAGTTTTGACAGTTTTCTCATTATCTTGCATTTCTCCTCCTTGTTCTATTTATTCTTTGGAACCCTCTACTACACCATCCTAACAAGCTTCTAACACCAATTCCCTTTCCCTTTGAAATAAAGACAACTGCCTCCCAAAAGTTTGATGAGAGACTCTGGAAGTTAACTTGTTGCCCCCGATAAGGCAATAAGTCAAACTCAATCATTTTGATCAAAGTTTTTATTCATATTCCTGTACCATTACATCAATGTGTGGTACTAGTTTTAAGTCCTGGACCATTAGGGATATTGTTTTTTCTATCTAAACATTTACCCATATCAATAAATTCTAATCTGCTTTGGTTGTTTTTGACAGACACAAATAAAATGACTTTCAAAATTATATTACTACTTGATTTGTAAAATGTAGTATATTATCCATCACAAAACAGTACTCTACATAATCAACAGTTAACTAAAATATGGCCAGGCACATGCTCATGCCAATAATCCTAGCTACCCAAGAAGCTCACATATGAGGACAGGAGCTCAAAGCTAGCACGGGCAGGAAAGACCAGGAAATTCTTATCTCCAATTTGCCACCAAGAAATCAAAGGCAGAGCTGTTATACAAGTGGCTGAGTATTAACATCAAGTGAAAAATCTAGTGGATAGCAGCCTGACATCAGTTCAAGGCCCAGATACTGGCATACATTTACAAAAAGTTAATTAAAATATAATGAATCAATATCAAACCATGTAATCATAATTCAAACTATATTTGCTTCCCTGACTTTTCCAGATATGATGAAGTTTGAATATTCTCCACATAGTCACACTGTTTGAGAGAGCTAATAAGCAAAGCAATATCACTGAAAACTTTTGTGCAAAAGTTTCAAGCCTAATATTAATTTATTTAAAATGTTTGAGAAAGCTTGCATAGAAAATCTTGACAAATTAAAAAAAATATTATTTGGTTTTACCCCAGTTTCTCAAAACTCCTTATATTCGATAGCAGAAGAAATGGAACGGTACAGCATTAACTTATGCACATATCAGCTGTTTCTATCTTAACTAGGAAGCACTGTTTCATCTCTTATCAGACACAAAATGGATTGAAAGTTAATTGGAAAAGTATTTCAGAAGAAAAGTGGTAGAGAAAGGTCTAATAGGTTTTTCAAGATGTAAAGATTCATATTTTTATGTTGGAAAGGATACCAAACCAGAGAAAAGTTTCTAGTTAAGAACACAGTGAATATTTTTAATGTATGAAAAACCTAGCTACAATAGAGCAAAATAATAATAATAATAATAATAATAATAATAATAATAAATCTACAGTTCCACTATACCTAGCAGGTCATGAAATATTTGTGATAAGCTTGAACAACCACTTTTTCATGAACTTAATAATTTTTTCTTTTCTTTTCTTTTCTGGTTAGTCTTGGGTCTTGAACTCTGGGCCTGGGCGCTGTCCCTGAGCTCTTCATCTCAAGGCTAGTGCTCTACTCCTTGTCTCACCAAATAAAGGTTATACCCTTTATTTTAAAAGCTATGCCTTTTCAAATTAACATTAAAACTTATACCACTTCTGCTTTTCTGGTGGTTAATTGGAGATAAGACTCACAGACTTTCATGCCCAGGCTGGCTTTGAACTACAATACTCAGACCTCAGTCTTCTGAGTGGCTAGGATTACAGGTGTGGGTCACTGGCTCCTGTCTTAATCTTTTTTGCTAAGTACTCACTTTGTTTTCAGATGAGGGACTGCTTTCCCAAGAGCCCTCTTTTTCTATTGATATCATCTCAAAAACCTTCTTCTTTTCAGTCACCATCTGTGGCTGCCTGCCTAGATATTATATATTCTTCCTGACCCCTGGAACTTGATCTGCATATTTTATCATTGTGCATATAGTAGTTGTGTAGTTCTTTTTTTTGCCATCATGGGCTTGAGCTCAGGGCCTGGGCACTGTCCTTGGACTTTCTCAGGGCTCAGCACTCTACCACTTGAGCCTCAGCACCACTTCCAGCTTTTTTCTATGTATGTGGTACCAGGGAATTGAACCCTGGTCTTCGTGCATGCTAGGCAAGCACTCTGCCACTAGGCCCCAGTAGTTGTTCTTCTTTATCAATACTGGAAGATTCTGATGACTCAGATACATCTGAGACATTTTTTGTAGCCCCTATAATACAACTATCTGCACTAAGATGTTCTGAATACATCTGAACACACACTCTGAAATCTAAAGAAAGGACATGCATTTTGATTTAATAATCCTGAATTCCAACAACTAGGACCAGTCAGAATTATTCTGGACTGGTATCCTTAAATTCAGTTGTTATGATACAACAAAACACTGGACTATTTAAAACTTTTGTCAAAAATCTCATTCAGTGGGGTAAAAGATAAGTCATCAAGACAAATTGAAATACATATTTCAAGACCATGAAAAGGAGACTAATCTGAAATGGAAAGACTTAGAAAAAATCATATTAAGTGAAGTAAGCCAGACTCAAAGGAACTTAGGCTCAATGGTTTCCCTCATTCGTCATAATCAGTAGAAACCTTGGGCTCTACTAGCAGAGATCTGCAATAGAGCAAAATCTTGATACATAAGGACATATAATGTGAAGCTAATTGAAAGGACCTCCAGGATAGTGAAACAAAAGCCATATAATGAATGATCGTTGTCCTTAATGTACTATGTTGTCTCTCATCTCCTTTGCTGTCCCTTGGTTATCTCATATTGGTATAGTATCTCACTTTGTTATCTGATATATTGAATTTATTTGTATTTGAATATTTGAAATTTGATAGGGAAGGGGGGAAAACCAAGACGGCTGGGGGGTGTGGGGGGGGGAGGGAAACGGGTACCAAGACATGTGAAAGGGTATCAATGTATGTGAATGAATGCACCTTCTATCTGGCAAATATCATGTAACCCTTTTACTAATTACAATAAAAAAACAATGCAGCCTTTAAAGATGCTACTAAAGTGTGAAACCATGATATAACAAGCCAAAAAGCTTTCTTTCTTTAGTTTCTATCTGTATGATTTTCTTCTCAACATCTAAACATTTTCTGAATATATAAATAGAACTTTTTAAAGTAGAGGCAAATTCATAGCAGATGTTAGCACTGGATGAATACAATAGGTTTGAGTAAAAACCAGAGTGCTCCGTATTTTAGGACATCTGCACATCTTCCATCTCAGCTTCTTCTGAACATGCTTGGATCATGCTGTGATCCTTACATGGCTTTTCTAAGACAGTCAGAATTAGAGGCTTCTGGAACCTTATGTATTCAATGAGTGTGTGTGTGTGTGTGTGTGTGTGTGTGTGTGTGTGTGTGTGTGTGTGTCAGGGAGGACGGGGCAAGGGACAATACTGGGACTTGAACTCAGGGCCTAAATGCTGAACCTTAGCTTTTTCACTCAAAGCTGACACTCTACACTTGAGCCAGAGCTGCACTTTTGGCTTTTTATGGTTAATTGGAAATACGATTCCCATGGTCTTTGAAGCTTGGGCTGGCTTTAAACTGCAAATATATTAGGCTCCAGAGTAGCTAAAATTTCAGGTATGAGACACTGGGGCCCAGCCGCAGTGAAATTTTTATATAAGAAAATGTAAACCATTAACATATAAGCAGATATAAAGAATTTGTGTTGTTAGAGATTTCTTCTATGATTTAGCTGGTATTAGTTCAAATCATTCTTGTCATATCTAAATTAGTCAGCACATATTTTCCTGTCCATAACCAAGTTCCCAGTTCCATTAATCTTTCTAACAAGGTTTGAGACTATATAGGACAGAGCCCCTGCTGCCTAATCAATAAGGTGTCAGGGAGAAAACTAGACTCCCAATTGAAGTTTACAATAAACCAGCATGAATTGGAGTCTCTGGAAGAATCACTTGAGTTTGGGACTATGTTGAGCCCAAAGCCTCAGTAAGCCACAGAAAGAAGACTTGTGGGGGAATTGACAAAAATTAACTTCACTTAGGGCACAAAGAAGAGATCATTACTGGAACTCTGATGACACAGTAACTTCCAGAGATCTAGAACACTCTCTGAACCATCACTGTTTCCTCCACTGCTCATCACTGTGGCATACGCTGTATCCCTGACACTATCAATATATGCTTGCATGTGCCCATCTTCATCTGAACAAAGCAGGTGAATGAAGGGTATTAACTATGGTGCACGTGGACGGCACACTGGTAAGGCATCTAATGGAATTAGGTGGGTTATTCACATTGCTCATTGAGGATCAATATTTCCACTGCAAACAACAAGCAAACTTGACTAAAATATAAAATGACTTACGTCTGGAAAGCACTGGGGAGATTCCAAGGTGTTAAGAATTTGAGAACCAAGATCAAGGAGAGAGAGAAAGGATAAAAGCAAGAGACCTAAATACCAAATCACCACATGGAATGTACAAGTTCTAACATACAAGGTGAAAATAAAATCATGGGGTAGTTGCTAAGAGATGGAGTAGGTAGATCCACTTTTAAGCTTTGTCACCAAGTTTATAAAACAAACTTTGACAGTCATAAAAGAGGACACGGGTATTTTCTGCATGATTTTACTGATGGTAAGGCTCTACTTTGCATAAAAATGTTGAAAGAAAGCAACATTTGATCGTTGGCAAGTGGCATGCAGAGATGGAGAAACTTGAGAATACATATACCATACTAGCAACACTCTCCTTTTTGAGAAGTGATTTTTAGAAGTGCCCTTAAGATAACAGTCCAATAAGTCACATTTTTATTAGTATTTGATATGTATTTTTGTGTAAATACAACATATGTATGCAAATACATATGTATGTAAATACGATAAAAATTTGGCTATATCTAGTATCGGTAACATTACTCCATTTATGAGGCAGCACTGTCATGATGTAATGACTTTCTAAAGGACTCACCTCAACACAGCAATGAAATTCCAAAAGGGTATAGAGGAGTCATTCCACCTGCGAACATCCTGCCCTGGATCCTCCACAGTTCATGTCTAATTCATGTCTTCTGCAAACACAATATACATCCATTCTATACTCCATAGCTCCCAACATCCTCACGTATTCCAACAGCAACTCAACAGCAACTCACAGGTCCAAACTCTCAGCTAAATCAGACATAACTAGACCTAAAACATGATTCATCCTGAGGCAAATTCTGTCTAGCTAGGATGTTTTAAATCAAAGTGTTAAGGTTAAGTGCTTCTCAAACACAGTGGAAGGGCATACATCAGAAAAGAAATGGACAACAGGACCCACGTAAATTCACACAGGGAAAGCAACATTAGACCCTAAACTCTCTATACCAGTTCTCTGCATGTGTTCTCTATTGGACACACAGTGGTGGTTGACACCACAAAGCCTTTGGCAACCCTGCTTCTTTGGCTTTGTAAGTTCATCTATCATATATTTTTCTTCCACAAAGCTCTAAAGCAGAGAGAGACTGCCGAGAGGATGGGTTTTACTCCATCTTCCAGGAAATTGTTCTCCATTTACACCATAGATTGGCTAACTATACTTCCATCAGCATTCTGTCAAATTACCTAAGCACTCTTCTTAGAGGATTCAGACTTTCTCTACAGCACCCTTCTTTCTCCCAATCCTCACCAGCACAAACTCAATATTTTGCTAGTGACAATACTGGGTTTCTGGCCTGCTCTTCCAAATTCTTCTGGTTTTTATCCAGCTTCAAAGCTGCTTCCACATGTTCAACTATTTGCTATAGTGATAGTCTCACTTTTCAATATCAATTTTCTTTTTTAGTCTGTTTTGTGATGCAGTCGCTATACCACAGACTGGGTCAATCATAATCAGTAGAAGTTTTTTTTTTTGTCTCACAGTTCTGGAGACTGGGAAGTCTGAGATTGAGAGACTGCATCTGGGAGGTGCTTCGTGCTATGTCTAAAAAGACAGCAGGACAAACACAAAGTATGATAGAGAGAAGAAAAAAGCTCAAAGAAATTCACCTTTTTTTGAGAGACTTTTGAGAGTTAGAAAAGCCTACAAACCATAACAAACAATCTATTCTAAACATGGCAGTTGTAGCTGAACATCTTTGATATTTTCTCCAGTTTCTTACTAATTTAAAACACTTTGTAGTCTGTGAGCTGGGAGTTGTAAACCTTAAAAAGGTTGTATTATCAAACATTTAAAACAAATGTAGAAAAATTCATATGTAAAATCTTAATTAAAAACACATAAGAGGTAGAATACTAATTTATAGGAGCTATTTCCAACAAAGAAATAATCTATAACTAAGTTTCAAACATGATTATGAACATAGATCACCATTTTAAAATATGTCTGGATTGAAAGAATGCCACGGTTTATAAAACTGTAATACTTCTGGTGAGATGATTTTTATGGCTAAGTAAAACAAAAGGTAAGATTTTAAGCAAAAATTTCATATCAATCAAACTGTTTTATTTTATTTATTTTTTTATTTTTTTATTGTAATTAATAAAAGGGTTACATGATATTTGCCAGATAGAAGGTGCATTAATTCACATCCATCAATACCCTTTCACATGTCTTGGTACCCATTATCTTCCCACCCCCTATCTTGGTTTTCCCCCCTTCCCTATCAAATTTCAAATAACCAAATACAAATAAATTCAATATATCAGATAACAAAGTGAGATACTGTAACAATATGAGTTACCCAAGGCACAGCAAAGGAGATGAAAGATAACATAGTAGATTAAGGACAACAATCATTCGTTATATGGCTTTTGTTTAATCATTATAATATTTATCATCTAAGCAGAAGTGCATCTTGTGTATTGGAAACGGCAGCATCAATTTGTTGAATTATTTCTTTTTTTTTAAATTTTTTTTAAATTTTTTTATTGTAATTAGTTAAAGGGTTACATGATATTTGCCAGATAGAAGGTGCATTAATTCACATACATTGATACCCTTTCACATGTCTTGGTACCCGTTTCCCTCCCCCCCCACACCCCCCACCCATCTTGGTTTCCCCCCTTCCCTATCAAATTTCAAATATCCAAATACAAATAAATTCGATATATCAGATAACAAAGTGAGATACTATACCAATATGAGATAACCAAGGGACAGCAAAGGAGATGAGAGACAACACAGTACATTATATGGCTTTTGTTTCACAATCACATGATTGTCTCAATAGATGCAGAAAAGGCATTTGACAAGATCCAACACCCCTTTATGTTAAAAGCTCTGGAGAAACTAGGAATCCATGGAACATTCCTCAATGTAATAAAGGCTGTGTATGAGAAACCCACAGCTAGTATTACACTTAATGGTGAAAATCTAAAGCCATTCCCTCTTAAATCAGGAACGAGACAAGGATGCCCACTCTCTCCACTCCTCTTGAACATAGTACTAGAATTCCTAGCCAGTGCAATAAGGCAAGAAGCAAGCATAAAGGGGATCCAAGTAGGGAAAGAGGAAATAAAATTATCCCTCTTGGCAGATGACATGATTCTGTATTTAAAGAATCCTATAGACTCTACTCCCAAGATCCTAGAGCTGATCCAAAACTTTGGAAGAGTAGCAGGCTATAAAATCAACCCTCAAAAAAGCAACTGCCTTCCTTTATGCCAACAGTGAGAGGAACGAGGCAATAATCAGGAAAGCAACTCCTTTCACAATAGCCTCAAAGAAAATAAAGTACCTAGGAATTAGCTTAACTAAGAATGTAAAGGACCTTTTGGACGAAAACTTTAAAACCCTAAAAAAGGAAATTAAAGCAGAACTAAGGAAATGGAAAAACCTCCCATGCTCCTGGATTGGAAGAATCAACATTGTGAAAATGACAATCTTGCCAAGAGCTATCTACAAATTCAATACAATACCCATCAACATCCCAATGTCATTCTTTAAAGAAATGGAATTATTTCTTAACGCTGCCTCTAACTTCCTTTACGTAGCAGCAATAGATTTTGTTTTGATCTTGATTTTTTTAGTGATTCAGTCCATATAGAGAATTAATAATTAATCTGGTCCTAATATCAATAGCCTGTGAAATACTAAATTAACTGACATTCCGGATTATTAATTACTGTTTTCCAAGTTAGCATTGATCTTTTCATGGTTGGCTATGGCGCACATTAGATATCTATAAGCAGCTCCAACAGCAACTGGGACATTGTAGCGTGCTCAATAATGTTTTATTGTTTTTGGTCGTGGGACCTGAACTCTGGGTCTCGGCATTGGCCCTGAGCTCTTCAGCCCATAGCTACCACCCTACATCTTGAGCCACAGCACCACTTCCTGCTCAATGAATTTTTGTTATTATTTTAGGAACCAGAATTGGCCACCACACAATAGAAAAATTATTGCTCACAAACATCACATTAATATATAAAAGAGAATGGCTATTAATATCTTTGAAATACATTGTGAAAATATGGCAAGAAAATAAAAAGGTAGCTTGTTAATGATAATCACACTGATAAGACTTATTATTCCTTGTATATTCTACATATGTTCATTCAGCAGGTTTCTCATGTTGAGTACAACAGACTACATAAAGGTAAAGCAAAAGGTAATTCTTGTCCTATAGGATTTAGTCTAGAAAGAGAAACAGAAATCTTATTATAGAGGTGAAATTTGTTTTTGTAGAGCTCATTGTGAAACCACCAGTAAAAATGCCTACTTAGTATGAGGATAACTATGTACATGTTAAGACTTGAAGGAAGAGTATAAGGGTAGGGCAATAATCTCTGCCATGAAAGAAGAACCCCATACTTGGAGTTTGCAGTACATACAGAAATCTACATAATAGTTCAAGGTAGCTTTCAGGAAGGAGAAACTACCAGAATAAATGAAGCTCATACCACTGAGAAAATCTGAAAAAGTTCTCAGTAAATTTGTGAGACCTACATACATACACAGTTACTTATTTGAAATGTAAATATAATTGAGCGTGCTATATTGATTTTTAAATCCGTATTCCCAGTGATCACATAAGTCCTGAGTAGAAAGTATATCAGAAGAAAAATCACAATTGCAAACATGAGAAAGGGTAGTAATGTTTGTGAAGTAATATATCTTCTATCTGGCAAATATAATATAACCCTTCTATTAATGACAATAAAAATACCTTAAAAAAGAAAATTTACATTTTCAGACAGTATTTGTGGAGCATTATATTTCTGCTTTTGTTAGCTCCAATTTCTACAGGCAGATCTACATATGAACATTCCTGGACAGTCTTCACTTTAAAATGTTGATTCAGTACCCAAGTAATTTTAACTCCCTTAGTCCATAGGCTATGGGAGTGAAATCACAATTTCAACAAGTGCTGGAGGCCTAGGATGTATAGGTATAGGTACCAGAATACACCTAGACAGCTTTATCATATCCATGTTCCTCCATAATGCCTAATATTCTCTGTGTGATCCATTCTTATACTAGAACTGTTACTCTTCAAAAACCTCAAGGTGTTCAAGGAAGAATTGAGCTTCTTTCCCAAAAGAAATGCCAGTTCCTTAATAGCAGGGTATATACCTCAGATTATATCTTAACCTTTCACCATTACAATTGTAATTATAATTAACTTTTGTTGAGTTTTTGTTGAAGGCCCTGTTAAAAAGAGACTTAAATAAATTAGAGATCGAATTAAATTCGACAGTTCAGTAACTATTTCTTAAATGCTTTCCTCTCCCACATTTTTTACATTTTAAATATATTTTTTCTAATTAATAGAAGGGTTACATTATATTCACCAGATAGAAGGTGAATTACTTCACATACATTGATACCCTTTCTCATGTCTTGTTCCCCATTTCCCTCCCTCCATCCTCGCCACTCATCTTGTTTTCCCCCCTTCCCTATCCTATTTCAAATAACCAAATAAACATATACAATATATCAGATACAAGGTAAAATACCGTTACAATATGAGGTAACCAACTCTCCCACAATTTTTTTGCCAGTCCTGGCTTAAGCTCAGGGCCTGAGGACTGTCCCTGGACTTTCTCAAGGCTAGAACTCTTCCACTTGAGCCTCAGCACCACTCCTGACTTTTAACTATATGGTACCAAGGAATCGAACCCGGGTCTTCATGTATGCTAGTCAAGCACTCTACCACTACGCCAAACTCCCAGTCCACTCCCACAATTTTTATAGTTAATTTTCAACATAGCATCTAGTGAGTATCACCAATACATTTGTTCACCCTGTGTCCCACCATTTCAGTGCCCCTCTCCCTCCCCCAAATAGATAACATATATACCAGACAAAAGGTACAGAAATCACAAGTGGTGGCAAAGGAGAAAACAGACAAACATCAAAAAGACAAAAGGCAAAAATCAAAAGGCAAACAGCAAAAACCAAAGTCTTATCTCCATTTCTTGTAGTTCATTTCAATAAATCGTATTTCTGGATGATCATATGCACATAGCTATTGAGTTTTTTGATCTAGAATGTGCCTATAATTCTCCAAGTAAAAACATTGGAAAGTAAAAGACAAAAATTCACTAGGATATGATAAAGTATACAGGACTGTGAACACTCACACAGTAAGACCAGAGGAGGATATTCTTATTCTTCTCTTCCAAAATCTCACTATATAATAAGCACTGGTATTTCTTGGCATGGTGGCTTTGAAGGCTCCTGGGCATCACTTCATTTCTATATACTTTAAAGCCAAATCAACTCTCATCTCACCTTACCCTCTCTCCTGTATTTCTAAAGTAGCTGCACAAATGGGGGTTTAAAGTGTTAAAACTATGACTGGAATTAAGAAAAGCAAACTAATGTGTGTGTCCAGTCTTAGAGATCAAGAACATGCACAAGCATTGACTTGACTCATTTAAATCTTGATGTTTTCAAGCAGTTCCTATGATGCTCTGAGTGTCTATTAATACCGAGTACCTGCTCTGCCTCATTCAGCCTTCACATTACTACCTCCATTTCTTTTCCAGTTAGTTTACCAGATCAATATAAAGTTAAAAATGCTGATGGAACTATTTGAAATGGAAGACTAGGAGACTTAAGGGGGATTATGTAGGCTCTCAGAAATGATTTGAAGACTTAGATCTCTATTGGCTTTAGAAAGATTTTTAAAATTGACATTCTGGCACATTGCTTCAAGGACATAACAACTTCGAAGTACAACAACCGAAATGATAATGCTAAAAAGAAAATATCTACTCTAGGACAGCAAAAGGCTTAAGGTAATTTGTTCCAGTAATAAGTTTTAAAAACTGTACTCTCCATGATTTGGAGATACAAATGAAACTTTATTATAGAATATGGCATTCATTCTTTGCTCTGATGGGAATACTGGTCCTAGAAAGAAAAAATACAATATTGTTATAAATTTTAAAAAGTTAAAAGTAATACAATGGCAAGCCCTCAAATCTGTCCACTAAGAATAAAACTATTGATTGTATACTTACTAAATTTAATCTGAAAAGCCTCAGAAATGTTGAATTTCTCCTTTTAGGCTAAAAACACTTTTTCCCTTATTTGGACATTATGTTATTTAAAATGCAGTAATTTAAACAAGAGAAATACAACCCAAATTTACTTTACATAAAGAAGAAAGTTTACAGCTCATGTCCTGGAACGACAGTAGGTTGGGATATGATTTCCCAAAAGGTCAATAATGTCTCACAGTTTTGACAGTTTTCTCATTATCTTGCATTTCTCCTCCTTGTTCTATTTATTCTTTGGAACCCTCTACTACACCATCCTAACAAGCTTCTAACAGCAATTCCCTTTGAAATAAAGACAACTGCCTCCCAAAAGTTTGATGAGAGACTCTGGAAGTTAACTTGTTGCCCCCGATAAGGCAATAAGTCAAACTCAATCATTTTGATCAAATTTTTTATTCATATTCCTGTACCATTACATCAATGTGTGGTACTAGTTTTAAGTCCTGGACCATTAGGGATATTGTTTTTTCTATCTAAACATTTACCCATATCAATAAATTCTAATCTGCTTTGGTTGTTTTTGACAGACACAAATAAAATGACTTTCAAAATTATATTACTACTTGATTTGTAAAATGTAGTATATTATCCATCACAAAACAGTACTCTACATAATCAACAGTTAACTAAAATATGGCCAGGCACATGCTCATGCCAATAATCCTAGCTACCCAAGAAGCTCACATATGAGGACAGGAGCTCAAAGCTAGCACGGGCAGGAAAGCCCAGGAAATTCTTATCTCCAATTTGCCACCAAGAAATCAAAGGCAGAGCTGTTATACAAGTGGCTGAGTATTAACATCAAGTGAAAAATCTAGTGGATAGCAGCCTGACATCAGTTCAAGGCCCAGATACTGGCATACATTTACAAAAAGTTAATTAAAATATAATGAATCAATATCAAACCATGTAATCATAATTCAAACTATATTTGCTTCCCTGACTTTTCCAGATATGATGAAGTTTGAATATTCTCCACATAGTCACACTGAGAGAGCTAATAAGCAAAGCAATATCACTGAAAACTTTTGTGCAAAAGTTTCAAGCCTAATATTAATTTATTTAAAATGTTTGAGAAAGTTTGCATAGAAAATCTTGACAAATTAAAAAAAATATTATTTGGTTTTACCCCAGTTTCTCAAAACTCCTTATATTCGATAGCAGAAGAAATGGAACGGTACAGCATTAACTTATGCACATATCAGCTGTTTCTATCTTAACTAGGAAGCACTGTTTTATCTCTTATCAGACCCAAAATGGATCGAAAGTTAATTGGAAAAGTATTTCAGAAGAAAAGTGGTAGAGAAAGGTCTAATAGGTTTTTCAAGATGTAAAGATTCATATTTTTATGTTGGAAAGGATACCAAACCAGAGAAAAGTTTCTAGTTAAGAACACAGTGAATATTTTTAATGTATGAAAAACCTAGCTACAATAGAGCAAAATAATATTAATAGTAATAATAATAATAATAATAATAAATCTACAGTTCCACTATACCTAGCAGGTCATGAAATATTTGTGATAAGCTTGAACAACCACTTTTTCATGAACTTAATAATTTTTTCTTTTCTTTTCTTTTCTGGTTAGTCTTGGGTCTTGAACTCTGGGCCTGGGCGCTGTCCCTGAGCTCTTCATCTCAAGGCTAGTGCTCTACTCCTTGTCTCACCAAATAAAGGTTATACCCTTTATTTTAAAAGCTATGCCTTTTCAAATTAACATTAAAACTTATACCACTTCTGCTTTTCTGGTGGTTAATTGGAGATAAGACTCACAGACTTTCATGCCCAGGCTGGCTTTGAACTACAATACTCAGACCTCAGTCTTCTGAGTGGCTAGGATTACAGGTGTGGGTCACTGGCTCCTGTCTTAATCTTTTTTGCTAAGTACTCACTTTGTTTTCAGATGAGGGACTGCTTTCCCAAGAGCCCTCTTTTTCTATTGATATCATCTCAAAAACCTTCTTCTTTTCAGTCACCATCTGTGGCTGCCTGCCTAGATATTATATATTCTTCCTGACCCCTGGAACTTGATCTGCATATTTTATCATTGTGCATATAGTAGTTGTGTAGTTCTTTTTTTTGCCATCATGGGCTTGAGCTCAGGGCCTGGGCACTGTCCTTGGACTTTCTCAAGGCTCAGCACTCTACCACTTGAGCCTCAGCACCACTTCCAGCTTTTTTCTATGTATGTGGTACCAGGGAATTGAACCCTGGTCTTCGTGCATGCTAGGCAAGCACTCTGCCACTAGGCCCCAGTAGTTGTTCTTCTTTATCAATACTGGAAGATTCTGATGACTCAGATACATCGGAGACATTTTTTGTAGCCCCTATAATACAACTATCTGCACTAAGATGTTCTGAATACATCTGAACACACACTCTGAAATCTAAAGAAAGGACATGCATTTTGATTTAATAATCCTGAATTCCAACAACTAGGACCAGTCAGAATTATTCTGGACTGGTATCCTTAAATTCAGTTGTTATGATAAAACAAAACACTGGACTATTTAAAACTATTGTCAAAAATCTCATTCAGTGGGGTAAAAGATAAGTCATCAAGACAAATTGAAATACATATTTCAAGACCATGAAAAGGAGACTAATCTGAAATGGAAAGACTTAGAAAAAATCATATTAAGTGAAGTAAGCCAGACTCAAAGGAACTTAGGCTCAATGGTTTCCCTCATTCGTCAGAATCAGTAGAAACCTTGGGCTCTACTAGCAGAGATTTGCAATAGAGCAAAATCTTGATACATAAGGACATATAATGTGAAGCTAATTGAAAGGACCTCCAGGATAGTGAAACAAAAGCCATATAATGAATGATTGTTGTCCTTAATGTACTATGTTGTCTCTCATCTCCTTTGCTGTCCCTTGGTTATCTCATATTGGTATAGTATCTCACTTTGTTATCTGATATATTGAATTTATTTGTATTTGAATATTTGAAATTTGATAGGGAAGGGGGGAAAACCAAGACGGATGGGGGTTGTGGGGGGGGAGGGAAACGGGTACCAAGACATGTGAAAGGGTATCAATGTATGTGAATGAATGCACCTTCTATCTGGCAAATATCATGTAACCCTTTTACTAATTACAATAAAAAAAAACAATGCAGCCTTTAAAGATGCTACTAAAGTGTGAAACCATGATATAACAAGCCAAAAAGCTTTCTTTCTTTAGTTTCTATCTGTATGATTTTCTACTCAACATCTAAACATTTTCTGAATATATAAATAGAACTTTTTAAAGTAGAGGCAAATTCATAGCAGATGTTAGCACTGGATGAATACAATAGGTTTGAGTAAAAACCAGAGTGCTCTGTATTTCAGGACATCTGCACATCTTCCATCTCAGCTTCTTCTGAACATGCTTGGATCATGCTGTGACCCTTACATGGCTTTTTTAAGACAGTCAGAATTAGAGGCTTCTGGAACCTGATGTATTCAATGAGTGTGTGTGTGTGTGTGTGTGTGTGTGTGTGTGTGTGTGTGTGTGTGTGTTTGTGGCAGGGAGGACGGGGCAAGGGACAATACTGGGACTTGAACTCAGGGCCTAAATGCTGAACCTTAGCTTTTTCACTCAAAGCTGACACTCTACACTTGAGCCAGAGCTGCACTTTTGGCTTTTTATGGTTAATTGGAAATACGATTCCCATGGTCTTTGAAGCTTGGGCTGGCTTTAAACTGCAAATATATTAGGCTCCAGAGTAGCTAAAATTTCAGGTATGAGACACTGGTGCCCAGCCGCAGTGAAATTTTTATATAAGAAAATGTAAACCATTAACATATAAGCAGATATAAAGAATTTGTGTTGTTAGACATTTCTTCTATGATTTAGCTGGTATTAGTTCAAATCATTCTTGTCATATCTAAATTAGTCAGCACATATTTTCCTGTCCATAACCAAGTTCCCAGTTCCATTAATCTTTCTAACAAGGTTTGAGACTATATAGGACAGAGCCCCTGCTGCCTAATCAATAAGGTGTCAGGGAGAAAACTAGACTCCCAATTGAAGTTTACAATAAACCAGCATGAATTGGAGTCTCTGGAAGAATCACTTGAGTTTGGGACTATGTTGAGCCCAAAGCCTCAGTAAGCCACAGAAAGAAGACTTGTGGGGGAATTGACAAAAATTAACTTCACTTAGGGCACAAAGAAGAGATCATTACTGGAACTCTGATGACACAGTAACTTCCAGAGATCTAGAACACTCTCTGAACCATCACTGTTTCCTCCACTGCTCATCACTGTGGCATACGCTGTATCCCTGACACTATCAATATATGCTTGCATGTGCCCATCTTCATCTGAACAAAGCAGGTGAATGAAGGGTATTAACTATGGTGCACGTGGACGGCACACTGGTAAGGCATCTAATGGAATTAGGTGGGTTATTCACATTGCTCATTGAGGATCAATATTTCCACTGCAAACAACAAGCAAACTTGACTAAAATATAAAATGACTTACGTCTGGAAAGCACTGGGGAGATTCCAAGGTGTTAAGAATTTGAGAACCAAGATCAAGGAGAGAGAGAAAGGATAAAAGCAAGAGACCTAAATACCAAATCACCACATGGAATGTACAAGTTCTAACATACAAGGTGAAAATAAAATCATGGGGTAGTTGCTAAGAGATGGAGTAGGTAGATCCACTTTTAAGCTTTGTCACCAAGTTTATAAAACAAACTTTGACAGTCATAAAAGAGGACACGGGTATTTTCTGCATGATTTTACTGATGCTAAGGCTCTACTTTGCATAAAAATGTTGAAAGAAAGCAACATTTGATCGTTGGCAAGTGGCATGCAGAGATGGAGAAACTTGAGAATACATATACCATACTAGCAACACTCTCCTTTTTGAGAAGTGATTTTTAGAAGTGCCCTTAAGATAACAGTCCAATAAGTCACATTTTTATTAGTATTTGATATGTATTTTTGTGTAAATACAACATATGTATGCAAATACATATGTATGTAAATACGATAAAAATTTGGCTATATCTAGTATCGGTAACATTACTCCATTTATGAGGCAGCACTGTCATGATGTAATGACTTTCTAAAGGACTCACCTCAACACAGCAATGAAATTCCAAAAGGGTATAGAGGAGTCATTCCACCTGCGAACATCCTGCCCTGGATCCTCCACAGTTCATGTCTAATTCATGTCTTCTGCAAACACAATATACATCCATTCTATACTCCATAGCTCCCAACATCCTCACGTATTCCAACAGCAACTCAACAGCAACTCACAGGTCCAAACTCTCAGCTAAATCAGACATAACTAGACCTAAAACATGATTCATCCTGAGGCAAATTCTGTCTAGCTAGGATGTTTTAAATCAAAGTGTTAAGGTTAAGTGCTTCTCAAACACAGTGGAAGGGCATACATCAGAAAAGAAATGGACAACAGGACCCACGTAAATTCACACAGGGAAAGCAACATTAGACCCTAAACTCTCTATACCAGTTCTCTGCATGTGTTCTCTATTGGACACACAGTGGTGGTTGACACCACAAAGCCTTTGGCAACCCTGCTTCTTTGGCTTTGTAAGTTCATCTATCATATATTTTTCTTCCACAAAGCTCTAAAGCAGAGAGAGACTGCCGAGAGGATGGGTTTTACTCCATCTTCCAGGAAATTGTTCTCCATTTACACCATAGATTGGCTAACTATACTTCCATCAGCATTCTGTCAAATTACCTAAGCACTCTTCTTAGAGGATTCAGACTTTCTCTACAGCACCCTTCTTTCTCCCAATCCTCACCAGCACAAACTCAATATTTTGCTAGTGACAATACTGGGTTTCTGGCCTGCTCTTCCAAATTCTTCTGGTTTTTATCCAGCTTCAAAGCTGCTTCCACATGTTCAACTATTTGCTATAGTGATAGTCTCACTTTTCAATATCAATTTTCTTTTTTAGTCTGTTTTGTGATGCAGTCGCTATACCACAGACTGGGTCAATCATAATCAGTAGAAGTTTTTTTTTTTGTCTCACAGTTCTGGAGACTGGGAAGTCTGAGATTGAGAGACTGCATCTGGGAGGTGCTTCGTGCTATGTCTAAAAAGACAGCAGGACAAACACAAAGTATGATAGAGAGAAGAAAAAAGCTCAAAGAAATTCACCTTTTTTTGAGAGACTTTTGAGAGTTAGAAAAGCCTACAAACCATAACAAACAATCTATTCTAAACATGGCAGTTGTAGCTGAACATCTTTGATATTTTCTCCAGTTTCTTACTAATTTAAAACACTTTGTAGTCTGTGAGCTGGGAGTTGTAAACCTTAAAAAGGTTGTATTATCAAACATTTAAAACAAATGTAGAAAAATTCATATGTAAAATCTTAATTAAAAACACATAAGAGGTAGAATACTAATTTATAGGAGCTATTTCCAACAAAGAAATAATCTATAACTAAGTTTCAAACATGATTATGAACATAGATCACCATTTTAAAATATGTCTGGATTGAAAGAATGCCACGGTTTATAAAACTGTAATACTTCTGGTGAGATGATTTTTATGGCTAAGTAAAACAAAAGGTAAGATTTTAAGCAAAAATTTAATATCAATCAAACTGTTTTATTTTATTTATTTTTTTATTTTTTTATTGTAATTAATAAAAGGGTTACATGATATTTGCCAGATAGAAGGTGCATTAATTCACATCCATCAATACCCTTTCACATGTCTTGGTACCCATTATCTTCCCACCCCCTATCTTGGTTGTCCCCCCTTCCCTATCAAATTTCAAATAACCAAATACAAATAAATTCAATATATCAGATAACAAAGTGAGATACTGTAACAATATGAGTTACCCAAGGCACAGCAAAGGAGATGAAAGATAACATAGTAGATTAAGGACAACAATCATTCGTTATATGGCTTTTGTTTAATCATTATAATATTTATCATCTAAGCAGAAGTGCATCTTGTGTATTGGAAACGGCAGCATCAATTTGTTGAATTATTTCTTTTTTTTTAAATTTTTTTTAAATTTTTTTATTGTAATTAGTTAAAGGGTTACATGATATTTGCCAGATAGAAGGTGCATTAATTCACATACATTGATACCCTTTCACATGTCTTGGTACCCGTTTCCCTCCCCCCCCACACCCCCCACCCATCTTGGTTTCCCCCCTTCCCTATCAAATTTCAAATATCCAAATACAAATAAATTCGATATATCAGATAACAAAGTGAGATACTATACCAATATGAGATAACCAAGGGACAGCAAAGGAGATGAGAGACAACACAGTACATTATATGGCTTTTGTTTCACAATCACATGATTGTCTCAATAGATGCAGAAAAGGCATTTGACAAGATCCAACACCCCTTTATGTTAAAAGCTCTGGAGAAACTAGGAATCCATGGAACATTCCTCAATGTAATAAAGGCTGTGTATGAGAAACCCACAGCTAGTATTACACTTAATGGTGAAAATCTAAAGCCATTCCCTCTTAAATCAGGAACGAGACAAGGATGCCCACTCTCTCCACTCCTCTTGAACATAGTACTAGAATTCCTAGCCAGTGCAATAAGGCAAGAAGCAAGCATAAAGGGGATCCAAGTAGGGAAAGAGGAAATAAAATTATCCCTCTTGGCAGATGACATGATTCTGTATTTAAAGAATCCTATAGACTCTACTCCCAAGATCCTAGAGCTGATCCAAAACTTTGGAAGAGTAGCAGGCTATAAAATCAACCCTCAAAAAAGCAACTGCCTTCCTTTATGCCAACAGTGAGAGGAACGAGGCAATAATCAGGAAAGCAACTCCTTTCACAATAGCCTCAAAGAAAATAAAGTACCTAGGAATTAGCTTAACTAAGAATGTAAAGGACCTTTTGGACGAAAACTTTAAAACCCTAAAAAAGGAAATTAAAGCAGAACTAAGGAAATGGAAAAACCTCCCATGCTCCTGGATTGGAAGAATCAACATTGTGAAAATGACAATCTTGCCAAGAGCTATCTACAAATTCAATACAATACCCATCAACATCCCAATGTCATTCTTTAAAGAAATGGAATTATTTCTTAACGCTGCCTCTAACTTCCTTTACGTAGCAGCAATAGATTTTGTTTTGATCTTGATTTTTTTAGTGATTCAGTCCATATAGAGAATTAATAATTAATCTGGTCCTAATATCAATAGCCTGTGAAATACTAAATTAACTGACATTCTGGATTATTAATTACTGTTTTCCAAGTTAGCATTGATCTTTTCATGGTTGGCTATGGCGCACATTAGATATCTATAAGCAGCTCCAACAGCAACTGGGACATTGTAGCGTGCTCAATAATGTTTTATTGTTTTTGGTCGTGGGACCTGAACTCTGGGTCTCGGCATTGGCCCTGAGCTCTTCAGCCCATAGCTACCACCCTACATCTTGAGCCACAGCACCACTTCCTGCTCAATGAATTTTTGTTATTATTTTAGGAACCAGAATTGGCCACCACACAATAGAAAAATTATTGCTCACAAACATCACATTAATATATAAAAGAGAATGGCTATTAATATCTTTGAAATACATTGTGAAAATATGGCAAGAAAATAAAAAGGTAGCTTGTTAATGATAATCACACTGATAAGACTTATTATTCCTTGTATATTCTACATATGTTCATTCAGCAGGTTTCTCATGTTGAGTACAACAGACTACATAAAGGTAAAGCAAAAGGTAATTCTTGTCCTATAGGATTTAGTCTAGAAAGAGAAACAGAAATCTTATTATAGAGGTGAAATTTGTTTTTGTAGAGCTCATTGTGAAACCACCAGTAAAAATGCCTACTTAGTATGAGGATAACTATGTACATGTTAAGACTTGAAGGAAGAGTATAAGGGTAGGGCAATAATCTCTGCCATGAAAGAAGAACCCCATACTTGGAGTTTGCAGTACATACAGAAATCTACATAATAGTTCAAGGTAGCTTTCAGGAAGGAGAAACTACCAGAATAAATGAAGCTCATACCACTGAGAAAATCTGAAAAAGTTCTCAGTAAATTTGTGAGACCTACATACATACACAGTTACTTATTTGAAATGTAAATATAATTGAGCGTGCTATATTGATTTTTAAATCCGTATTCCCAGTGATCACATAAGTCCTGAGTAGAAAGTATATCAGAAGAAAAATCACAATTGCAAACATGAGAAAGGGTAGTAATGTTTGTGAAGTAATATATCTTCTATCTGGCAAATATAATATAACCCTTCTATTAATGACAATAAAAATACCTTAAAAAAGAAAATTTACATTTTCAGACAGTATTTGTGGAGCATTATATTTCTGCTTTTGTTAGCTCCAATTTCTACAGGCAGATCTACATATGAACATTCCTGGACAGTCTTCACTTTAAAATGTTGATTCAGTACCCAAGTAATTTTAACTCCCTTAGTCCATAGGCTATGGGAGTGAAATCACAATTTCAACAAGTGCTGGAGGCCTAGGATGTATAGGTATAGGTACCAGAATACACCTAGACAGCTTTATCATATCCATGTTCCTCCATAATGCCTAATATTCTCTGTGTGATCCATTCTTATACTAGAACTGTTACTCTTCAAAAACCTCAAGGTGTTCAAGGAAGAATTGAGCTTCTTTCCCAAAAGAAATGCCAGTTCCTTAATAGCAGGGTATATACCTCAGATTATATCTTAACCTTTCACCATTACAATTGTAATTATAATTAACTTTTGTTGAGTTTTTGTTGAAGGCCCTGTTAAAAAGAGACTTAAATAAATTAGAGATCGAATTAAATTCGACAGTTCAGTAACTATTTCTTAAATGCTTTCCTCTCCCACATTTTTTACATTTTAAATATATTTTTTCTAATTAATAGAAGGGTTACATTATATTCACCAGATAGAAGGTGAATTACTTCACATACATTGATACCCTTTCTCATGTCTTGTTCCCCATTTCCCTCCCTCCATCCTCGCCACTCATCTTGTTTTCCCCCCTTCCCTATCCTATTTCAAATAACCAAATAAACATATACAATATATCAGATACAAGGTAAAATACCGTTACAATATGAGGTAACCAACTCTCCCACAATTTTTTTGCCAGTCCTGGCTTAAGCTCAGGGCCTGAGGACTGTCCCTGGACTTTCTCAAGGCTAGAACTCTTCCACTTGAGCCTCAGCACCACTCCTGACTTTTAACTATATGGTACCAAGGAATCGAACCCGGGTCTTCATGTATGCTAGTCAAGCACTCTACCACTACGCCAAACTCCCAGTCCACTCCCACAATTTTTATAGTTAATTTTCAACATAGCATCTAGTGAGTATCACCAATACATTTGTTCACCCTGTGTCCCACCATTTCAGTGCCCCTCTCCCTCCCCCAAATAGATAACATATATACCAGACAAAAGGTACAGAAATCACAAGTGGTGGCAAAGGAGAAAACAGACAAACATCAAAAAGACAAAAGGCAAAAATCAAAAGGCAAACAGCAAAAACCAAAGTCTTATCTCCATTTCTTGTAGTTCATTTCAATAAATCGTATTTCTGGATGATCATATGCACATAGCTATTGAGTTTTTTGATCTAGAATGTGCCTATAATTCTCCAAGTAAAAACATTGGAAAGTAAAAGACAAAAATTCACTAGGATATGATAAAGTATACAGGACTGTGAACACTCACACAGTAAGACCAGAGGAGGATATTCTTATTCTTCTCTTCCAAAATCTCACTATATAATAAGCACTGGTATTTCTTGGCATGGTGGCTTTGAAGGCTCCTGGGCATCACTTCATTTCTATATACTTTAAAGCCAAATCAACTCTCATCTCACCTTACCCTCTCTCCTGTATTTCTAAAGTAGCTGCACAAATGGGGGTTTAAAGTGTTAAAACTATGACTGGAATTAAGAAAAGCAAACTAATGTGTGTGTCCAGTCTTAGAGATCAAGAACATGCACAAGCATTGACTTGACTCATTTAAATCTTGATGTTTTCAAGCAGTTCCTATGATGCTCTGAGTGTCTATTAATACCGAGTACCTGCTCTGCCTCATTCAGCCTTCACATTACTACCTCCATTTCTTTTCCAGTTAGTTTACCAGATCAATATAAAGTTAAAAATGCTGATGGAACTATTTGAAATGGAAGACTAGGAGACTTAAGGGGGATTATGTAGGCTCTCAGAAATGATTTGAAGACTTAGATCTCTATTGGCTTTAGAAAGATTTTTAAAATTGACATTCTGGCACATTGCTTCAAGGACATAACAACTTCGAAGTACAACAACCGAAATGATAATGCTAAAAAGAAAATATCTACTCTAGGACAGCAAAAGGCTTAAGGTAATTTGTTCCAGTAATAAGTTTTAAAAACTGTACTCTCCATGATTTGGAGATACAAATGAAACTTTATTATAGAATATGGCATTCATTCTTTGCTCTGATGGGAATACTGGTCCTAGAAAGAAAAAATACAATATTGTTATAAATTTTAAAAAGTTAAAAGTAATACAATGGCAAGCCCTCAAATCTGTCCACTAAGAATAAAACTATTGATTGTATACTTACTAAATTTAATCTGAAAAGCCTCAGAAATGTTGAATTTCTCCTTTTAGGCTAAAAACACTTTTTCCCTTATTTGGACATTATGTTATTTAAAATGCAGTAATTTAAACAAGAGAAATACAACCCAAATTTACTTTACATAAAGAAGAAAGTTTACAGCTCATGTCCTGGAACGACAGTAGGTTGGGATATGATTTCCCAAAAGGTCAATAATGTCTCACAGTTTTGACAGTTTTCTCATTATCTTGCATTTCTCCTCCTTGTTCTATTTATTCTTTGGAACCCTCTACTACACCATCCTAACAAGCTTCTAACAGCAATTCCCTTTGAAATAAAGACAACTGCCTCCCAAAAGTTTGATGAGAGACTCTGGAAGTTAACTTGTTGCCCCCGATAAGGCAATAAGTCAAACTCAATCATTTTGATCAAATTTTTTATTCATATTCCTGTACCATTACATCAATGTGTGGTACTAGTTTTAAGTCCTGGACCATTAGGGATATTGTTTTTTCTATCTAAACATTTACCCATATCAATAAATTCTAATCTGCTTTGGTTGTTTTTGACAGACACAAATAAAATGACTTTCAAAATTATATTACTACTTGATTTGTAAAATGTAGTATATTATCCATCACAAAACAGTACTCTACATAATCAACAGTTAACTAAAATATGGCCAGGCACATGCTCATGCCAATAATCCTAGCTACCCAAGAAGCTCACATATGAGGACAGGAGCTCAAAGCTAGCACGGGCAGGAAAGCCCAGGAAATTCTTATCTCCAATTTGCCACCAAGAAATCAAAGGCAGAGCTGTTATACAAGTGGCTGAGTATTAACATCAAGTGAAAAATCTAGTGGATAGCAGCCTGACATCAGTTCAAGGCCCAGATACTGGCATACATTTACAAAAAGTTAATTAAAATATAATGAATCAATATCAAACCATGTAATCATAATTCAAACTATATTTGCTTCCCTGACTTTTCCAGATATGATGAAGTTTGAATATTCTCCACATAGTCACACTGAGAGAGCTAATAAGCAAAGCAATATCACTGAAAACTTTTGTGCAAAAGTTTCAAGCCTAATATTAATTTATTTAAAATGTTTGAGAAAGTTTGCATAGAAAATCTTGACAAATTAAAAAAAATATTATTTGGTTTTACCCCAGTTTCTCAAAACTCCTTATATTCGATAGCAGAAGAAATGGAACGGTACAGCATTAACTTATGCACATATCAGCTGTTTCTATCTTAACTAGGAAGCACTGTTTTATCTCTTATCAGACACAAAATGGATCGAAAGTTAATTGGAAAAGTATTTCAGAAGAAAAGTGGTAGAGAAAGGTCTAATAGGTTTTTCAAGATGTAAAGATTCATATTTTTATGTTGGAAAGGATACCAAACCAGAGAAAAGTTTCTAGTTAAGAACACAGTGAATATTTTTAATGTATGAAAAACCTAGCTACAATAGAGCAAAATAATAATAATAGTAATAATAATAATAATAATAATAAATCTACAGTTCCACTATACCTAGCAGGTCATGAAATATTTGTGATAAGCTTGAACAACCACTTTTTCATGAACTTAATAATTTTTTCTTTTCTTTTCTTTTCTGGTTAGTCTTGGGTCTTGAACTCTGGGCCTGGGCGCTGTCCCTGAGCTCTTCATCTCAAGGCTAGTGCTCTACTCCTTGTCTCACCAAATAAAGGTTATACCCTTTATTTTAAAAGCTATGCCTTTTCAAATTAACATTAAAACTTATACCACTTCTGCTTTTCTGGTGGTTAATTGGAGATAAGACTCACAGACTTTCATGCCCAGGCTGGCTTTGAACTACAATACTCAGACCTCAGTCTTCTGAGTGGCTAGGATTACAGGTGTGGGTCACTGGCTCCTGTCTTAATCTTTTTTGCTAAGTACTCACTTTGTTTTCAGATGAGGGACTGCTTTCCCAAGAGCCCTCTTTTTCTATTGATATCATCTCAAAAACCTTCTTCTTTTCAGTCACCATCTGTGGCTGCCTGCCTAGATATTATATATTCTTCCTGACCCCTGGAACTTGATCTGCATATTTTATCATTGTGCATATAGTAGTTGTGTAGTTCTTTTTTTTGCCATCATGGGCTTGAGCTCAGGGCCTGGGCACTGTCCTTGGACTTTCTCAAGGCTCAGCACTCTACCACTTGAGCCTCAGCACCACTTCCAGCTTTTTTCTATGTATGTGGTACCAGGGAATTGAACCCTGGTCTTCGTGCATGCTAGGCAAGCACTCTGCCACTAGGCCCCAGTAGTTGTTCTTCTTTATCAATACTGGAAGATTCTGATGACTCAGATACATCGGAGACATTTTTTGTAGCCCCTATAATACAACTATCTGCACTAAGATGTTCTGAATACATCTGAACACACACTCTGAAATCTAAAGAAAGGACATGCATTTTGATTTAATAATCCTGAATTCCAACAACTAGGACCAGTCAGAATTATTCTGGACTGGTATCCTTAAATTCAGTTGTTATGATAAAACAAAACACTGGACTATTTAAAACTATTGTCAAAAATCTCATTCAGTGGGGTAAAAGATAAGTCATCAAGACAAATTGAAATACATATTTCAAGACCATGAAAAGGAGACTAATCTGAAATGGAAAGACTTAGAAAAAATCATATTAAGTGAAGTAAGCCAGACTCAAAGGAACTTAGGCTCAATGGTTTCCCTCATTCGTCAGAATCAGTAGAAACCTTGGGCTCTACTAGCAGAGATTTGCAATAGAGCAAAATCTTGATACATAAGGACATATAATGTGAAGCTAATTGAAAGGACCTCCAGGATAGTGAAACAAAAGCCATATAATGAATGATTGTTGTCCTTAATGTACTATGTTGTCTCTCATCTCCTTTGCTGTCCCTTGGTTATCTCATATTGGTATAGTATCTCACTTTGTTATCTGATATATTGAATTTATTTGTATTTGAATATTTGAAATTTGATAGGGAAGGGGGGAAAACCAAGACGGATGGGGGTTGTGGGGGGGAGGGAAACGGGTACCAAGACATGTGAAAGGGTATCAATGTATGTGAATGAATGCACCTTCTATCTGGCAAATATCATGTAACCCTTTTACTAATTACAATAAAAAAAAACAATGCAGCCTTTAAAGATGCTACTAAAGTGTGAAACCATGATATAACAAGCCAAAAAGCTTTCTTTCTTTAGTTTCTATCTGTATGATTTTCTACTCAACATCTAAACATTTTCTGAATATATAAATAGAACTTTTTAAAGTAGAGGCAAATTCATAGCAGATGTTAGCACTGGATGAATACAATAGGTTTGAGTAAAAACCAGAGTGCTCTGTATTTCAGGACATCTGCACATCTTCCATCTCAGCTTCTTCTGAACATGCTTGGATCATGCTGTGACCCTTACATGGCTTTTTTAAGACAGTCAGAATTAGAGGCTTCTGGAACCTGATGTATTCAATGAGTGTGTGTGTGTGTGTGTGTGTGTGTGTGTGTGTGTGTGTGTGTGTTTGTGGCAGGGAGGACGGGGCAAGGGACAATACTGGGACTTGAACTCAGGGCCTAAATGCTGAACCTTAGCTTTTTCACTCAAAGCTGACACTCTACACTTGAGCCAGAGCTGCACTTTTGGCTTTTTATGGTTAATTGGAAATACGATTCCCATGGTCTTTGAAGCTTGGGCTGGCTTTAAACTGCAAATATATTAGGCTCCAGAGTAGCTAAAATTTCAGGTATGAGACACTGGTGCCCAGCCGCAGTGAAATTTTTATATAAGAAAATGTAAACCATTAACATATAAGCAGATATAAAGAATTTGTGTTGTTAGACATTTCTTCTATGATTTAGCTGGTATTAGTTCAAATCATTCTTGTCATATCTAAATTAGTCAGCACATATTTTCCTGTCCATAACCAAGTTCCCAGTTCCATTAATCTTTCTAACAAGGTTTGAGACTATATAGGACAGAGCCCCTGCTGCCTAATCAATAAGGTGTCAGGGAGAAAACTAGACTCCCAATTGAAGTTTACAATAAACCAGCATGAAGTGGAATCTCTGGAAGAATCACTTGAGTTTGGGACTATGTTGAGCCCAAAGCCTCAGTAAGCCACAGAAAGAAGACTTGTGGGGGAATTGACAAAAATTAACTTCACTTAGGGCACAAAGAAGAGATCATTACTGGAACTCTGATGACACAGTAACTTCCAGAGATCTAGAACACTCTCTGAACCATCACTGTTTCCTCCACTGCTCATCACTGTGGCATACGCTGTATCCCTGACACTATCAATATATGCTTGCATGTGCCCATCTTCATCTGAACAAAGCAGGTGAATGAAGGGTATTAACTATGGTGCACGTGGACGGCACACTGGTAAGGCATCTAATGGAATTAGGTGGGTTATTCACATTGCTCATTGAGGATCAATATTTCCACTGCAAACAACAAGCAAACTTGACTAAAATATAAAATGACTTACGTCTGGAAAGCACTGGGGAGATTCCAAGGTGTTAAGAATTTGAGAACCAAGATCAAGGAGAGAGAGAAAGGATAAAAGCAAGAGACCTAAATACCAAATCACCACATGGAATGTACAAGTTCTAACATACAAGGTGAAAATAAAATCATGGGGTAGTTGCTAAGAGATGGAGTAGGTAGATCCACTTTTAAGCTTTGTCACCAAGTTTATAAAACAAACTTTGACAGT
Organism: Megascapheus bottae; assembly: GCF_031878675.1. Lineage (NCBI taxonomy): Eukaryota > Metazoa > Chordata > Mammalia > Rodentia > Geomyidae > Megascapheus > Megascapheus bottae. Next base: position 1,422,002 of record NC_143526.1, read on the forward strand.
CATAAAAGAGGACACGGGTATTTTCTGCATGATTTTACTGATGGTAAGGCTCTACTTTGCATAAAAATGTTGAAAGAAAGCAACATTTGATCGTTGGCAAGTGGCATGCAGAGATGGAGAAACTTGAGAATACATATACCATACTAGCAACACTCTCCTTTTTGAGAAGTGATTTTTAGAAGTGCCCTTAAGATAACAGTCCAATAAGTCACATTTTTATTAGTATTTGATATGTATTTTTGTGTAAATACAACATATGTATGCAAATACATATGTATGTAAATACGATAAAAATTTGGCTATATCTAGTATCGGTAACATTACTCCATTTATGAGGCAGCACTGTCATGATGTAATGACTTTCTAAAGGACTCACCTCAACACAGCAATGAAATTCCAAAAGGGTATAGAGGAGTCATTCCACCTGCGAACATCCTGCCCTGGATCCTCCACAGTTCATGTCTAATTCATGTCTTCTGCAAACACAATATACATCCATTCTATACTCCATAGCTCCCAACATCCTCACGTATTCCAACAGCAACTCAACAGCAACTCACAGGTCCAAACTCTCAGCTAAATCAGACATAACTAGACCTAAAACATGATTCATCCTGAGGCAAATTCTGTCTAGCTAGGATGTTTTAAATCAAAGTGTTAAGGTTAAGTGCTTCTCAAACACAGTGGAAGGGCATACATCAAAAAAGAAATGGACAACAGGACCCACGTAAATTCACACAGGGAAAGCAACATTAGACCCTAAACTCTCTATACCAGTTCTCTGCATGTGTTCTCTATTGGACACACAGTGGTGGTTGACACCACAAAGCCTTTGGCAACCCTGCTTCTTTGGCTTTGTAAGTTCATCTATCATATATTTTTCTTCCACAAAGCTCTAAAGCAGAGAGAGACTGCCGAGAGGATGGGTTTTACTCCATCTTCCAGGAAATTGTTCTCCATTTACACCATAGATTGGCTAACTATACTTCCATCAGCATTCTGTCAAATTACCTAAGCACTCTTCTTAGAGGATTCAGACTTTCTCTACAGCACCCTTCTTTCTCCCAATCCTCACCAGCACAAACTCAATATTTTGCTAGTGACAATACTGGGTTTCTGGCCTGCTCTTCCAAATTCTTCTGGTTTTTATCCAGCTTCAAAGCTGCTTCCACATGTTCAACTATTTGCTATAGTGATAGTCTCACTTTTCAATATCAATTTTCTTTTTTAGTCTGTTTTGTGATGCAGTCGCTATACCACAGACTGGGTCAATCATAATCAGTAGAAGTTTTTTTTTTGTCTCACAGTTCTGGAGACTGGGAAGTCTGAGATTGAGAGACTGCATCTGGGAGGTGCTTCGTGCTATGTCTAAAAAGACAGCAGGACAAACACAAAGTATGATAGAGAGAAGAAAAAAGCTCAAAGAAATTCACCTTTTTTTGAGAGACTTTTGAGAGTTAGAAAAGCCTACAAACCATAACAAACAATCTATTCTAAACATGGCAGTTGTAGCTGAACATCTTTGATATTTTCTCCAGTTTCTTACTAATTTAAAACACTTTGTAGTCTGTGAGCTGGGAGTTGTAAACCTTAAAAAGGTTGTATTATCAAACATTTAAAACAAATGTAGAAAAATTCATATGTAAAATCTTAATTAAAAACACATAAGAGGTAGAATACTAATTTATAGGAGCTATTTCCAAAAAAGAAATAATCTATAACTAAGTTTCAAACATGATTATGAACATAGATCACCATTTTAAAATATGTCTGGATTGAAAGAATGCCACGGTTTATAAAACTGTAATACTTCTGGTGAGATGATTTTTATGGCTAAGTAAAACAAAAGGTAAGATTTTAAGCAAAAATTTAATATCAATCAAACTGTTTTATTTTATTTATTTTTTTATTTTTTTATTGTAATTAATAAAAGGGTTACATGATATTTGCCAGATAGAAGGTGCATTAATTCACATCCATCAATACCCTTTCACATGTCTTGGTACCCATTATCTTCCCACCGCCTATCTTGGTTTCCCCCCTTCCCTATCAAATTTCAAATAACCAAATACAAATAAATTCAATATATCAGATAACAAAGTGAGATACTGTAACAATATGAGTTACCCAAGGGACAGCAAAGGAGATGAAAGATAACATAGTAGATTAAGGACAACAATCATTCGTTATATGGCTTTTGTTTAATCATTATAATATTTATCATCTAAGCAGAAGTGCATCTTGTGTATTGGAAACGGCAGCATCAATTTGTTGAATTATTTCTTTTTTTAAAATTTTTTTTTAAATTTTTTTATTGTAATTAGTAAAAGGGTTACATGATATTTGCCAGATAGAAGGTGCATTAATTCACATACATTGATACCCTTTCACATGTCTTGGTACCCGTTTCCCTCCCCCCCCACCCCCCCACCCATCTTGGTTTCCCCCCTTCCCTATCAAATTTCAAATATCCAAATACAAATAAATTCGATATATCAGATAACAAAGTGAGATACTATACCAATATGAGATAACCAAGGGACAGCAAAGGAGATGAGAGACAACACAGTACATTATATGGCTTTTGTTTCACAATCACATGATTGTCTCAATAGATGCAGAAAAGGCATTTGACAAGATCCAACACCCCTTTATGTTAAAAGCTCTGGAGAAACTAGGAATCCATGGAACATTCCTCAATGTAATAAAGGCTGTGTATGAGAAACCCACAGCTAGTATTACACTTAATGGTGAAAATCTAAAGCCATTCCCTCTTAAATCAGGAACGAGACAAGGATGCCCACTCTCTCCACTCCTCTTGAACATAGTACTAGAATTCCTAGCCAGTGCAATAAGGCAAGAAGCAAGCATAAAGGGGATCCAAGTAGGGAAAGAGGAAATAAAATTATCCCTCTTGGCAGATGACATGATTCTGTATTTAAAGAATCCTATAGACTCTACTCCCAAGATCCTAGAGCTGATCCAAATCTTTGGAAGTGTAGCAGGCTATAAAATCAACCCTCAAAAAGCAACTGCCTTCCTTTATGCCAACAGTGAGAGGAACGAGGCAATAATCAGGAAAGCAACTCCTTTCACAATAGCCTCAAAGAAAATAAAGTACCTAGGAATTAGCTTAACTAAGAATGTAAAGGACCTTTTGGACGAAAACTTTAAAACCCTAAAAAAGGAAATTAAAGCAGAACTAAGGAAATGGAAAAACCTCCCATGCTCCTGGATTGGAAGAATCAACATTGTGAAAATGACAATCTTGCCAAGAGCTATCTACAAATTCAATACAATACCCATCAACATCCCAATGTCATTCTTTAAAGAAATGGAATTATTTCTTAACGCTGCCTCTAACTTCCTTTACGTAGCAGCAATAGATTTTGTTTTGATCTTGATTTTTTTAGTGATTCAGTCCATATAGAGAATTAATAATTAATCTGGTCCTAATATCAATAGCCTGTGAAATACTAAATTAACTGACATTCTGGATTATTAATTACTGTTTTCCAAGTTAGCATTGATCTTTTCATGGTTGGCTATGGCGCACATTAGATATCTATAAGCAGCTCCAACAGCAACTGGGACATTGTAGGGTGCTCAATAATGTTTTATTGTTTTTGGTCGTGGGACCTGAACTCTGGGTCTCGGCATTGGCCCTGAGCTCTTCAGCCCATAGCTACCACCCTACATCTTGAGCCACAGCACCACTTCCTGCTCAATGAATTTTTGTTATTATTTTAGGAACCAGAATTGGCCACCACACAATAGAAAAATTATTGCTCACAAACATCACATTAATATATAAAAGAGAATGGCTATTAATATCTTTGAAATACATTGTGAAAATATGGCAAGAAAATAAAAAGGTAGCTTGTTAATGATAATCACACTGATAAGACTTATTATTCCTTGTATATTCTACATATGTTCATTCAGCAGGTTTCTCATGTTGAGTACAACAGACTACATAAAGGTAAAGCAAAAAGTAATTCTTGTCCTATAGGATTTAGTCTAGAAAGAGAAACAGAAATCTTATTATACAGGTGAAATTTGTTTTTGTAGAGCTCATTGTGAAACCACCAGTAAAAATGCCTACTTAGTATGAGGATAACTATGTACATGTTAAGACTTGAAGGAAGAGTATAAGGGTAGGGCAATAATCTCTGCCATGAAAGAAGAACCCCATACTTGGAGTTTGCAGTACATACAGAAATCTACATAATAGTTCAAGGTAGCTTTCAGGAAGGAGAAACTACCAGAATAAATGAAGCTCATACCACTGAGAAAATCTGAAAAAGTTCTCAGTAAATTTGTGAGACCTACATACATACACAGTTACTTATTTGAAATGTAAATATAATTGAGCGTGCTATATTGATTTTTAAATCCGTATTCCCAGTGATCACATAAGTCCTGAGTAGAAAGTATATCAGAAGAAAAATCACAATTGCAAACATGAGAAAGGGTAGTAATGTTTGTGAAGTAATATATCTTCTATCTGGCAAATATAATATAACCCTTCTATTAATGACAATAAAAATACCTTAAAAAAGAAAATTTACATTTTCAGACAGTATTTGTGGAGCATTATATTTCTGCTTTTGTTAGCTCCAATTTCTACAGGCAGATCTACATATGAACATTCCTGGACAGTCTTCACTTTAAAATGTTGATTCAGTACCCAAGTAATTTTAACTCCCTTAGTCCATAGGCTATGGGAGTGAAATCACAATTTCAACAAGTGCTTGAGGCCTAGGATGTATAGGTATAGGTACCAGAATACACCTAGACAGCTTTATCATATCCATGTTCCTCCATAATGCCTAATATTCTCTGTGTGATCCATTCTTATACTAGAACTGTTACTCTTCAAAAACCTCAAGGTGTTCAAGGAAGAATTGAGCTTCTTTCCCAAAAGAAATGCCAGTTCCTTAATAGCAGGGTATATACCTCAGATTATATCTTAACCTTTCACCATTACAATTGAAATTATAATTAACTTTTGTTGAGTTTTTGTTGAAGGCCCTGTTAAAAAGAGACTTAAATAAATTAGAGATCTAATTAAATTCGACAGTTCAGTAACTATTTCTTAAATGCTTTCCTCTCCCACATTTTTTACATTTTAAATATATTTTTTCTAATTAATAGAAGGGTTACATTATATTCACCAGATAGAAGGTGAATTACTTCACATACATTGATACCCTTTCTCATGTCTTGTTCCCCATTTCCCTCCCTCCATCCTCGCCACTCATCTTGTTTTCCCCCCTTCCCTATCCTATTTCAAATAACCAAATAAACATATACAATATATCAGATACAAGGTAAAATACCGTTACAATATGAGGTAACCAACTCTCCCACAATTTTTTTGCCAGTCCTGGCTTAAGCTCAGGGCCTGAGGACTGTCCCTGGACTTTCTCAAGGCTAGAACTCTTCCACTTGAGCCTCAGCACCACTCCTGACTTTTAACTATATGGTACCAAGGAATCGAACCCGGGTCTTCATGTATGCTAGTCAAGCACTCTACCACTACGCCAAACTCCCAGTCCACTCCCACAATTTTTATAGTTAATTTTCAACATAGCATCTAGTGAGTATCACCAATACATTTGTTCACCCTGTGTCCCACCATTTCAGTGCCCCTCTCCCTCCCCCAAATAGATAACATATATACCAGACAAAAGGTACAGAAATCACAAGTGGTGGCAAAGGAGAAAACAGACAAACATCAAAAAGACAAAAGGCAAAAATCAAAAGGCAAACAGCAAAAACCAAAGTCTTATCTCCATTTCTTGTAGTTCATTTCAATAAATCGTATTTCTGGATGATCATATGCACATAGCTATTGAGTTTTTTGATCTAGAATGTGCCTATAATTCTCCAAGTAAAAACATTGGAAAGTAAAAGACAAAAATTCACTAGGATATGATAAAGTATACAGGACTGTGAACACTCACACGGTAAGACCAGAGGAGGATATTCTTATTCTTCTCTTCCAAAATCTCCCTATATAATAAGCACTGGCATTTCTTGGCATGGTGGCTTTGAAGGCTCCTGGGCATCACCTCATTTCTATATACTTTAAAGCCAAATCAACTCTCATCTCACCTTACCCTCTCTCCTGTATTTCTAAAGTAGCTGCACAAATGGGGGTTTAAAGTGTTAAAACTATGACTGGAATTAAGAAAAGCAAACTAATGTGTGTGTCCAGTCTTAGAGATCAAGAACATGCACAAGCATTGACTTGACTCATTTAAATCTTGATGTTTTCAAGCAGTTCCTATGATGCTCTGAGTGTCTATTAATACCGAGTACCTGCTCTGCCTCATTCAGCCTTCACATTACTACCTCCATTTCTTTTCCAGTTAGTTTACCAGATCAATATAAAGTTAAAAATGCTGATGGAACTATTTGAAATGGAAGACTAGGAGACTTAAGGGGGATTATGTAGGCTCTCAGAAATGATTTGAAGACTTAGATCTCTATTGGCTTTAGAAAGATTTTTAAAATTGACATTCTGGCACATTGCTTCAAGGACATAACAACTTCGAAGTACAACAACCGAAATGATAATGCTAAAAAGAAAATATCTACTCTAGGACAGCAAAAGGCTTAAGGTAATTTGTTCCAGTAATAAGTTTTAAAAACTGTACTCTCCATGATTTGGAGATACAAATGAAACTTTATTATAGAATATGGCATTCATTCTTTGCTCTGATGGGAATACTGGTCCTAGAAAGAAAAAATACAATATTGTTATAAATTTTAAAAAGTTAAAAGTAATACAATGGCAAGCCCTCAAATCTGTCCACTAAGAATAAAACTATTGATTGTATACTTACTAAATTTAATCTGAAAAGCCTCAGAAATGTTGAATTTCTCCTTTTAGGCTAAAAACACTTTTTCCCTTATTTGGACATTATGTTATTTAAAATGCAGTAATTTAAACAAGAGAAACACAACCCAAATTTACTTTACATAAAGAAGAAAGTTTACAGCTCATGTCCTGGAACGACAGTAGGTTGGGATATGATTTCCCAAAAGGTCAATAATGTCTCACAGTTTTGACAGTTTTCTCATTATCTTGCATTTCTCCTCCTTGTTCTATTTATTCTTTGGAACCCTCTACTACACCATCCTAACAAGCTTCTAACACCAATTCCCTTTCCCTTTGAAATAAAGACAACTGCCTCCCAAAAGTTTGATGAGAGACTCTGGAAGTTAACTTGTTGCCCCCGATAAGGCAATAAGTCAAACTCAATCATTTTGATCAAATTTTTTATTCATATTCCTGTACCATTACATCAATGTGTGGTACTAGTTTTAAGTCCTGGACCATTAGGGATATTGTTTTTTCTATCTAAACATTTACCCATATCAATAAATTCTAATCTGCTTTGGTTGTTTTTGACAGACACAAATAAAATGACTTTCAAAATTATATTACTACTTGATTTGTAAAATGTAGTATATTATCCATCACAAAACAGTACTCTACATAATCAACAGTTAACTAAAATATGGCCAGGCACATGCTCATGCCAATAATCCTAGCTACCCAAGAAGCTCACATATGAGGACAGGAGCTCAAAGCTAGCACGGGCAGGAAAGCCCAGGAAATTCTTATCTCCAATTTGCCACCAAGAAATCAAAGGCAGAGCTGTTATACAAGTGGCTGAGTATTAACATCAAGTGAAAAATCTAGTGGATAGCAGCCTGACATCAGTTCAAGGCCCAGATACTGGCATACATTTACAAAAAGTTAATTAAAATATAATGAATCAATATCAAACCATGTAATCATAATTCAAACTATATTTGCTTCCCTGACTTTTCCAGATATGATGAAGTTTGAATATTCTCCACATAGTCACACTGTTTGAGAGAGCTAATAAGCAAAGCAATATCACTGAAAACTTTTGTGCAAAAGTTTCAAGCCTAATATTAATTTATTTAAAATGTTTGAGAAAGTTTGCATAGAAAATCTTGACAAATTAAAAAAAATATTATTTGGTTTTACCCCAGTTTCTCAAAACTCCTTATATTCGATAGCAGAAGAAATGGAACGGTACAGCATTAACTTATGCACATATCAGCTGTTTCTATCTTAACTAGGAAGCACTGTTTCATCTCTTATCAGACACAAAATGGATCGAAAGTTAATTGGAAAAGTATTTCAGAAGAAAAGTGGTAGAGAAAGGTCTAATAGGTTTTTCAAGATGTAAAGATTCATATTTTTATGTTGGAAAGGATACCAAACCAGAGAAAAGTTTCTAGTTAAGAACACAGTGAATATTTTTAATGTATGAAAAACCTAGCTACAATAGAGCAAAATAATAGTAATAATAATAGTAATAATAATAATAATAATAATAAATCTACAGTTCCACTATACCTAGCAGGTCATGAAATATTTGTGATAAGCTTGAACAACCACTTTTTCATGAACTTAATAATTTTTTCTTTTCTTTTCTTTTCTGGTTAGTCTTGGGTCTTGAACTCTGGGCCTGGGCGCTGTCCCTGAGCTCTTCATCTCAAGGCTAGTGCTCTACTCCTTGTCTCACCAAATAAAGGTTATATCCTTTATTTTAAAAGCTATGCCTTTTCAAATTAACATTAAAACTTATACCACTTCTGCTTTTCTGGTAGTTAATTGGAGATAAGACTCACAGACTTTCATGCCCAGGCTGGCTTTGAACTACAATACTCAGACCTCAGTCTTCTGAGTGGCTAGGATTACAGGTGTGGGTCACTGGCTCCTGTCTTAATCTTTTTTGCTAAGTACTCACTTTGTTTTCAGATGAGGGACTGCTTTCCCAAGAGCCCTCTTTTTCTATTGATATCATCTCAAAAACCTTCTTCTTTTCAGTCACCATCTGTGGCTGCCTGCCTAGATATTATATATTCTTCCTGACCCCTGGAACTTGATCTGCATATTTTATCATTGTGCATATAGTAGTTGTGTAGTTCTTTTTTTGCCATCATGGGCTTGAGCTCAGGGCCTGGGCACTGTCCTTGGACTTTCTCAAGGCTCAGCACTCTACCACTTGAGCCTCAGCACCACTTCCAGCTTTTTTCTATGTATGTGGTACCAGGGAATTGAACCCTGGTCTTCGTGCATGCTAGGCAAGCACTCTGCCACTAGGCCCCAGTAGTTGTTCTTCTTTATCAATACTGGAAGATTCTGATGACTCAGATACATCGGAGACATTTTTTGTAGCCCCTATAATACAACTATCTGCACTAAGATGTTCTGAATACATCTGAACACACACTCTGAAATCTAAAGAAAGGACATGCATTTTGATTTAATAATCCTGAATTCCAACAACTAGGACCAGTCAGAATTATTCTGGACTGGTATCCTTAAATTCAGTTGTTATGATACAACAAAACACTGGACTATTTAAAACTATTGTCAAAAATCTCATTCAGTGGGGTAAAAGATAAGTCATCAAGACAAATTGAAATACATATTTCAAGACCATGAAAAGGAGACTAATCTGAAATGGAAAGACTTAGAAAAAATCATATTAAGTGAAGTAAGCCAGACTCAAAGGAACTTAGGCTCAATGGTTTCCCTCATTCGTCATAATCAGTAGAAACCTTGGGCTCTACTAGCAGAGATTTGCAATAGAGCAAAATCTTGATACATAAGGACATATAATGTGAAGCTACTTGAAAGGACCTCCAGGATAGTGAAACAAAAGCCATATAATGAATGATCGTTGTCCTTAATGTACTATGTTGTCTCTCATCTCCTTTGCTGTCCCTTGGTTATCTCATATTGGTATAGTATCTCACTTTGTTATCTGATATATTGAATTTATTTGTATTTGAATATTTGAAATTTGATAGGGAAGGGGGGAAAACCAAGACGGATGGGGGGTGTGGGGGGGAGGGAAACGGGTACCAAGACATGTGAAAGGGTATCAATGTATGTGAATGAATGCACCTTCTATCTGGCAAATATCATGTAACCCTTTTACTAATTACAATAAAAAAAAACAATGCAGCCTTTAAAGATGCTACTAAAGTGTGAAACCATGATATAACAAGCCAAAAAGCTTTCTTTCTTTAGTTTCTATCTGTATGATTTTCTTCTCAACATCTAAACATTTTCTGAATATATGAATAGAACTTTTTAAAGTAGAGGCAAATTCATAGCAGATGTTAGCACTGGATGAATACAATAGGTTTGAGTAAAAACCAGAGTGCTCCGTATTTTAGGACATCTGCACATCTTCCATCTCAGCTTCTTCTGAACATGCTTGGATCATGCTGTGACCGTTACATGGCTTTTCTAAGACAGTCAGAATTAGAGGCTTCTGGAACCTGATGTATTCAATGAGTGTGTGTGTGTGTGTGTGTGTGTGTGTGTGTGTGTGTGCGTGGCAGGGAGGACGGGGCAAGGGACAATACTGGGACTTGAACTCAGGGCCTAAATGCTGAACCTTAGCTTTTTCACTCAAAGCTGACACTCTACACTTGAGCCAGAGCTGCACTTTTGGCTTTTTATGGTTAATTGGAAATACGATTCCCATGGTCTTTGAAGCTTGGGCTGGCTTTAAACTGCAAATATATTAGGCTCCAGAGTAGCTAAAATTTCAGGTATGAGACACTGGTGCCCAGCCGCAGTGAAATTTTTATATAAGAAAATGTAAACCATTAACATATAAGCAGATATAAAGAATTTGTGTTGTTAGACATTTCTTCTATGATTTAGCTGGTATTAGTTCAAATCATTCTTGTCATATCTAAATTAGTCAGCACATATTTTCCTGTCCATAACCAAGTTCCCAGTTCCATTAATCTTTCTAACAAGGTTTGAGACTATATAGGACAGAGCCCCTGCTGCCTAATCAATAAGGTGTCAGGGAGAAAACTAGACTCCCAATTGAAGTTTACAATAAACCAGCATGAAGTGGAATCTCTGGAAGAATCACTTGAGTTTGGGACTATGTTGAGCCCAAAGCCTCAGTAAGCCACAGAAAGAAGACTTGTGGGGGAATTGACAAAAATTAACTTCACTTAGGGCACAAAGAAGAGATCATTACTGGAACTCTGATGACACAGTAACTTCCAGAGATCTAGAACACTCTCTGAACCATCACTGTTTCCTCCACTGCTCATCACTGTGGCATACGCTGTATCCCTGACACTATCAATATATGCTTGCATGTGCCCATCTTCATCTGAACAAAGCAGGTGAATGAAGGGTATTAACTATGGTGCACGTGGACGGCACACTGGTAAGGCATCTAATGGAATTAGGTGGGTTATTCACATTGCTCATTGAGGATCAATATTTCCACTGCAAACAACAAGCAAACTTGACTAAAATATAAAATGACTTACGTCTGGAAAGCACTGGGGAGATTCCAAGGTGTTAAGAATTTGAGAACCAAGATCAAGGAGAGAGAGAAAGGATAAAAGCAAGAGACCTAAATACCAAATCACCACATGGAATGTACAAGTTCTAACATACAAGGTGAAAATAAAATCATGGGGTAGTTGCTAAGAGATGGAGTAGGTAGATCCACTTTTAAGCTTTGTCACCAAGTTTATAAAACAAACTTTGACAGTCATAAAAGAGGACACGGGTATTTTCTGCATGATTTTACTGATGGTAAGGCTCTACTTTGCATAAAAATGTTGAAAGAAAGCAACATTTGATCGTTGGCAAGTGGCATGCAGAGATGGAGAAACTTGAGAATACATATACCATACTAGCAACACTCTCCTTTTTGAGAAGTGATTTTTAGAAGTGCCCTTAAGATAACAGTCCAATAAGTCACATTTTTATTAGTATTTGATATGTATTTTTGTGTAAATACAACATATGTATGCAAATACATATGTATGTAAATACGATAAAAATTTGGCTATATCTAGTATCGGTAACATTACTCCATTTATGAGGCAGCACTGTCATGATGTAATGACTTTGTAAAGGACTCACCTCAACACAGCAATGAAATTCCAAAAGGGTATAGAGGAGTCATTCCACCTGCGAACATCCTGCCCTGGATCCTCCACAGTTCATGTCTAATTCATGTCTTCTGCAAACACAATATACATCCATTCTATACTCCATAGCTCCCAACATCCTCACGTATTCCAACAGCAACTCAACAGCAACTCACAGGTCCAAACTCTCAGCTAAATCAGACATAACTAGACCTAAAACATGATTCATCCTGAGGCAAATTCTGTCTAGCTAGGATGTTTTAAATCAAAGTGTTAAGGTTAAGTGCTTCTCAAACACAGTGGAAGGGCATACATCAGAAAAGAAATGGACAACAGGACCCACGTAAATTCACACAGGGAAAGCAACATTAGACCCTAAACTCTCTATACCAGTTCTCTGCATGTGTTCTCTATTGGACACACAGTGGTGGTTGACACCACAAAGCCTTTGGCAACCCTGCTTCTTTGGCTTTGTAAGTTCATCTATCATATATTTTTCTTCCACAAAGCTCTAAAGCAGAGAGAGACTGCCGAGAGGATGGGTTTTACTCCATCTTCCAGGAAATTGTTCTCCATTTACACCATAGATTGGCTAACTATACTTCCATCAGCATTCTGTCAAATTACCTAAGCACTCTTCTTAGAGGATTCAGACTTTCTCTACAGCACCCTTCTTTCTCCCAATCCTCACCAGCACAAACTCAATATTTTGCTAGTGACAATACTGGGTTTCTGGCCTGCTCTTCCAAATTCTTCTGGTTTTTATCCAGCTTCAAAGCTGCTTCCACATGTTCAACTATTTGCTATAGTGATAGTCTCACTTTTCAATATCAATTTTCTTTTTTAGTCTGTTTTGTGATGCAGTCGCTATACCACAGACTGGGTCAATCATAATCAGTACAAGTTTTTTTTTGTCTCACAATTCTGGAGACTGGGAAGTCTGAGATTGAGAGACTGCATCTGGGAGGTGCTTCGTGCTATGTCTAAAAAGACAGCAGGACAAACACAAAGTATGATAGAGAAGAAAAAAGCTCAAAGAAATTCACCTTTTTTTGAGAGACTTTTGAGAGTTAGAAAAGCCTACAAACCATAACAAACAATCTATTCTAAACATGGCAGTTGTAGCTGAACATCTTTGATATTTTCTCCAGTTTCTTACTAATTTAAAACACTTTGTAGTCTGTGAGCTGGGAGTTGTAAACCTTAAAAAGGTTGTATTATCAAACATTTAAAACAAATGTAGAAAAATTCATATGTAAAATCTTAATTAAAAACACATAAGAGGTAGAATACTAATTTATAGGAGCTATTTCCAACAAAGAAATAATCTATAACTAAGTTTCAAACATGATTATGAACATAGATCACCATTTTAAAATATGTCTGGATTGAAAGAATGCCACGGTTTATAAAACTGTAATACTTCTGGTGAGATGATTTTTATGGCTAAGTAAAACAAAAGGTAAGATTTTAAGCAAAAATTTAATATCAATCAAACTGTTTTATTTTATTTATTTTTTTATTTTTTTATTGTAATTAATAAAAGGGTTACATGATATTTGCCAGATAGAAGGTGCATTAATTCACATCCATCAATACCCTTTCACATGTCTTGGTACCCATTATCTTCCCACCCCCTATCTTGGTTTTCCCCCCTTCCCTATCAAATTTCAAATAACCAAATACAAATAAATTCAATATATCAGATAACAAAGTGAGATACTGTAACAATATGAGTTACCCAAGGGACAGCAAAGGAGATGAAAGATAACATAGTAGATTAAGGACAACAATCATTCGTTATATGGCTTTTGTTTAATCATTATAATACAAGTGGCTGAGTATTAACATCAAGTGAAAAATCTAGTGGATAGCAGCCTGACATCAGTTCAAGGCCCAGATACTGGCATACATTTACAAAAAGTTAATTAAAATATAATGAATCAATATCAAACCATGTAATCATAATTCAAACTATATTTGCTTCCCTGACTTTTCCAGATATGATGAAGTTTGAATATTCTCCACATAGTCACACTGTTTGAGAGAGCTAATAAGCAAAGCAATATCACTGAAAACTTTTGTGCAAAAGTTTCAAGCCTAATATTAATTTATTTAAAATGTTTGAGAAAGTTTGCATAGAAAATCTTGACAAATTAAAAAAATATTATTTGGTTTTACCCCAGTTTCTCAAAACTCCTTATATTCGATAGCAGAAGAAATGGAACGGTACAGCATTAACTTATGCACATATCAGCTGTTTCTATCTTAACTAGGAAGCACTGTTTCATCTCTTATCAGACACAAAATGGATCGAAAGTTAATTGGAAAAGTATTTCAGAAGAAAAGTGGTAGAGAAAGGTCTAATAGGTTTTTCAAGATGTAAAGATTCATATTTTTATGTTGGAAAGGATACCAAACCAAAGAAAAGTTTCTAGTTAAGAACACAGTGAATATTTTTAATGTATGAAAAACCTAGCTACAATAGAGCAAAATAATATTAATAATAATAGTAATAATAATAATAATAATAATAATAATAAATCTACAGTTCCACTATACCTAGCAGGTCATGAAATATTTGTGATAAGCTTGAACAACCACTTTTTCATGAACTTAATAATTTTTTCTTTTCTTTTCTTTTCTGGTTAGTCTTGGGTCTTGAACTCTGGGCCTGGGCGCTGTCCCTGAGCTCTTCATCTCAAGGCTAGTGCTCTACTCCTTGTCTCACCAAATAAAGGTTATACCCTTTATTTTAAAAGCTATGCCTTTTCAAATTAACATTAAAACTTATACCACTTCTGCTTTTCTGGTAGTTAATTGGAGATAAGACTCACAGACTTTCATGCCCAGGCTGGCTTTGAACTACAATACTCAGACCTCAGTCTTCTGAGTGGCTAGGATTACAGGTGTGGGTCACTGGCTCCTGTCTTAATCTTTTTTGCTAAGTACTCACTTTGTTTTCAGATGAGGGACTGCTTTCCCAAGAGCCCTCTTTTTCTATTGATATCATCTCAAAACCCTTCTTCTTTTCAGTCACCATCTGTGGCTGCCTGCCTAGATATTATATATTCTTCCTGACCCCTGGAACTTGATCTGCATATTTTATCATTGTGCATATAGTAGTTGTGTAGTTCTTTTTTTGCCATCATGGGCTTGAGCTCAGGGCCTGGGCACTGTCCTTGGACTTTCTCAAGGCTCAGCACTCTACCACTTGAGCCTCAGCACCACTTCCAGCTTTTTTCTATGTATGTGGTACCAGAGAATTGAACCCTGGTCTTCGTGCATGCTAGGCAAGCACTCTGCCACTAGGCCCCAGTAGTTGTTCTTCTTTATCAATACTGGAAGATTCTGATGACTCAGATACATCTGAGACATTTTTTGTAGCCCCTGTAATACAACTATCTGCACTAAGATGTTCTGAATACATCTGAACACACACTCTGAAATCTAAAGAAAGGACATGCATTTTGATTTAATAATCCTGAATTCCAACAACTAGGACCAGTCAGAATTATTCTGGACTGGTATCCTTAAATTCAGTTGTTATGATAAAACAAAACACTGGACTATTTAAAACTATTGTCAAAAATCTCATTCAGTGGGGTAAAAGATAAGTCATCAAGACA
This sequence comes from Megascapheus bottae, assembly GCF_031878675.1. Classification (NCBI taxonomy): domain Eukaryota; kingdom Metazoa; phylum Chordata; class Mammalia; order Rodentia; family Geomyidae; genus Megascapheus; species Megascapheus bottae. The sequence goes on from NC_143526.1 coordinate 1,437,613, forward strand.
AATTGAAATACATATTTCAAGACCATGAAAAGGAGACTAATCTGAAATGGAAAGACTTAGAAAAAATCATATTAAGTGAAGTAAGCCAGACTCAAAGGAACTTAGGCTCAATGGTTTCCCTCATTCGTCAGAATCAGTAGAAACCTTGGGCTCTACTAGCAGAGATTTGCAATAGAGCAAAATCTTGATACATAAGGACATATAATGTGAAGCTAATTGAAAGGACCTCCAGGATAGTGAAACAAAAGCCATATAATGAATGATCGTTGTCCTTAATGTACTATGTTGTCTCTCATCTCCTTTGCTGTCCCTTGGTTATCTCATATTGGTATAGTATCTCACTTTGTTATCTGATATATTGAATTTATTTGTATTTGAATATTTGAAATTTGATAGGGAAGGGGGGAAAACCAAGACGGATGGGGGGTGTGGGGGGGAGGGAAACGGGTACCAAGACATGTGAAATGGTATCAATGTATGTGAATGAATGCACCTTCTATCTGGCAAATATCATGTAACCCTTTTACTAATTACAATAAAAAAAACAATGCAGCCTTTAAAGATGCTACTAAAGTGTGAAACCATGATATAACAAGCCAAAAAGCTTTCTTTCTTTAGTTTCTATCTGTATGATTTTCTTCTCAACATCTAAACATTTTCTGAATATATAAATAGAACTTTTTAAAGTAGAGGCAAATTCATAGCAGATGTTAGCACTGGATGAATACAATAGGTTTGAGTAAAAACCAGAGTGCTCCGTATTTTAGGACATCTGCACATCTTCCATCTCAGCTTCTTCTGAACATGCTTGGATCATGCTGTGACCCTTACATGGCTTTTCTAAGACAGTCAGAATTAGAGGCTTCTGCAACCTGATGTATTCAATGAGTGTGTGTGTGTGTGTGTGTGTGTGTGTGTGTGTGTGTGTGTGTGTGCGTGGCAGGGAGGACGGGGCAAGGGACAATACTGGGACTAGAACTCAGGGCCTAAATGCTGAACCTTAGCTTTTTCACTCAAAGCTGACACTCTACACTTGAGCCAGAGCTGCACTTTTGGCTTTTTATGGTTAATTGGAAATACGATTCCCATGGTCTTTGAAGCTTGGGCTGGCTTTAAACTGCAAATATATTAGGCTCCAGAGTAGCTAAAATTTCAGGTATGAGACACTGGTGCCCAGCCACAGTGAAATTTTTATATAAGAAAATGTAAACCATTAACATATAAGCAGATATAAAGAATTTGTGTTGTTAGAGATTTCTTCTATGATTTAGCTGGTATTAGTTCAAATCATTCTTGTCATATCTAAATTAGTCAGCACATATTTTCCTGTCCATAACCAAGTTCCCAGTTCCATTAATCTTTCTAACAAGGTTTGAGACTATATAGGACAGAGCCCCTGCTGCCTAATCAATAAGGTGTCAGGGAGAAAACTAGACTCCCAATTGAAGTTTACAATAAACCAGCATGAAGTGGAGTCTCTGGAAGAATCACTTGAGTTTGGGACTATGTTGAGCCCAAAGCCTCAGTAAGCCACAGAAAGAAGACTTGTGGGGGAATTGACAAAAATTAACTTCACTTAGGGCACAAAGAAGAGATAATTACTGGAACTCTGATGACACAGTAACTTCCAGAGATCTAGAACACTCTCTGAACCATCACTGTTATGCTATATCATCATCTCTGGTTTGGTTCTTTGTACACTGTCCCTCTTTCTGTCCTGGGAGTCAGTCCTTCAAAACCCTTGTCATTGCAAATTCCTCTCCTTATCTGGAAATTATGTTCCCATCTCCACACAGGATCCACTGCTTTTCCCTATACAGGACTGACAGTGATCCACAATTAAATATTCCAGGATGCGTTCTGATTTGATTACTCATTCTAGTAAAAGGCCACATGGGGCTTCAACAAAACACTGCACAGTGGGAGAAGGGTTTGGCAATTCAAATCAAGATGATCCTGAAGACTTTGCATATATTTGTTTCCTCCATTAGTCTGCTCTCTGAACATACAATATTTACTGCCTCCATTGGTCTGCTCTCTATACATATATTTACTGCCCCTGTAGTATATCAGGCATCATATACATTTTGAAGGGTGACTATCAGCAAATGTACGTGAAAAGTACACCTTACTCCTGCAACCACTCATGATACTCATATGTCCAAATACACTTCAAATGACAACCAGTATCTGCTCTAATGCGAATTGATCTGCAAACCTTCCTTTGTTCACAGTACACATAACATATTACATTTTAATGTAGATCTGTTTCATTATCTCTGTACATGCTCTTTTCCACATCAAATTAGGTCTTCTCCTTCTGTATCACAAGAGTAGACTATAGCACAGTATAAGCAACACAAATATTTGCCTCACATTACCAACTCAAAAGACACAAAATGACTGGGAAAAAACCTTCAAAATATCTCTGTTTTTCCATTTACCTTCATCCAAATTCCCCTCCATCCCCCCATTTCCTCATGACCGCTTTCAATTGTTAAAAGGAGCACATCATGGAGAGAGGAGGATGGATTTTTCTTCTACTCTGTAAATACATACTTCGTAGACATATGTATATAAATATACATATTGCATAAGCAAATTTAATGTATCTTAAAATATAATTTATAAGAGGACAACACTTTTCCAAATGCAACTCAGCAATATGAATTTTTAAAGTAGGGTTGTTTCACAGTCATTGGGTGACTGAAAGGTGGCTTTCACCCGCAACTACATTAGTTAGTCAGCAATTCAATTTTCTCAGATCTGTAAGAGGGGGTAATAGCTGCAAATTGTCCTGACATATGCTACCAGCTGCTTCTGTAAAGCAACAGTTATACAACTTGCTCTCTCTCAGTTTGAAGCAGAAAGAAAAAAATTTTCTTTAACAGTTATTTTCCATTTTCAAGTTTGGAATTAAAAGTCTGAAACTGCCTCTGTGCACAGTACACAAAAGCCAGTTCACAAAAGCTACTCTGATACATAATTTTAACTGCTGACTCATTTTTTCACAATTTGACCACATTTTAATGTCTCCATGAAATTTTACACTACATCTGAAATAATACCGCATTTTTTCAAGAACTGTTCAGATCCCTCACTTCATGAAGCCTAAAAACCATGGTGAGTGGTGTGTTCAGTGTATAATGCAGGGAGTACTTGCCACAGGTCCAAGCAGGAGAAACTGAAGTTCCAGGAAATCAGAATGTGACTACTACAAAATAAGTGTCTTGATTCCTGTTCCTTCATTCAACAACAGTAACATTCAACTCCACATGAGAAAACCATTCCTATCAGGAAATCATTCTACCTTTAATTCATGCTATTTATCCAAACTCAACAACACCACCTGTGATTTTCATGGTCTCCAGAGGGTCATGCTATGCTCTGTTCTTATAACTCAGTCTTACTCCCAAGGCATGGCCCACTGACTATCTTCTCCTGGGAGGACTTCCTCGAAATTCTTCAGCAGCCCATTCTCCAGCTCAGAATCATTTTTAGTATATTTTTATTGTAATTAATAGAAGGGCTACATTATATTCACCAGATAGAAGATGCTTTACTTCATAAACATTGATACCCTTTCTCATGTCTTGGTCCCCATTTCCCTCCCCCCACCCCCAACCCTCATCGTGTTTTCCCCCTTCCCTATCCAATTTCAAATAACCAAATAAACATATATACAATATATCAGATAACAAGGTAAAATACTGTAACAATTCGAGGTAACCAAGGGACAGCAAAAGAGATGAGAGATAACATAGTACATTAAGGACAACAATCACTCATTATATGGCTTTTGTTTCTATATCCTGGAGGACCTTTCATTTAGCATCATACTATATGGCCTTATGTATCTAGGTTTTATTCTATTGGAAATCTCTGCTAGGAGAGCCCAAGGTTTCTACTGATTAGTACAAATGAGGGAAACCATTGAGCCTATGTTCCTTTGAGTCTGGCTTACTTCACTTAAAATGATTTTATTCTAAGTCTTTCCATATCCTTACAAATGGGGCGATGTCGTTCTTTCTGACAGCAGCATAGAATTCCATTGTGTATAAATACCACATCTTGTTGATCCACTCATTAACTGAAGGGCATTTGGGTTGGTTCCATATCTTTGCTATGGTAAATAGTGCTGCAATGAACGTCATTGTGATAGTGGATGTGGTATGTCCTTGTTTCTGGACAACAGGGTAAATGCCAACTAGTGGAATTGCTGGGTCATAGGGGAGCTCTATGTTAAGTCTTTTGAGGAACCACCTGTCAGGAAGGCTCTTTTCCTTTGTTTTGCTGAAACTGTTCTGTATTCAAACAGAAATCTACCTGTATTACTCACTTCTGGAAAGGATTGGACTGCACCACCTAGCAAAAACACTGAGAAACTTCAGCTTCCTGAGCAACTAGCTGCAAAAAACTATGAAACATAAGTAATACACATAAGTAATACACAGCCTAGAATTCCATTGTGTATAAATACTACATCTTGTTGATCCACTCATCAACTGAGGGGCATCTGGGTTGGTTCTATATCTTTGCTATAGTAAATAGTGCTATCTAGCTATTTTCTTTACCACTGCTTGCAATACTTCGTTGATATTATCTCAGAGGCACACTCTGACTCAGCTTTCAGATATTAATGATTCTTTTATTTCTTTACACAAATAAAATTTTCCATTGTCCTTCAACTCTTCTACTCAGTAATCTTCAGTAGCTCTCTATTTCATCCAATAATAGGCCAAAATTTCTCCTGAACCAGGAAACAGAAACTTAAGTCTCTGAGCTAGCTAATTAAACTTCTAAATTTCAAAATCACCATCTATGCATATGTGTGGACATTTATATAGTAATATTCAAATGGTAAAAGATTCTTTATAATCTTTTCTATTCACCTAATGAATTATTCACATCATCATATAATCTTCTACTCCTTGGTATGATTCCCACTGTGATCTCATTAACAATTCGCTATGGATCCCATTTCTTCTAAGTTTCTCTTATTTCTACTTAGGATGGTTTTCTCACACCAGTAACCTTATGTTTGACCTAATTTTGAAACTATTTTCTGACCCTGATCGAGAGCTCAGACATCAAAAAGATATTCACCATCTTTCTAGAAACTGGCTTTGGTTTAACCCTAAAATGAGTAAATAGGTGTTCTTCATGAACTGCACTCAAAGCTTACTTGCTACTTAAAGCAAGACCTCAAAAAACATCACAACTCATAAAATCAGTAATATCCCAGAGTTCTTTTGTAAAGAACTTCAAGCATTTACATAGATGAAATGAAACTGATGTGCAGTCAAAATGACAGAAACAGATGGTTCTGCCATCACTTAATATGACACTTGTTTCTCCAGGCTGGTGAACAGAAGGAACCAGTTGTAGAAGGTGAAAAGGGTCTTGCAATTTAGAACCCACTGAAGTATAAAATGCCACCAAACTTGTCTCAAATTAAAACACATTTTAGTTTCTTCATTTGAAATCCTATACTGCGTAAGATTAAAAATCTCATAACTACCCAGATTTAAACTCTGAGCTTCTGATCATCTGAGGCCTGAAAATACTGGTTTGTGATGAATAGGTCTTAGGAAAACAGAAGGGGCATTTCAAATTCAAGATAAAACTATATCCATTGAAAATCTATATAACTGTCCAAACAAGAGTTTTCAAGATAAAATATCCAATTTATTTTAAAGTAAGATGTTTTAAATGTTCATATTCACCAAGTTTCACCAACTTACATATTCCTTTATTTAACAGTGATTTATTGATAAGAAATAATACAGTATAATGAACAGAGCACAATATCTGGTATTGTATACCTTGGGTTTCCTTTCCTACCTCCCCTACTTGTTGATTCTGTAGATCTATAGTCCTGGAATAGAAGCCTGGCTTTATAAGATTCACTTTTCTCTACTGTCATGAAGCAGAATGTAGCATGTAAGTCCAGACAGTATTTGGCATTTTCTGAGCAACTAAGTATAAACTCACCTCCTTCACTCACGTTCCTTCTCCTGCCATGTCCTATCATGCACATGTTGAGCACAGTTCAACTCCAAAGTTCAGAGTGTGAAAAAGTTCAAACTTTATACTTAATGCTATGAATATTATCTCTCAGCCCAGAAAGCAGAATCACAATTCTGCCATTCTTTGGTGTCACTACTTTTCATCATTCCCACTGCAGTTTAAATTTTGCACCCAAGAAAAGTCTAAATCACCAAGTTTGTACATTTTTATATTATATATCTGACAGTACAGTGACTAGGATTCATGTAGCCCATTATAATTCTCAGTTGTTCATCTTTTCTTAGAGCCTGGTTATTTTCTTTGGTGTCTAAACTTATTTCATTAGGTCCAAACAAGATAAAATGATTTGCATTTCCATACAGAATTACAGGATTTTCCCATGCTTTGACTACTTGTACTTATTTAATTAATTTATAGAGTTATTTATTTTCGCTGTCATACAAGCTTTGAACTCAGGACCTTGGGCTTACTAAGCTGGTACTGACTCTGTAACTGAGTCAAGTCTGTAGTCCTGTTTTTTAAGAGTCTCATTTAACTCCCAAGCACACACTCAAGTCACAATTGACTTACTTTATGCTTCTCATAGGTGCTGGGCTAAGAAACACAAACCACCATGTCTATGGCTTGTGAAAGTGATACACACATTTCAGGGCTGGCATCAAGCTGTGTCCTCCAATATTTCCCTCCCCAGAATCTAAGATGACAGGTGTGAGCTACCGGTAACCCCACTTGACTTATTACAATTTTTTTTTGCCAGTCCTGGGCTTGGGCTCAGGGCTTGAGCACTGTCCTTGTACTTTCTGAAGGCTAGCACTCTACCATTTGAGCCTCAGCACCACTTCCGACTTTTTGCTATGTATGTGGGGTACCAAGGAATTGAACCCGGGTCTTCGTGCATGCTTTGCGAGCACTCTACCACTAGACCAAATCCCGGCCCTTACAATTTTTTTTATAATTTGAAAGCAGTTCAAGAAAAGAGATTACTCCTCAGAAACCACCAGCTCTCACAAAGTGCCTTACACAAAATCAACCAATTCTATAGAAGCCTTAAATAAATTAGTGTGTATATCCTTCTACTTCAGTTCTGCAATTCCACCTGCTCATAATTCTCCAACTATGCCTCAAATAGGTTTGTATTTAATGTTATTAATGGCTTCATGTTATTCCTCCTCTTAGAAATAGCAGTTTTACACATGTCTTATTAACGATGGATTTCTGTCATTAGACAGAGCTCAGTGTATAAAAAATTTTGGAACTCTCTGTTGTGTCCAAACCCTATGACATATATCACCATCCAATCTGCCTGTGTACAACAACAGTTCTCCTTTCACTTTCAAAGTATCTCTACTTTTGATAGTTGCTATCATTCCCAGTTCAAGAATGCCTGCAAAAGGAAGAAAGAAGAATCTAATTAAACCAAAAAGAACAGCTAAGTGGAAGGAAAATATTATCTATTGCCCACATATTGACATTCTTATGAATTATTCAACTTGGATTTGTGCAAAACCTCCCAAACTGTGATTGCATCTGTATGGATAGATGCCTTTGGAACATCATGGGAGCGTGATTCTTTAGGTAGGAAGTAGTTACAGTGGAAATTTCTGTGGTGCTATCATCTACATGCCAAAGAGTTCTGTGGTTTGTTTTTGCTTTTGGAGAGACTGGTGATTGGTCAGGGTGAAAGGAGAGTCTCTAAATTCATCATTTCCAAGCAATACGAAGCCTGGGTTCTATCATTTATTTCTTGTATGTTTGTCTATTATCTCTCATTTGTCATACTAAGCTACTTCAGGAACTCCTCTTCATAGATATTTGTCTGCTATCTGCTATTCTAAACAAGAAATAATTTGGGGATCATGTAAGGTGATCTATTTGAGGCAATCCTGCTGAGAAACACTAACGTGGGATTTGCTGGCTCCCACTCTGTATTCAGCAGCATTGTGACATAGTTTATAGACTTCATTTTATTCTCTCCCTTATTTCCTTTTTCTCAATCACAACATGAACTAGGGTAGATTTAATAGTTTATAAATAATTCTGACACCTAAAGTAAGGTTTTGTTTTTTCTTGCTTTTTACTTAACCAAGAACAGAGATTGTTATGGTTATGCTCCGTGCCACCTTATTAAAACAAAGAGCCCAAACAGCCCAAACTAAATTTTCTATCTGGCAGATAATTCAACAGACTCATTTTAATATTCTGCTTAGCAACTGCAGTTTTATGGATACATACTGCCCTCTGCAAAGATGCACTGCATCCACGGACAGAGGAAGAAAAACATTCTCCAAGTCCTTCATGTACATGGAAAATATATTCATTAATATATCCTACCACTTATTGAAGAAGGAAAATAGTTGTGAGGCCTAAGCCCTTCCCTCCTACTCTATGAGCTTGGCCCGGGGCTGCTGGGCACCAGAGGCAGAGAGACTTGCTTTTAACACACATTTCATTTTAAAGATACTGACAGTCTCCATTTGCTGACAGTGAAAAGCGAATGCTTTATGATCATGCAGGTTACCACGGACTATTAAATTCCCTATTGCAAAAAATAAGCCACAATTTAGCTTTTAACATAAGCTGTTACTCTCAAGGATATAGAATTTGCTACAACTACACTATGGCTCAAATAACTAGAGATGGAAGGACAGAAATTGTGTAAATATGTCTATTTAAGAACAATATGAAATTCCATATGTAATACGCCAAACAGAAAACAGAAAAACATTTGCCTAATAGTAAAGAAGAAAGAACTGAACAAACAACATCAATTGAAGAAAAAATATTTTAATATGATTCTGTTGTTACTCTTAATATGTTGTAAAGAGGGGTAACCATTTCATAAGGTAAATAATGACAATTCTTTGTGTTTGCTGGTTCTGGGGTCTGAACTCAGGAACTGGGCATGATCACAGACCATTTTTGCTTAAGGATAGCTCTCTACCACTTGAGACAGAGCTCTACTTCTGGAAATTTGGGTGGCTAATTAGAAATAAGATTCTCAAAAGACTTTCCTGCTAAGCTGGCTTAGAACCATGATCCTAAGATATCAGGCTCCTGAAGAAATTAGGATTACAGGCATGAACCAGCAAAATTTAGCTGAGTACAAGTTTCCAACTTCCTTCCTCTCATCTCTGACAAGATACACAGAAAAATAGCATTTTTTAAATTTAAAATGAAATTGATTGCAAAACCTAGAACTTTTGAACATTTAAGGAATTTTGCTACATTAACTGAGGTAAGAGTTTTATACCCATAAGGGTATATTTGGAAAGTACCATATTCTCTCTAGTAGGGAACATGAATACCAAAAGATGTTCCCTTCACCATCAAACTGTCAAATCTTGCAAAACTACCAGACAGAATTTTGGCATAAGTATCAGCTTCTAGAAGAAAGTAGGAAATGCTTTCAATAAGCTTGCAAATTTGAGTCTAGCATTTCAATTCAATAACTAATAAATATTTGAACTCTACTTACAGTAATTTTCACATTACTATGACAGTCTCACAACAGATGGTTGTTAATTGATTCAATTGTTGTCTGAAAAACAGTACATCAAGAATAGTAGTCTTTCCTTCAAAACTTTGATTTCACATACAAAATAATTTAGCAGGGCCAAGTCATTTGAACAAATTTTAAAACATCTCTTTAGCAGAAATTTCCTTATGCTAATTAAATTGTAATACAAAATTTATCTTCAATATACTATATTTCCTCCACTCATTCTAACATATATCTTTCTAGTGCTGTGTCTAAGATTTAATTGAAATGGTGAACTGACCTCAAGTTTTTCCTTCCCTAATCTCCATACATATCCATCAACAATTTTTGTAGAATACCTATTCTTTTTAATGAATTTTAAATATATTTAGAAATGGTGTGATATTCTATTGTTCTTTATATTATGTAGTAAAGACCATATTATATACCTTTTGAAAAATCTCTCCAAAATCCCAGAAAATTGTTCTATCTCCAGTAAAGCATTGTTCTTTCCAAGAAAGAAAAGTAAATAGAGAAAGTAAACAGAGGAAATGGCAAGGAGGTGGGCAAGATTAGGATAAAAGGAAAGAAACAAATAAAAAATAAGGATATACAAAAAATAAAAAGAAACAGAAGGTACAAACAAGAATAAGAGAAGCTGAAATATTGAAAAAAACCAACTAAGTTTAAAAATGAGCAATTCCTAACGCTTATCTCAAACAAAATGGGGCATTGTCAAATAACCTATAGACTAAAATCTTCAGGGAAAATGGGGCAGTACTGACAATGGTCTTATCTCAGTACTGAGAGACAATTAGCCCTAGAGTAAACAGGTGTTGAGAGCAAAATTAAAACGATTCAACCATTTCCAATGAAATAATCTCAAGTATTTTTATAGGATAGCAAAGATATACAGCACCTATGAAATAAATGCTATAAGATCTGGAATATGATTAGGTATTCAAAGAAAACGAATGAGCAGAAAATACAGTTCATCAAAACCTATCTGGAGTTGACATTGTTGTTAGAATTATCAGACAAGAAGTACTTATTAGTTTTTGTAACTTTCTGTTTAAGTGTAGATATGGGAGATACTTTAAAAATGAACATGTAGAGATGAAAAGTACAATGTGCGTAATGGGCCCAAGACACTGGGTTACTGACACTTTGAAGATCATAGACTCAAACATTAATGCACGTCAATACACATGATACACACCACTCAAAAGATAACAGCATGGAAAACATAATTTAAGAAAGTAAACATTTATCACTGAGCCTGTGAAGCTTTTAAGAAATAAAACAGCATCAAATATGAACCCTACAGAGAAAAAGGAAAGAACATAAAATATCTGAAGAAATAATGCCCCAAATTTTCTAAGAAGCCCATTAAACTTAAGCACAACCCATAAAGAAAGCTATATACAAGATTTCATAAACAATCTCCTCAAACCAATGATAAAGAAAAAAGCTTTTCAAATTTTGAGTTTCTGAAAAATAATGAGAAATAAGGCAAGCAATGTACAGAAGAGAAATGATTAAAAAACAATGAGAGGTTAAGGGAGGGAGGTGTGGAGGAGTCACGACTGGCATGTCTAGGGGTGGCGCCAACCCAGATGACCCATGCCTGGCTTCCAGTCAAGGTTTGTGGCCACACCAAGACAGCAGTGTTTCAGCAGTGAATAGGCAGAGTCACAGCTTGAAACAGAATGCTTGGAGATTGTAGCAAGGGGAAAGACTACAGTGAGGAAGCAAAGTATTCAGTGGTAAAGGACAACAGCTACAGTGAAAATAAACATTTGGAAAATGGAAAACTACAATTTTAGTCATGAGCAAAGAAAATCTTAGCAGTTTAAGAGACCACAAAGACGGATGGGGGGTGTGGGGGGGGAGGTAAATGGGTACCAAGACATGTGCAAGGGTATCAATGTATGTGAATTAATGCACCTTCTATCTGGCAAATATCATGTAACCCTTTTACTAATTACAATAAAAAAATTAAAAAAAATCTAAAAAAAAGAAATCTGTTGTAAAAATCAATGTTAATAAATTCTTTAATAAAAAAAGAAAAGAAAAAAGAAAAAAAGAAAAACAAATCCATTAATGCTAGTCACTGGTGGCTCATGATTTTAATCCTAGTTAATCAGAAGGCTGAGATCTGAAAATTGTGATTATAAACTAGCATAGGATAGAGTCAAGAAATGCAAATCAAAACAACTCTAAGATTCCACCTCACTCCAGTTAGAATGGCCAGGATCAGGAAAACGAATAATAACATGCTGGAGGGTATGTGGCCAGGAGGGATCACTACTACACTGTTGGTGGGAGTGCAAACTCGTTCAACCACTATGGAAAGCAGTGTGGCAGTGCCTTAAAAGGCTAAACATAAAACTCCCCTATGACCCAGCAATTCCACTACTTGGCATTTACCCAATCATCCAGAAACAAGGGCATGCTAAATCCACTAGCACAACAATGTTCATTGCAGCACTATTCACCATAGCAAAAATATAGAACCAACCTAGATGTCCCTCAGTTGATGAGTGGATCAACAAGTTGTGGTATTTGTACACAATGGAATTCTATGCTGCTGTCAGAAAGAATGACATTGCCCCATGTGTTAGGAAATGGAAAGACTTAGAAAAAAAATCATATTTAGTAAAGTAAGCCAGACTCAAAGGAACTTAGGCTCAATGGTTTCCCTCATTTGTCATAATCAGTAGAAACCTTGGGCTCTACCAGCAGAGATCTGCAATAGAGCAAAATCCTAGTACATAAGGCCATATAGTATGAAGCTAATTGAAAGGACCTCCAGGATATTCAAACAAAAGCCATATAACGAATGATTGTTGTCCTTAATGTACTATGTTGTCGCTCACCTCGTTTGCTGTCCTTTAGTTATCTCATATTGTTATAGTATCTCACTTTGTTATCTGATATATTGAATTTAGTTGTACTTGGTTATTTGAAATTTGATAGGGAAGGGGGGAAAACCAAGACGGGGGGGCGGCGGTGGTTAGGGTAATGGGTACCAAGACATGTGAAAGAGTATCAATGTATGTGAATTAATGCACCTTCTATCTGGCAAATATCATGTAATCCTTTTACTAATTACAATAAAAATTAAAAAAAAAAGAAATAAGAGGAAGGACAAGGACAAAGTAGAGGTAAGTCTATCTAGAGTTCAAGGGGTTTCAACCCATAAAACTCCTCAAAACAATTTGGGCATTTTTCAGAAAGAGAAATTAGTCTTGTTCCTAATGGTCATTACCATTAGCATTCTGCGATGGGAGCTAAAAACTGTAATTATTAGAATATTTAAATTGTCACTGGTTGGAAGTTACCCCATTTAAGAATAAAGAATCAGTAGTTTATCTAGTGAACCACAATGTCTGGATAGCATTACCCAAGAATACGAAGAAGCGAGTCAGACATGCATGATATCCAGTACTTCAGAGAAAAATACCATAAGCACAAAACATATATTTCTACTATTTTCTTTCATCACTCATTCCTCCTCATAATATTCTCACTCATCTTTTCAAGAAAAAAAATCTAACTGAAAGTTCAACATACTCTTTGTAGATCAGCTTATAAACATTCTTAAATACATTCAAACAATCTAATAGCAACAGTGTTTCTTGGATAAATAATGATGTCTGAAATGGTATGTGACAATACTGACATGCATACTACCTAGTAAGCCTCACATTTGATTATTGATACCCAACATAAAATTGATAATTATTTCAGCAAAGTCATAGCCTTAACATAAGATATAAAATGAAAAATTCCAAATGGCAAAATCTAGTAATTGAACTGCTTTCAGGTAAAAGGATTTCAGGGATGCTTGATTGTTGTTCTTAATGTAGTATGTGACATTATTTCTTTTCTTTTTCCCGTTTATGATTTATCTTAAAGACTAGATAAAATTATGTGCTTGCTTTATATTTGTTTAATGCAATTACAAGTGAAATTTCAAATTATGTTGATGAATACACATAATTTTTTTCCTTAAACTATTTTAATGTGTTGTCTACCTAAATCTCTCTTCACTACTGTAATTACACAGTTTTCAAATGACTGACAAGGTTTAACAATGAAGTACTTGTTTAGAGAGACACGGAGATGAAACCTAGTTTTTTTCCCTCAAAACTAAAGAAAGACAGATAATGACAGTGACTTTCAGAGGATGAAACTCTTATTTTCCCTACATATTTCATAATTTCAAAGGGTCAGTACACTGAGAAGAATATATTTTCAAAACAATCCTCCAGAAAGGTCACTCCCATAGTGACAGTTACTGGCAAATTTGACAACTACCATCACCAATTAGAGTGTCTTCCCCCTGGGAGTCTGCCCCTGTTTTATTCTAGATGTGCAATTTGGCCTCTATCTGTCACAGACCTCCTCTTGGTAGGGCACAATAAGGAAACCAACACTGTTGCTTAATTTTTTTCAGCCATAGGAAATTTCAATCCACAGCCATCTCATCCATTGATGTTAATTACTCTTCCCTCTTCCCGGAGCCCAAATTGGGAAGACAATGCCCACAGGTCACTGAAGTGCAAGACCAGGTCAACAGGAGTTTGCAAATGGCACATTCAGCAAACCCATCAATGCAAGAGTGTGCACAGAAATCATTACAGCAAAGTAGGCCCGGTTCATGGCAAAAAATAAATTAAGAGAAAAGAAAAAGAATAAGGGCCTCCCTTTCTTTGTTTTCATGTATTTTTATTGTAATTAATAGAGGGGTTATATAATATTCGCCAGATAGAGGGTGCATTACTTCACAAACATTGATACCCTTTCTCATGTCTTGGTCCCCATTTCCCTTCCCCCACCCCCACCCCTCATCTTGTTTTCCCCCATTTCCTATCCGATTTCAAATAACCAAATAAACATATATACAATATATCAGATAACAAGGCGAAATACTGTAACAACATGAGATAGCCAAGAGACAGCAAAAGAGATGAGAGATAACATAGTACATTAAGGACAACAATCACTCATTAAATGGCTTTTGTTTCTATATCCTGGAAGTCCTTTCATTTAATATCATACTTTATGGCCTTATGTATCTAGGTTTTATTGCACTGTAAATCTCTGCTAGGACAGCTCAGTGTTTTTACTGATTATGAAACCATTGAGCCTATGTTCCTTTGTGTCTGGTTTACTTCACTTAATATGATTTTTTCTAAGTCTTTCCATATCCTTACAAATGGGGCGATGTCGTTCTTTCTGACAGCAGCATAGAATTCCTTTGTGTATAAATACCACACCTTGTTGATCCACTCATCAACTGAGGGGCATCTGGGTTGGTTCCATATCTTTGCTATGGTAAATAGTGTTGCAATGAACATCACTGTGCAAGTGGATTTAGTATGTTCTTGTTTCTAGACAACTGGGTAAATGCCAAGCAGTGGAATTGCTGGGTTATAGGGGAGCTCTATGTTTAGTGTTTTGAGGAACTGCCATACTGCTTTCCATGGTGGTTGAATGAGTTTGCACTCCCACCAACATTGTAGTAGTGATCCCTCCTGGCCACATCCTCTCCAGCATTTGTTGTGAGTAGATTTCTTGATCATGGCCATTCTAACTGGAGTGAGGTGGAATCTTAGATTCCCTTTGGATCCTCTTTATGCTTGCTTCTTGCCTTATTACTCTGGGTAGGAATTCTAATACTATGTTTTTAGCGGAGTGGAGAGAGTGGGCATCCTTGTCTCGTTCCTGATTTTAGAGGGAATAAGGGCCTCTCTTTCTCAGCAGATTGCTGAAATTCCACTACATTTTTAAGATGAGGAAAAGGGAAAGATGAGGAAAAGCAGAAATGATCTCTGTCTCTTCAGCTATAAGTACTCTCTTCCTTTCCCTAAAAGTTCCTACCTTAGATCAATCTTTACTCTCCCAGAAATGAACAAGAAAAGGAGCACTGTGAAATAAAGGATCAGGGATACTAGCAAGTCATTGAGTCAGAGCAACAACCTGGAAGGAAGACAAGCTTCAGAGGACTTCCCCTAGCCAAGAGCAGCACCCCATTCTCCAGCAAGTAGCTCCCCTGGAGAGGGACATCCAAGGCCCTGCGGATGAGAGTGCAAACTCGTTCAACCACTATAGAAAGCAGCAGTATGGCAGTTTCTCAAAAGACTAAACATAGAGCTCCCCTATGACCCAGCAATTCCACTACTTGGCATTTACCCAATCGTCCAGAAACAAGGACATGCTAAATCCACTAGCACCGCGATGTTCATTGCAGCACTATTCACCATAGCAAAGATATGGAACCAACCTAGATGTCCCCTATTTGTACACAATGGAATTCTATGCTGCTGTCAGAAAGAATGACATCACCCCATTTGTTAGGAAATGGAAAGACTTAGAAAAAATCATATTAAGTGAAGTAAGCCAGACTCAAAGGAACTTAGGCTCAATGGTTTCCCTCATTTGTCAAAATCAGTAGAAACCTTGGGCTATTCTAGCAGAGATTTGCAATAGAGCAAAACCTAGAAACATAAGGTCTGTATACAGTATGACGCTAAATGAAAGGACCTCTAGGATATAGAAACAAAAGCCATATAATGAGTGATTATTGTCCTTAATGTGCTATGTTATCTGTCATCTCTTTTGCTGTCCCCTCATTATCTCATATTGTTACAGTATTTCGCCGGGTTATCTGATATATTGTATACATGCGTATTTGGTTATTTGAAGTCCGACAGGAAAGGGGGGAAAACAAGATGAGGGGCGGGGGTAGGGGGAGGGAAATGGGGGCCAAGACATGAGAAAGGGTATCAATGTTTGTGAAGTAATGCACCCTCTATCTGGTGCATATAATGTAACCCTTTTATTAATTACAATAAAAATATATTAAGAAGCAGAAGAGGAAGAAGAAGAAGAAGAAGAAGAAGAAGAAGAAGAAGAAGAAGAAGAAGAAGAAGAAGGAGAAGAAGAAGCAGGAGGAGGAGGAGGAGGAGGAGGAGGATGAGGAGGAGGAGGAGGAGGAGGAGGAGGAGGAGGAGGAGGAGGTGGAGGAGGAGGAGGAGTTGGAGGAGGAGGAGGAGGAGAAGGAGGAGGAGGAGGAGAAGGAGGAGGAGGAGGAGGAAGAAATTGAATGCCCTGGAGTGCATTCTACATTATTCACAGACCTAGTAATTGTCTTCACAGAATCTGTCAATAATTAATTTTCCTAATTTAATGCATTTCAACAGAATCCCTCTGAATTTCCATATTCAAGAAAAACGTTTATAAAATATGATACATATAAGTATAAAAATTTGATAAAGTTTCGGCAAAGTTAGATATAAGATAAACATTGGGAGCTCAGGTCTATAAGTATGACATATTGTTTTCATTCTATTTCTGGCTTCTCTCTAGAGAACAGTTAATGTAGAGATCACATCTCAAAGCTCATCTCTCTAGCTTGACCCTTCCATATTTCTTACATATCCATTCTGATAATGTGCACCTTCATAATATACTTTTTAATACTGTAATTGCAAAGATTGGAAAAGGGGTAGATTTAGTTCTTTTGACAATAGAGGTGAATTCTAGGGTGATTATATTTAAGGTAATTACTAGCTATCCACATTGGTGGAAGCATCACCTTGACAATAAAATTAAATTAAAAATAAATAAATATGAAATGTCTAAAGCCATTCGCTCTAAAATCAGGAACGAGACAAGGATGCCCACTCTCTCCACTCCTCTTGAACATAGTACTAGAATTCCTAGCCAGTGCAATAAGGCAAGAAGCAAGCATAAAGGGGATCCAAATAGGGAAAGAGGAAATAAAACTATCCCTCTTTGCAGATGACATGATTCTTTATTTAAAAATCCTATAGACTCCACTCCCAAGCTCCTTGAGCTGATTCAAAACTTTGGAAGAGGAGAAGGCTATAAAATCAACCCTCAAAAATCAACTGCCTTCCTTTATGCCAACAGTGCGAGGAATGAGGCAATAATCAGGAAAGCAACTCCTTTCACAATAGCCTCAAAGAAAATGAAGTACCTAGGAATTTGCTTAACTAAGAATGTAAAGGACCTTTTTGATGAAAACTTTAAAACCCTAAAAAAGGAAATTAAAGCAGAACTAAGGAAATGGAAAACCTTCCATGCTCCTGGATTGGAAGAATCAACATTGTGAAAATGACAATCTTGCCAAGGGCTATCTACAAATTCAATGCAATACCCATCAATATCCCAATGGCATTCTTTAAAGAAATAGAAGAGGCAATTCAAAATTTCATATGGAATAATAAAAGACCCCATATACCAAAAACACTTCTTAGCAGAAAGAACAGCGCTGGAGGAATTTCAATTCCAAACTTTAGACTCTATTACAGGGCTATAATTCTCAAAACAGCTTGGTACTGGCACAAGAACAGGCCTGAAGACCAATGGAATAGAACTGAGGACCCAGATATTAAACCACAGACCTATGGCCACCTAATCTTTGACAAGGGAGCCAAAGAAAATAGAATGGAAGAAAGACAGCCTCTTCAACAAGTTGTGCTGGCAGAACTGGTTAAGCACCTGCAGAAAACTAAAGTTGGATCCTTCTTTGTCTCCTTGCACTAGAA
Organism: Megascapheus bottae; assembly: GCF_031878675.1. NCBI lineage: Eukaryota > Metazoa > Chordata > Mammalia > Rodentia > Geomyidae > Megascapheus > Megascapheus bottae. Next base: position 1,455,703 of record NC_143526.1, read on the forward strand.
TTAACTCCAAATGGATCAAAGACCTGGAGGTAAAAGCTGACACACAGAAAACTTTACAGGAAGGAATAGCAGATACACTAGGCCTCCTTGGCACAGGTCGAAACTTTCTTAATAAGGACCAAGAATCACAACAAATCAGAGAAAGGCTGGATAAGTGGGACTGCATTAAACTGCGGAGCTTTTGTATGGCAAAGGACATAGGTAGTAAATTAAATAGGAAGCCTACAGAGTGGGAGAAGATCTTCACCAACCAAAGAACGGACAAATGCAATCTGTAAACATAACAGTTTACTTCACTCAATGGTGGTTGAAACTTTGGCTAAATCAAATATATGAGTAAAAATCTCTTCAGGAATAAGGCAGAAAGTTTGACAGAAGAAAGATGCCATCAATATTTCCAATTCTAAATTACAGGCTTACTAACCTGTACCATACTGCAGATGTTGCTTGATGTGTTATAAGCAAACGATAGCAAATTTCCTCCTACACAGAATAAAATTATTACCTTGGCGCAAATTTTTTTTAAAAGAGATGATGTGAGACCGGGAGTTTGGCCTACTGTCTAGAGTGCTTGCCTAGCATTAACAAAGACTGGGGTTCAATTCCTCTGTACCACATACATAGAAAAAATGTGGAAGTGGTGCTGTGGTTCAAGTGGTAAAGCACTAGCCTTGAGAAAGCCCAAGGACAATGCTCTGGCCCTGAGCTGGCAAACAAAAGAAAGATGATGTGAGATAAAGTGATTATCTCTCGCTAAGTTACAACTTGAAAATTGGTCCCATCTGAAATCTATTCTGCCTTTAGGCATTAAAACATGGTTAATGATACCTCATATCAGTCACTTACGTGCTATTTAGGTCTTAATAATTGAATAATATTTTATCATAAAAAGGAGTACACACTGAGTTTGGGTAATTTTCCCAGTATATATTTGTTAAAGGACTTTCTGTGTCCAACATTATGGCAAACAGACAGATGAATTCTTTGTTGTAAGTACCTACAAGATAGAAGAAATTTAGGTATGTATTTCCTAGGATCTTAGTACAATAATCTATATATGAAAGACCCTAAGAGAAATGGATATTGTAATTTTGAATGTTCTGATAAAATTTAAAAGACAAATTTTAATACTTATACATAAGAATTATGCCTTACATTTTCTAGAATTCCTGTAATGCAAACATAAATATATACCAGCTGAGTGGTGTTTTATTCAATGAACAGCTCTAGTTTATATTTCAACAAACAAAAAAATGGAATCCTGCATACTTCCTGTCAATCTTTCATAGCCTTTAGCAGTTCATATTAATAAGAACAGTACAGATTTCTAGTTGCGGTGTTACAAAGCATTATTATCTAGCATTTAGGGATCTATAGATGTAGGTGTCTTATTATCATCCAATGTTCAGATTTTAGCCACAACATAATTACTACATATTGGAACTTTATTTATAACATTATTTTTCAAAGATTATCAAAACTGTCTCTGAAACACTGGCTGAAATATTTATGGTGACATCTTTCTCTGACACAAAAATTTAAAATCTAAACTAACCTAACATTGCATAACCTACAGAAAAAAATGGAACAAAGTGCCACTAAGAAATTAAAAGATAGACCAGAAATCTTTTTCCCTATAAGTAGGGGCTAGAAGATTTTGGACAAGTCATAGAAATATAATGTATCCTGATCATCACTCTTACAGCCAATTTTCTCTCTCTCTCTCTCTCTCTCTCTCTCTCTCTCTCTCTCTCTCTCTCTCTCTCTCTCTCATTTTTTTTAGTCCATCATGGAGTAGAACTCTGGTCCTGGGTTTGTCATATGAGACAAAGCATTGGAGTTTTTTTGTTTTTTGTGGGGTTTTTTTGCCAGTCCTGGGCTTGACCTCAGAGCCTGAGCACTGTCCTTGGACTTTCTCAAGACTAGAGCTCTACAACTTGAGCCTCAACACCACTTCCAGCTTTTATCTATGTATGTGGTACCCAGGAATTAAACCGGGTCTTCGTGCATACTAGGCAAGCACTCTACCACTAGGCCAAAAGCCCAGCCCCAGCAACTGGGTTTCTAATAAACTATCCTTCCATAGAAGTATTAGAATTGTTACTTATTTATAGATCTAAATATCTGTATGTAATATTTGATTTTAAAAAATTTGTATTTCTCTATATATGCAAGCAGAAATATAGAAACAGATACACATATATATGAATATTATATACATATTTTGGGGTGCAAGGCTGGTACTCTACCATTTTGAGCCACATCTCCACTTCCCGATTGTTAATGGAGTTGAGTGTCTCATGGACTTTCTTAATGAGTGCTGGCTTCCAATCTTGACTCAAATATCGCAGCCTCCTATTAGTAGCTAGGATTACAGATATGAGTACATGACTTCCAACAGTGTTTTCAAATATTCTGATCTGAAAAATCTCCACATTAAAATCTTTTAAATTAAAATTTCATTACTTTTAAGTACCTGCTATAAACTTAAGAAAAAATAATGGATTTATCTTTCTTGGTAAAGAAATAAGAATAATTTACATATTTGTCTATTGGTTATCAGTTTAAAAAGGGTACCACTTTACTTTGTCAAAAACAGAGATTCATCAAAGCAAGAGAACTCTAGACCTATTTCTTTGAAGAACATCGATGCAAAACTTCTCAACAAAATACTGGACAACCGTCTACAACAACTCATCAAAAAAATTATACACTATGATCAAACTGGATTCATCACAGGGAGGCAAAGCTGGTTCAACATATGCAAATCAATTAATATAATTCAACACATCAACAGGAGCAAGGACAAAAATCACATGATTGTCTCAATAGATGCGGAAAAGGCATTTGACAAAATCCAAAACCCCTTTATGTTAAAAGCTCTGGAGAAACTAGGTATCCATGGAACATTCCTCAATGTAATAAAGGCTGTGCATGAGAAACCTACTGCTAGTATTACACTTAATGGTGAAAATCTAAAGCCATTCCTTCTTAAATCAGGAACGAGACAAGGATGCCCACTCTCTCCACTCCTCTTTAACATAGTACTAGAATTCCTAGCCAGTGCAATAAGGCAAGAAGCAAGCATAAAGGGGATCCAAGTAGGGAAAGAGGAAATAAAACTATCCCTCTTTGCAGATGACATGATTCTGTATTTAAAGAATCCTATAGACTCTACTCCCAAGCTCCTTGAGCTGATTCAAAGCTTTGGAAGAGGAGAAGGCTATAAAATCAACCCTCAAAAATCAACTGCCTTTCTTTATGCCAACATTGAGAGGAACGAGGCAATAATCAGGAACGAAACTCCTTTCACAATAGCCTCAAAGAAAATAAAGTACCTAGGAATTAGCTTAACTAAGAATGTAAAGGACCTTTTTGATGAAAACTTTAAAACCCTAAAAAAGGAAATTAAAGCAAAACTAAGGAAATGGAAAAACCTCCCATGCTCCTGGATTGGAGGAATCAACATTGTGAAAATGACAATCTGGCCAAGAGCTATCTACAAATTCAATGCAATACCCATCAACATCCCAATGTCATTCTTTAAAGAAATAGAAGAGGCAATCCAAAATTTCATATGGAATAAGAAAAGACCCCGTATAGCAAAAACTTCTTAGCAGAAAGAACAGCGCTGGAGGAATTTCAATTCCAAACTTTAGACTCTATTACAGAGCTATAATTCTCAAAACAGCTTGGTACTGGCACAGGAACAGGCCTGAACACCAATGGAATAGAACTGAGGACCCAGTTATTAAACCACAGACCTAGGTGTGAACTGCAAACCTCAGATCTTGGACACCTTAGCAACTAGGAATACAGAGCACCATCACCTGGCAAAAAAAAAACAAAACAATGCTTTCCACACATCCCCTCACACCCTAACCCCCATGCGCCATGCAAGATGTGCCCTGGGAGCAACATGTGTTGGGATCCATACAGCCCATCCTACATTTGAGTGTACACCCAGATCCCACACTTACGATTGATTCAAAGGTTCTGGAATCTTCATCTTTTCTCATCACAGCACCTACAGTGAAAGGAGTCTCTGAAGAACAAATGCTCAGCATCCCGAGGCATCTCTTCCACTGAGCAGGATCTGGGGTAGTGCTGACAGAAGGAAAAAAAGAAAAAGCCACATAGACCACACTTTCTGCTCCCACCATCTGCTACCCCACCAAGCTCCTCATGAGGCAGATCCCAGGCCAGGGAAAGCGGCAGGCATGCCAGGCCTCTCCACTCTCCACCAGGCCCTAGGCCTTCTAAACTGAAAATTCACCGCTGACTGTGATCTGCCTCTGGAGGTCTGGCTTGGGCCTAACATGTGCTCTTCACGAAGAGCACAAAGAACGCACAGGGCTTGGCAGGCCACACTTCACACACCTTCACAGCCACCACCTGCCCATGCCTTGTATAGACCTGGCAAGAAGCACTGCTTTACCTCAAGAGCCCTGGCCTTCCTCACACACATGCAGCCTCTGAGTATAGATAGGCTCCTTCAGGTGTTTCCCCAAGAAGAAATGCTACCAGCAGCTTACAGGCTGGGTGAACACACAACAGGCCGAGAGTGCCCCAAGAGGCCCCGGAACAAATGCCGCTCTCTCAGAGGAAGGCGGCTGCAGTGGAGCCTCTCACAGGCCAACTGATCCCGGGCAGAACCGCCCAGAACCAGTTCAGCGTCCTCTCCCTGCCCCAGACCCCTTAAGTCCTCACTCAGCCCCACCACTCTCAGCCTCTGAACCTGCTAGCCCCGGCCCTGACGTCTCACATCCTCACTCCGCCCAACCCCTCTCAGGCTGAACCCACAAACCCCGCCTGCAACCCCTCAAGTCCTCAGAGTAGAGGGGCAGCAGCCCAGACCCCGTTTGCTCTGATCCCTCCCTCCCGTGGCAGCACCGTCCCCAGGCCTGGATGGAGGAAAATAAAACAATAGAGGAGGCAGTGGCGGGCGTGCTGCCGTGCCTGTCCACTCACAACCAGGCCCTGGGCCTACACTGAAAGCTCACCACTGACGGACCTGGCTCTGGAGGCCTGGCTTCAGCTTAACATGGCCGAAGGCCCTTCAGGGAGAGGAAAAATGAAGCTGCTCACCCCACTTCTCCACACACTCACAGCCACCACGCACCAGGCCCCGGCTCTGCCTAGGCTGAAAAGCACATCTCTGACAGGGAGCTGGCTCCAGAATCCTGGCTTAGGCCTAAGGGCCTTCCTCTCACACATGCAGCATCTGGGTAGAGATAGCCTCCTTCAGGCCCTTCCTCAAGAAGAAACGCTGCTGGCAGCTTACAAGACGGGTGAACACACAGTAGGCCGAGAGTGTCCTGCCCTGCTCTCTAGGCCCCAGAACAAATGCCGCTCTCTCTCTCGCACTGGAGCCTTTCACAGGCAGACTGGTCCCAGGGCGAACCGACCGGAACCAGTTCAGTGTCCTCGCCCCGCCACTAACGCCTCACGTCCTTGCTTCGCCCCACCCCTCTCAGCCTCTTAACCTGTAAGCCCCAGCCCTGACCTCTCACGTCCTCGCTCCGCCCAACCCCTCTCTGGCTGACACACAAGCCCCACCTGCAACCCCTCAAGTCCTCACAGTGGAGTGGCAGCTGCCCAAGCCCCATTTGCTCTGACCCCTCCCTCCCGTGGCGGCACCAGGCCTGGATGGAGGAAAATAAAACAAAAGAGGAGGCAGTGGTGGGCGGGCTGCCGCACCTGTCCACTCTCGACCTGGCCCTGGGCCTACACTGAAAGCTCACCGCTGATGGAGCTGGCTCCGGAGGACAGGCTTCAGCCTAACATAGGCGAAGCCCCTTCAGGAAGAGGAAAAATGAAGCAGCAGGCCCCACCTCATACACCTTCACAGCCACCACACACCAGGCCCCGGGCCTGCCAAGGCTAAAAAGTGCACCTCTGACTGGGAGCTGGCTCCAGAAGCCGGGCTTAGGCCTAATATGGCCTTCCTCACACACACGAGGCATCTGGGTAGAGACAGCCTCCTTCAGGTGCTTCCCCATGAAGAAACGCTGCCTGCAACTTACAGGACCGGTGAACAGGCAACAGACGCCCGGTCTCAGGCCGAGAGTGCCCGCCCAGCTCTGCAGGCCCCAGAACAAATGCTGCTCTTTCAGAGAAAGGCGGCCGCACTGGAGCCTCTCACGGGCAGAACCGCCAAGGACCAGTTCAGCGTCCTCGCTCTCACGTCCTCGCTCTGCTCCAGCGCTCTCAGGCTCGGACCATGGAAACCCCGCCCCCAGACCACCTGTTCCGTGCCCTGGCTCCACCACCCTGGAGCTCTCCCTCCAAGCCCCGCCCTAGACCGCTGACCTCTGTTCCTCGTCCAGGCCCCACCCCCCCGGTACTCAGCACCCCTCAAGCCCCGCCCTTCTCAAGCCTCAGCCCCACTCCGGCTCCAGCCCGCCTTTTTCTCTGGCTGTTCTTCCCACTGCCTTTGGCTGCTCTCCTCTCAGCTCCACTTCTTCCCCTTCCCACCTGGAGAGGCGGGGCAAACAGAGCAGCAGCCTGTGAACCAGGACAGACCCCTGACCACAGACCACAGACCCCCAACCCCAGACACAGAACCCAGACCCCTGACCCCACCCAGACTCCACACACCTGACTCCAGACCCCCAACCCCAGAACACAGATCCGAGACGCCAGACTCCCGACCCCCGACCCCCGACCCAAGACCCCAGACCAGTCCCTAGCCTCGGTCCGAGACCCCATATCCCAGACCCCCGACCCCAGACCCCAGACCCCAGACCCTAGAACCCAGACCTCAGGCCCTAGACCCCAGACCGCAGACCCAGAACCCCGACCCTAGACCTAGACCCAGACCCCAGACCCCCGACCCCCAACTCCAGACCCCAGACCCCAGACCCCTGACCCCCGACTCCAGACCCGACCCCAGACCCCAGACTTAGACCCCACACCCCAGACCCTGGCCCCAAACCCCAGACCCCACACCCCAGACCCCAGGCCCAGACCCCATCTCCAGACCCAGAACCCAGACCCCACACACAGACCCCACACACAGACCCCAGACCACAGACCCACATCCCCAGACCCAGGACCCCAGATCCCAGACCCAGGACCCGAGACCCCAGATCCCGGTCCCCAGGCCCCTACCCCAGACCCCAAACCCCCGACCCCAGATCCCAGACCCCAGATCCCCAACTCCGACCCTTGACCCCAGACCCTAGACACCCGACCCCCGATCCAGGCCCCAGACCCTGACCCCAACCCCATACTCCAAACTTCCCGGAGGGCCCGCCCGACCCAGACCCCAGACCCCCGACCCCCGACGCCAGACCACCGGCCCGAGACCCCAACATGCCCGGAGAGCCGCCTGACCCCCGACCCAAGAACCCGACCCCAGACCCCAGACCCCCGACCCCAGTCCCCAGACCCCAGATCAAAGAACCCAGACCCCAGGCCCAAGACCCAGACCCCCAGACCCAGACACCAGACCATAGACCACCGAACCCAGACCCCAGTCTCCGGCCCCAGATCCAGACCCCAGACCCCCGACCACACCTACATCCCAGAACCCCGTCCCCAGACCCCAGATCGAGACCCCAGACCACCTACCCAACCCAGACACCAGACCCCAAACCCAGACCCCAGTCCCCAGGCCCAGGCCTCAGACCCCAGCCCCAGACACCGGACACCCGACCCCAGGCCCCTGACACCAGACCCCAGATCCCAGACCCAGACCCCAGACGCCCGACCCCAGATCCTGACCGCAGACCCCCGACCCCAGACCCAGACCCCAGAACCCCAAACCCAGACCCAAGACCTCCGACCCCAGACTCACGACACCAGACCTCCGACCCCAGACTCCCGACACCAGACCCCAGAGCCCAGACCCAGACCGCTGACCCTATACCCAGACCCCCGACCCCAGACTCCAGACCCCAGACACCCGACCACTGACCCCCGCCCCAGACACCCAACCAACCACCCACGACCACTGACTCCATGACCCGGCCCCAGACCCCAGACCCCAGACCACCTACCCCAGACCCAAGACCCCAGACCCCAGACCCCAGACACCCGACACATGACCCCCGACCATAGACTACAGACCCCAAACCTCCGACCCCAGACCCCCAACACCGGACACCAGACCCTGACCCCAGACCCCAGACCCCAGCCCCAGACCCCAGACCCCAGACCCAGAACCCAGACCCCAAACCCAAACCCCAGACTCAAACTCCAGACCCAGACCCCAGACCCCAGTCCCGGCCCAGACTGCTGACATCAGACCCCTGACCCCCAACTCCAGACCCCGACCCAAGACCCCAGACCCCTTATTGAGACCCTCGACCCCAGACACTGACCCCAGCCCCCAAACCCCCGACCCCCGACCTCAGACATCAGACGCCAGACCCCAGACCCCAGACCCCAGACCCATACCCCTGAACCCAGACCCCCGACCTCAACCAGACCCCCGACAACAGACCCCAGCCTGATAACAGACCTCTGAACCCAGACCCCAGACCGCGACCCCAACCCCCCGACACCCGACCCCAGACCCCAGAGGCCAGATCCCCAACCCCAGACCCCAGACCCTGACCCCAGACCCCAGGCCCCAGACCCCAGACCACAAACCCCAGACCCCCTACCCCATATCCTGACCTCAGACCCCAGACCCCGGCCCCAAACCCCAGACCCCAGAACCCAGACCCCTAACCCCTGACCCCAGAACCCAGACCCCAACCTACCCGGAGAGCCCGCCCGACCCCAGACCCCAGATCCCGACCCCAGTCCCGGACCCCAGGCCCCAGACCCCAGAACCCAGACCCCAGACCACAGACCACAGACCCCAGGCCACAGAACCCCGACCCCAGACCCCCGACCCCAGACCCCAGAACCCCGACCCAGACCCCACCACCGACCCCAGACCTGCGACCCCAGACCCAGGACCCCAGACCCCAGACCCAGGACCCCCGACCACACACCCCACACCCCACACCCTGATCCCAGTCCCCAGAGCCCAGATTTCCGACCCCGACGTCAGACTGCTGACATCAGACCCCCGACCCCCAACTCCAGACCCCGACCCAAGACCCCAGACCCCGGCCCCAGACCCCAGACCCCAGACCCAGACCCCCAACCCCAGACCCAATCCCCACACCCCCAACACCAGACCCCAAATCCCGACCCCAGACTCCAGATCCCAGACGCCAGACCCAGACCCCAGACACCCGACCCACCCAGACCCCAGACCCCCAACCCAGACTGCACCACCGACCCCGGACCCGCGACCCCATACCCGCAACCCCCGTCCCCTGAACCCACACCCCACACCCCACACCCTGACCCCAGACACCAGACCCCTGACCCCAGACCCCTGACCCCAGACCCCCGACCCCTCACCCCTCACCCCATTCCCCAGACCACAGGCTCAGACCCCAGACCCCAGACTCCCGACCCCAGACTCCCGACCCCAGACCCAAGGCCCCGGCCCAGACCCTAGACCCCCGACTCCGACCCAGACCCCAGATCCCCAACCGTCGACCCCTGACCCTCGACCCCCTACTCCAGAGCTCGACCCCAGAATGCCGACCCAAGACCCCAGATCCCAGACCCCAGACCCCAACCTGCCCGGAGAACCCGCCTGACCCAGACCCCAACCCCCAACCCCAGACTCCGAAACAAGACCCCAACATGCCCAGAGAGCCCGCCCGACCCCTGACCCCTGAACGCTGACCCCCGACCGCAGACCCCAGCTCCAGACTCCAGACCCTGACCTCAGAACCCCGACCCCAGACCACAGACCCCAGGCACTGGCCCAAGACCCCAACTCCAGACCAAGACCCCCGATTCCCAATCCCAGACCCCAGACCGCAGAACCCTGACCCCAGACCCCAGAACCCCGATGCCCCACCCCAGACCCCAGACACCCGACCCCCGACCCCCGACCCCCAACCCCTGAACCCAGACCCTCGACCCCAGGCAGCGGCCCCAGACGCCAGACCCCCGACCCAGACCCAAGACCCCGGACCCCTGACCCCAGACCCCAGACCCCAGACCCCGACTCCACACCCCGAGCCCAGACCCCAGACCACGGCCTCAGACCCCAGACCCCAGGCTCCGGCTCCAGATCCAGACCACGACCCCACCTAGACCCCAGACCCCCGACCCCAGACCCAGGGCGCAGGCCCCCGTCCCCAGACCCCCAACCCCAGACTCCCGAACCCAGACCCAGACCACAGACCGCAGACCCCCGACCCTGGACCCAGACCCCCGAACCCCAAACCCGACCTCTGACCACCAACCCCAGATTCCAGTCCCCAGACCCCAGACCCCCGACTCCCGACGCCAGACACCTGACCCCAGACCACCGACCCCCAACTCCAGAACCCGACCCCAGACCCGAGACCCCGGCCCCATAACCCAGACCCAGACCCCAGACCCCAGACCCAGACCCCCAACCCCAGACCCAGTCCCCACACCTCCGACCCCAGATCCCAGATCCCAGACGCCAGACCCAGACCCCAATCCCCGAACCCACCCAAACCCCAGAACCCCGAACACAGACCCCACCAACGACCACAGACCCGCGACCCCAGACCCAGGACCCCAGACCCCAGACCCTACACCCCGACCCCAGATCCCAGGCCCCAGACCCTACACCCCAGACCCAGACCCCAGACCCCAGACCCCGGCCCCAAACTCCAGACAACAGACCCCAGACCCCCGACCCCAGACCCCAGAACCCAGACCCCAGACCCCAACCTGCCCGGAGAACCCGCCCGACCCAGACTCCAGACTCCCGACCCCAGACCACCGACCCGAGACCCCAACATGCCCAGAGAGCCCGCCTGACCCCTGACCCCAGACCCCGGCCCCAGACCCCAGGCCCCCGACCCCAGACCCCTGACCCCAACCCAGACCCCCACCCCAGGCCCGGGCCCTGACCCCCGACCCAAGACCCCCGACGCCCCACCCCAGACTCCAGACCCCAGACCCCGGCCCCAGACCCCAGACTCCGAAACAAGACCCCAATATGCCCAGAGAGCCCGCCCGACCCCTGACCCCTGACCACTGACCCCCGACCGCAGACCCCAGCTGCAGACTCCAGACACTGACCCCAGACCCCCGACCCCAGACCACAGACCCCAGGCACTGGCCCTAGACCCCGAATCCAGACCAAGACCCCCAATTCCCAATCCCAGACCCCAGACCGCAGAACCCTGTCCCCAGACCCCAGAAACCCGATGCCCCACCCCAGACCCCAGACACCCGACCCCCGACCCCCGACCCCTGAACCCAGACCCTCGACCCCAGGCAGCGGCCCCAGACCCCAGACCCCCGACCCAGACCCAAGACCCCGGACCTCAGACCCCAGATCCCAGACCCCGACTCCACACCCCGACCCCAGACCCCAGACCCCAGGCTCCGGCTCCAGATCCAGACCACGACCCCACCTAGACCCCAGACCCCCGTCCCCAGACCTCCAACCCCAGATTCCCGAACCCAGACCCAGACCACAGACCGCAGACCCCCGACCCTGGACCCAGACCCCAGACCCCCGAACTCCAAACCCGACCTCTGACCACCAACCCCAGATTCCAGTCCCCAGACTCCAGACCCCCGACTCCTGATGCCAGACACCTGACCCCAGACTACCGACCCCAGACTCCAGAACCCGAACCCAGACCCGAGACCCCGGCCCCAAAACCCAGACCCAGACCCCAGACCCCAGACCCAGACCCCCAACCCCAGACCCAGTCCCCACACCTCCGACCCCAGATCCCAGATCCCAGACGCCAGACCCAGACCCCATTCTCCGAACCCACCCAAACCCCAGAACCCCGAACCCAGACCCCACCAACGACCACAGACCCGCGACCCCAGACCCAGGACCCCAGACCCTAGACCCCAGACCCCAGATCCCACACGCCAGACATAGGCGCCAGACCCCCGACCCCACCCAGACCCCAGAACCCCGACCCAGACCCCACCACTAACCCCAGACCCGCGACCCCAGACCCAGGACCCCAGACCCCACTCCCCGACCCCAGTCCCCAGAGCCCAGACTCCCGACCCCGACGCCAGATGCCAGACTGCTGACACCAGATCCCCGACCCCTGACTCCAGACCCCGACCCCAGACCCCGGCCCCAGACCCCAGACCCCAGACCCAAACCCCCAACCACAGACCCAGACCCCGACTCCAGGCCCCAGACCCCAGACCCAGACCCCAGCTACAGACCCCAGACCCCAGACCCCAGAACCCTGACCCCAGACCACCGACCCCAGACCCCCGATCCTAGACCCCAGACCCCAGACCCCAGACCCCAGACCTAGACCTCATCTCCAGACCCAGACCCAGACCCCAGACCCCACACCCAGACCACAGACGCCCGACTCCAGTCCCCGGAACCCAGACCCCAGACACTGACCCCAGACCCCGGCCCCAGACCCCCGACCCCAGATCCCCAACCCCAGACCCCAGACCCTAGACCCCAGACCTCAGGCCCTAGACCCCAGACCGCAGGCACAGACCCCAGACCCCAGACCCCCGACCCAAGACCTAGACCCAGACCCCAGACCCCCGACCCCAACGCCAGACCTCAGACCCCAGACCCCCGACCCCTGACTCCAGACCCTGACCCCAGACCCCGACCCCACACCCCAGATCCAGACCCCATCTCCAGACCCAGAACCCAGACCCCACACACAGACCCTGACCCCAGACCCAGATCCCAGACACCAGAACCAGACCCTAGAACCCTGACCCCACCCAGACCACAGATCCCCGATCCCGGACCACAGACCACCAACCCTAGATCCACGTCCCCACACCCAGGATCCCAGATCCCAGACCCAGGACCCGAGACCCCAGACCCTGGACCCCAGACCCCAGACCCCAACCCAAGATACCAGACCACAGACCCCAGATCCCAGACCCCAGACCCCCGACCCCAGACCCCAGGCCCCGACCCCTGACCCCAGACCCTAGACACCGACCCCCGACCCCAGACCCTGACCACAACCCCATACCCCAAACTTCCCGGAGCGCCCGTCCGACCCCAAACCCAGACCCTGACCCCAGACCCAGACCCCCGAACCCAGACCCAGACCCCAGACCCCCGACCCCAGACCCAGACCCCAGACCCCCAACCGCAGACCCCAGACCCTCGACCCCCGACACCAGACCACAGACTTCCGATCCCACACCCCGACCCCTGAGCCTGACAACCGACCCCAAACCCCCGACCCCCGATGCCAGACCCCAGATCCCAGACCCCAGACACTGACCCCAGTCCCCAGACACTGACCCCAGACCCCATATTCCCAAACCCACACCCCCGACCCCACCCAGATCCCCGACCCCAGACCCCAGACCCAGACCCAGACCCCTGACCCCAGACCCCCGAACCCAGACCCCAGACAGCGACCCCAAACCACCGACACCCGACCCCAGACCCCAGACGCCAGACCCCCAAGCCCAGACCCCAGACCCTGACCTCAGACCCAGATCCCAGATCCAGACCCCGACCCCAACCCCAGACCCAGATCCCAGACCCCAGACCCCAGACCCCAGTCCCAGACCCCCGACCTCAGACCTAGACCCCAGACCCCCGACCCCAGACCCCAGATCCCTGACCACAGCTGCCAGACCCCATACCCCCGACCCCAGGCCCCAGACCCCAGACCCCCGGCCCCAGACTCCGACCCCAGACCCCAGGCCCCAGACCCAAGACCCCGGCCCCAGACCCCAGACCCCTGACCCCAGACCCCAGAACCCTGACCCCAGACCCCAGATCCCAGACCCCCGACCCCCGATCCCAGAGCCCAGACCCCGGACCCCCAACCACAGACCCCGACCCCAGGCCCCAGGCCCAAGACCCCAGACCCCAGACCCCAGACCCCGGCCACAGACCCTAGACCCCAGAACCCTGACCCCAGACCACCGACCCCAGACCCCCGATCCTAGACCCCACACCCCACACCCCAGACCCAGACCTCATCTCCAGACCCAGACCCCAGACCCCACACCCAGACCACAGACCCCCGACCCCAGACCCCAGACACTGACCCCAGTCACCGGCCCCAGACCCCAGACACTGGCCCCAGACCCCAGACCCCCAACCCCAGACCCTAGACCCAGACCTCAGGGCCTAGACTCCAGACCGCAGACTCCAGACCCCCGATCCTAGACCTAGACCCAGACCCCAGAAACCTTACCCCCAACACCAGACCCCCAGACCCCAGACAACTGACCCCCGACTCCAGACCTAACCCCACACCCCAGAACCCGGCCCCAAACCCCAGAACCCACACCCCAGACCCCAGACCCAGACCCCATCTCCAGACCCAGAACCCAGACCCCAGACCCCGACCCCAGACCCCAGACACCAGACCCAGACCCCAGACCCCTGACCCCACCCAGACCACAGAACCCCGACCCCAGACCCCAGACCACCAACCCGACCCACATCCCCAGACCCAGGACCCCAGATCCCAGACCCAGGACCCAAGACCCCAGACCCCGGACCCCAGACCAGAGACCCTGACCCTAGGTCCCAGACCCCAGACCCACAACCCCAGACCCCAGACATAAGGCCCCGACCCCTGACCCCAGACCCTAGACACCCGACCCCCGACCCCAGACCCCAGACCCTGACCCCAACCCCATACCCCAAAATTCCCGGAGTGCCCGCCCGACTCAGACCCCAGACCCCCGACGCCAGACCACCGACCCAAGACCCCAACCTGCCTGGAGAGCCCGCCCGACCCCCGAACCCCGACCCCGATCCCAGACCCCGACCCCAGACCCAGACCCCCGAATAAAGACCCAGACCACCGACCCCCGACCCCAGACCCCAGACCCCAGACCCAGGCCCCAGACTCCAGACCCTAAGCAGACCCCATACCATCAACCGCAGACCCCAGACCCCCGACCCCGACACCACACCACAGACTTCCGATCCCACACCCCCGACCCCTGAACCCTGACAACCGACCCCAAACCCCCGACCCCAGAACCCAGACCCAGACTCAGACCCCTGAACCCAGACCCCCGACCTGAGCCTGACACCAGATTCCCAAACCCAGACCCCAGACCGTGACCCCAACACCCCAACACCCGACCCCAGACCCCAGACCCCCAAACCCAGACCCCAGACCCTGACCCCAGACCCAGACCCCAGACCCCAGACCCCTGTCCCAAGACCCCAGGCCCCAGACCCCAGACCCCAGACCACTACCCCAGATCCTGACCTCAGACCCCAGACCTCGGCCCCAAACCCCAGACCCCTGACCCCAGACCCAGACCCCAGACCCCAGACCCCAGACCCCAGACCACTGTCCCAAGACCCCAGGCCCCAGGCCCCAGACCCCAGACCCCAGACCACTACCCCAGATCCTGACCTCAGACCCCAGACCTCGGCCCCAAAACCCAGACCCCAGACCCCTGACCCCTGACCCCATACCCCAGACCCCAGATTCCCAACCCCCCAACCCAGACTCCAGACCCCAACTTGCCCGGAGAGCCCGCCCGACCCCAGTCCCCCGACCCCATATCCCAGATCTTAGACCCAGACCCCAGACCCAGGACCCCAGACCCCAGACTCCAGACTCCAGACCCCCGACCCCCGACCTAAGACCCAGCCCCCGGCCCCACACCCCAGACCCCAGACCGCAGACCCCAGGCCCAGACCCCTGACCCCCGACCCCCAACCCCAGACCTCGACCCCTGACCCGAGACCCTAGACCACCGACCCCTGTCCTAGACCCCAGACCGCAGTCCTAGACCCCAGACCCTCAACCCCAGACCCCAGACCCCGACCCCAGGCCCCAGACACCAGACCACAGACCCCAGGCCCCAGAACCCGACCCCAGACCCCCGACCCCAGACCCAGGCCCCAGACCCCAGACCCAGGCTCCAGACCCCAAAACCCCAACACAGACCCCACACCGACCCCAAACCCGTGACCCCAGACCCAGGAACCCAGACCCCAGACCCAGGACCCCTGACCCGTGACCCCACCCCATACACCCCGACCCCACTCCCCAGAGCCCAGACCCCCAACCCCAGACCCCAGACCCAGGACCCCTGACCCGTGACCCCACCCCATACACCCCGACCCCACTCCCCAGAGCCCAGACCCCCAACCCCAGACCCCAGACCCAGACCCCAGACCGCAGAACCCTGACCCCAGACCCCTGATCCCAGACCCCAGACCCCCAACCCCCGACCACAGACCCCGACCCCAGGCCCCAGACCCCAGGCCCCAGGCCCCAGACCCCAGACCCCAGACCCCAGATTTTGGCCCCAGCCCCCAGACCCCAGAACCCTGCCCCAGACCACCGACCCCAGACCCCCGACCCTAGACCCCAGACCCCATTTCCAGACCCAGACCCCAGACCCCACACCCCGACCACAAACCCCCGACCCCAGACCTCCGACCCCAGACACCCGAACCCAGACCCCAGACACAGACCCCAGACCCCAGACACCGGCCCCAGACCCCAGACCTCCGACCCCAGACCCCAGACCCTAGACTCCAGACCGCAGACCCCAGACCCCCGACCCTAGACCTTGACCCAGACCCAAGAATCCTGACCCCCAACGCCAGATCCCAGACCCCAGACCCCAGACCACCGACTCCAGACCCTGACCCCACACCCCAGACCCTGGCCCCAAACCCCAGAACCCACACCCCAGACCCCAGACCCAGACCCCATCTCCAGACCCAGAACCCAGACCCCACACCCAGACCCCAGACCCCCGACCCCAGATCACAGACACCAGACCCAGAACCCAGACCCGTGACCCCATCCAGACCACAGAACCCCGACCCCAGGCCCCAGACCACCAACCCCAGACCCACGTCCCCAGACCCAGGACCCCAGACCCCAGACCCCAGGCCCCGACCCCTGACCCCAGACCCTAGACACTTGACCCCCGAACCCAGACCCCAGACCCTGACCCCAATCCCATACCCCAAACTTCCCGGAGCGCCCGCCTGACTCAGACCCCAGACCCCCGACGTCAGACCACCGACCCGAGATCCCAACATGCCCGGAGAGTCTGCCCGACCCCCGAACCCCGACCCCAATCCCAGACCCCGACCCCAGACCCAGACCCCCGAATAAAGACCCAGACCCCCGACCCCCGACCCCAGACCCCAGACCCAGACCCCAGACCCCCGACCCTACGCAGACCCCAGACCCCCAACCGCAGACCCCAGACCCCCGACCCCCGACACCACACCACAGACTTCCGATCCCACACCTCGGACCCCTGAACCCTGACAACCGACCCCAAACCCCTGACCCCGACCCCAGACCCCAAATGCCAGACCCCAGACCCCAGACACTGACCCCAGACCCCAGACACTGACCCCAGACCCCAGACCCATACCCCCGAACCCAGACCCCCGACCTCATCCAGAACCCCAACCCCAGACCCCAGACCCAGACTCAGACCCCCGACCCCATACCCCCGACCCCAGCCTGACACCAGACCCCCAAACCCAGACCCCAGACTGCGACCCCAAACCCCCGACACCCGACCCCAGACCTGACGCCAGACCCCCAAACACAGACCCCCAGACCCTGACCTCAGATCCAGACCCCAGACCCCTGATCCCAGACCCCATGCCCCAGGCCCCAGACCACTACCCCAGATCCTGACCTCAGACCCCAGGCCCCGGCCCCAAACCCCAGACCCCTGACCCCTGACCCCACACCCCAGACCCCAGACCCCAACTTGCCCGGAGAGCCCGCCCAACCCCCCTCCCCCGACCCCATATCCCAGATCTCAGACCCAGACCCCAGACCCAGGACCCCAGACCCCCGACCACAGACCCCAGACCACGACCCCAGACCCCAGACTCCAGACCCCAACCTGCCCTGAGAGCCCGCCCAACCCCAGACCCAAGAACCCCGACTCCAGACCCCAGATCCCAGACCCAGACACCTGATCCCCGAACCCTGACACCAGACCCCTGACCCCTGACCCCAGACCCAGACCCTGGTCCCACACCCCAGACCCCAGACCACAACCACAGGCCCAGACCCCTGACCCCTGACCACAGACCCCCGATGACCGACCCCAGACCCCTGACCCCAGTCCCCAGACCCCAGGACTAGACCCCCAACCTCAGACCCAGACCCCAGACTCCCAACCCCATACCCCAGACCCCGAACCCACACCCCAGTCCCTAGACCCAGAAACCAGACCCCTGACTCCCGACCCCGGACCCCTGACCCCAGACACCAGACCCAAACCCCAGACCAGATCCCAGACCCCAGACCCCAGACCCCACCCAGACCCCAGACACCCAACCACCGACCCCAGAATCCAGACCCCAGACCCCAGACCCCTGACCCCAGACACCAGACCCCGGGTCCAGACCCCAGATTCCCGACCCCAGACCCCAGACCCAGACACCAGACTCCAGACCCAGACCCCAGACCCCGACGCCAGACCCCGACCTCCGCCACAGGACCCCAGACGCTAGACCCCAGATACCGGCCCCAGACACCAGACCCCCGACCCCAGACCCCAGACCCCCAACCCCAGACCCCCGACCCCAGAACCCAGTCCCCCAACCCCAGACCCCCGACCCCAGACCCCCTCCACCAGACCCAGGACGCCCGACCCCAGACCACAGACCCCCTCCACCAGACCCCAGACCCCCGACCTGAGACCCCAGACACCGGCCCCAGACCCAGACCGCAGACCGCTGCAATGCAATACCCATCAATATCCCAATGGCATTCTTTAAAGAAATAGAAGAGGCAATTCAAAATTTCATATGGAATAATAAAAGACCCCGTATAGCAAAACCACTTCTTAGCAGAAAGAACAGCGCTGGAGGAATTTCAATTCCAAACTTTAGACTCTATTACAGAGCTATAATTCTCAAAACAGCTTGGTACTGGCACAAGAACAGGCCTGAAGACCAATGGAATAGAACTGAGGACCCAGATATTAAACCACAGACCTATGGCCACCTAATCTTTGACAAGGGAGCCAAAAAAATAGAATGGAAGAAAGACACCCTCTTCAACAAGTTGTGCTGGCCGAACTGGTTAAGCACCTGCAGAAAACTAAAGTTGGATCCTTCTTTGTCACCTTGCACTAGAATTAACTCCAAATGGATCAAAGACCTGGAGGTAAAAGCTGACACACTGAAAACTTTACAGGAAGGATTAGCAGATGCACTGGCCTCCTTGGCACAGGTTGAAACTTCCTTAATTAGGACCAAGAATCACAACAAATCAGAGAAAGGCTGGATAAGTGGGACTGCATTAAACTGCGGAGCTTTTGTATGGCAAAGGACATAGCTAGTAAATTAAATAGGAAGCCTACAGAGTGGGAGAAGACCTTCACCAACCAAACAACGGACAAAGGCCTCATATCTAAAACATATCAGCAACTCAAAGAATTGAATCACTCCAAAACTAACCTCCAAAGTAACAACCATCCCATTAAAAAATGGGCCAAAGACTTAAAGAGAGTATTCTCTGAAGAAGAAACAAAAATGGCCTATAGACACATGAAAAAATGCTCAACATCTCTGGTCATAAAAGAAATGCAAATCAAAACAACTCTAAGATTCCACCTCACTCCAGTTAGAATGGCCAGGATCAGGAAAACGAATAACAACAGAGGCTGGAGGAGATGTGGCCAGGAGGGATCACTACTACACTGTTGGTGGCAGTGCAAACTCGTTCAACCACTATGGAAAGCAGTGTGGCAGTGCCTTAAAAGGCTAAACATAGAACTCCCCTATGACCCAGCAATTCCACTACTTGGCATTTACTCAACCATCCAGAAACAAGGGCATAATAAATCCACTAGCACAACAATGTTCATTGCAGCACTATTTACCATTGCAAAGATATGGAACCAACCTAGATGTCCCTCAGTTGATGAGTGGATCAACAAGTTGTGGTATTTGTACACAATGGAATTCTATGCTGCTGTCAGAAAGAATGACATCGCCCCATTTGTTAGGAAATGGAAAGACTTAGAAAAAATCATATTAAGTGAAGTAAGCCAGACTCAAAGGAACTTAGGCTCAATGGTTTCCCTCATTCGTCATAATCAGTAGAAACCTTGGGCTCTACTAGCAGAGATCTGCAATAGAGCAAAATCTTGATACATAAGGCCATATAGTATGAAGCTAATTGAAAGGACCTCCAGGATATCAAAACAAAAGCAATATAACGAATGATTGTTGTCCTTAATGTACTATGTTGTCTCTCATCTTCTTTGCTGTCCCTTGGTTATGTCATATTGTTATAGTATGTCACTTTGTTATCTGATATATTTAATCCCCCCCTTACATGAAGGAGTCTTGTCTCCAAGCAGCTGCAGGAGGAGGGGGCCAGGCTGGGAGCCCGAGTGCTGCAGAAACCAACATACAACCAGGCCAGCAAACGGAAGCAGCGGAACACAGACGCGGAACCAGAACAGCAAGCAGCGGAACCCAGACTGGGAACACAGGCGGCGGCGGAGACCCAAGGGGAGTGAGAGACTCCCCACCACCGTGGAGCACCCACAGAGGGACGCAGAGGCGTGAGTAATACAGCGCGTCCCCAAACACAACGGGAAATCAGAGCAGTGCCAAGCAATAGAACTTAAATCAGACCCCTCCACTCCGCACACAGGCCTAGAGGCAAAAAGAATACAAGGAGGAATCCTAAAGTTGGCTGTGCCTGCACTACCAGATTTTTATAGACTCCAACTTACAGGCCAGAAGTTGAGAATTAATGGCCCAATAGATCAAATTAGTCCCATTCCATGTTTGTTTAAGCAGCATAGTATTTCTACACATTTGAGCCATCATTTAACAAAACAGAAGACCTATATCAGGCACCAGTATCTCACACTTACAATCCTAGCTACTCAGGAAGCTGAGATCTGAGGATCACGGTTTGAGGTCAACTTGAGCAGGAAAGTCTGTAAGATTCTTAAACCTAATTAACCAATAGGAATTCGGAAGTACAGGTATGGCTTGAGTGGTACAGCACCAACCTTAACACCAACCCTTAAATTAATTAACATACATGTCGGTCTGTGTATATGTGCACACATATATATTAGTGTATATATATACATCTATTATGTATTCTGTATATATCACATGTGTGTGTGTGTTTGTGTCAGGAGACTTAAGTTTAAAATTTAAATTTCCTTAAAACAGTGAAACAACTGACCATTCTAGGCTTACAGTCCTGCCTCATGATGATAAGCTGTAGCAGAGTAGAGGCTTCCCCTCCAGATAAACTACTCAGCTGATCACAGCCCCTGTTACTCCCACTAGTCCCCACTCTAGCCTGTTTTCCTGCCTTAATCTGTTGAAATCTTGGCTCTTCCTAAGGAGGTTCTTCAATTACTGTGTGTCTGCACAGTAATTAAAGACTAAACTCAAGTTGGGCATGGTAGCACTTGCCTATAATCCAATCCTTAGGAAATGGAAACTGAAAGATCTTAAGTTTGAGGCAAGCCTGGACTACATATGTAGTTATTTCCAAGCCAGCCTAAGCTACATAGCCAGATCCTGTCTCAAAAAGGAAAAAGGAAAAAAAAGTCAAAAACCAGAACAGAAAAGAACAAAACCAATTCGGCTCATTCTGGTGAGATTCTACGTTTCAACCTTTTTCATTTTCTTCTCATATTTTATTATAATATTCCAAAGAAACTCTCAGAAGGCAATGATTATATCATATATTTTGCATTTCCCACAGCTCTCCATACAAAACGAATTAATGCACCATCTAGCTGGCAAATATCATGTAACCCTTCTATTAATTACAATAAAAATATATGAAAAAATATTCATTTTTGAGCCAGGTTTGAGAGCTCATCTTTATAATTTTAGCTTCTTGGAAAGTGGAGATCAGGGAGTTGAGCAATTCAAGGCCATTCCAGTCAGAAGTACTCCCAACTCCGTATCAGCCAGGGGCCCTGATGGCAAGCACCCATCATCTCAGCTTCGAGGACACTCTGGCTGGGCACACATGGCTTTTGCCTTCATCCTCAGTGACACATGGGAGCACAGCTAGCAGGAATGTAGCCCAAACCTGTCTACCCCAGGCTAGTCCCAGCCTCAAAAATAACCAACACTGAAAGGGCTTGGAATGATATCTCAGTGGTAAAGAACCAGCCACCAAGCATGTGGCCCAGAGGTGAATTCAACACCTCCAAAATGAATGCACACACACCTTACACAAAACAATACTAGTAGCCTGCTTTTCAGTGCATTAGCTCGGGGAACGATTGTGCCTGAGGTTATTTTCTAATTGATCAGTAAAGCTTATCCTTATCACAGTTCTATCTACTTGATTCTTTTTGAGCTTTCTTTCAGAACTGCAAATCAGTCATTTCAGGACCAGACTAGAGGTACAGCAAAGATTATCCTGAGGCATGTAATTTGTTTTAATTTCAGTGAATCCTCAAGAAAAATTTCTGAGACACCTTCAGTACATTTTGACAACCCCTATTATTCTCAATGCCACAAATCATCAGGAAAATTTTAATATTAATATAGTATGGAGTTATGAAACATTTGCCCAGAGAATAGTTCATATTAAAATTAATATTTAAAATGGCTTGTTTTCTACCAAATGGATTTCATTAATTTCCTACTAACATACAAACATACAGGCCTTTTTCCTGTCTTAATTTTTTAATAAACTAGCATTTCTTCTAATCAAGGTAATCTTAATCCCTTTAAAGCACAACTTACAGTAATTCCACAACAATGCAGCTAACTAGTATGTGAGTTTTAGAAAAGATGGAAATAATGGCTCTGTGAGGGATTTTTAAATCATTTTTCATGTATTTTAAAGCCTGCAGGATTCCAAAATTTTTATGACCTTAAAATTATCTCACTTTTCAAACATATAATATTAAACTTGAAATTGTCTATGAAAGAAGAAAAATATGTAGGAGGCTGCAAAACATAATAGTATCCCAGAATCAGAGAAAATGTGGACTGTCTGAGCTTAACAGAAAGGCCATAGCAGTGCTAAGTCTTTTCCTCTTACCTACAGAGACCATGCAGTGAATTTTAAGAGTGCAATTTGATGAAAGAGGAAAAGGAAAGATGCTTAGAGAATATAAACTACTCAGAGCATCAGAGCTTCATGGGAAAAGGTACTGTGTTTTAAAATCATATTAATAACACATATGTTCTTTCTAGGTAACAAAACATGCATAAAGCTTACTGAGTGTTGTACATCTAATAATCCATATGCATAACAATTGGCATTGTTCTTTTACATGACTCTATAAAGTACCACTCGGGTTCATCTTTCTCTGTAAGCTTTTTACTACCCCACACCGAGGAAAGCTGCAGGAAAAAATAATAAAATAGCATATAGGATAGTTGTGATGGACAGCAGTACCTTCCTACAGAATTGGATGTCTGGTCGACCTCGGTGAAATAGATATTGTTACTTCAGGCCAAGGTGTTAAGTAATTTTGGTCTGTGTGTTCTGAGTACTGGAGAATCAAGTCTCAGTCCCTGATGGCATTGTAAGTTAAGGTGTAACCGATAAATCCAGCAAAATCCAGCCGAAAGAATAGACATTGTTGATCACACATTGCCTGCCAAACAGCCAACAGGCTTGATCCGTGTTCTGTTATTTAGTCTGTTGAGTTTTGTGGATGAGTGTTTCAAGTGAAGTTTCCAGTGTTGTTTCTCAGTCTTGAGAAACGTGGATGGTACCATCAGTCTCTTCCTCACTCAGTAGTCAAGGGCACTTCTTAGAGAAACCATTCTGGTTTCTTTGGCAACAGAACAGCATCAAAACAAGGAAGCAACCAGCAGGACAGGAAGAGCTCTTTCAAGTTCACATCTAAAAACACCACTCCCAGTCACACATCTGGAAAACGGGCCAAGGAAGACGCATTTGAAAGATACTCTGCCTCAATGGGAATTTTGAAAATTATGTAAAGGAATAGGACATTTCCCTTTTGTGGGAGGACAAATTAATACATCATTAGTGGGTATATACTATAAACATTCATACCTTCTGAAACAGTAATTTTGTTTCTATTAATGTACAGTATGCTGTACCACCTCAGTATTGAATTAGGAAGTAGCTAAAGTAATATAATAAATCCATGCAGAGGAATCTCTATTCAGCTTTGAGAAAGACTATAAATCTATATATACTGACATGGGAAGTATCTTGATTATATTACAAGGTTTTAAAAAAAGCAGTTCAAATAACAATAGAACAGGCTGGAAATGTGGCTTGGTGGAAGAGTGTGTCTAACCTGCAATGCCTAGGCTTTGATTTCAAGCCTCAGGACTGGCAAAAAAATGACAGTGGGATACACTGTCTATTTTCATGTGTGAAAAAGCATGTGCATCCACCTCACTCCAGTTAGAATGGCCAGGATCAGGAAAAGGAATAATAACAGATGCTGGAGGGGATGTGGCCAGGAGGGATCACTACTACACTGTTGGTGGCAGTGCAAACTCGTTCAACCACTATGGAAAGCAGTGTGGCAGTGTCTTTAAAGGCTAAACATAGAACTCCCCTATGACCCAGCAATTCCACTACTTGGCATTTACTCAACCATCCAGAAACAAGGGCATACTAAATCCACTAGCACAACCATGTTCATTGCAGCACTATTCACCATAGCAAAGATATGGAACCAACCTAGATGTCACTCAGTTGATGAGTGGATCAACAAGTTGTGGTATTTGTACACAATGGAATTCTATGCTGCTGTCAGAAAGAATGACATCGCCCCATTTGTTAGGAAATGGAAAGACTTAGAAAAAATCATATTAAGTGAAGTAAGCCAGACTCAAAGGAACTTAGGCTCAATGGTTTCCCTCATTCGTCATAATCAGTAGAAATCTTGGGCTCTACTAGCAGAGATCTGCAATAGAGCAAAATCTTGATACATAAGGCCATATAGTATGAAGCTAATTGAAAGGACCTCCAGGACATTGAAACAAAAGCCATATAACGAATGATTGTTTTCCTTAATGTACTATGTTGTCTCTCATCTCCTTTGCTGTCCCTTGGTTATCTCATATTGGTATAGTATCTCACTTTATTATCTGATATATTGAATTTATTTGTTTTTGGTTATTTGAAATTTGATAGGGACAGGGGGAAAACCAAGACGGGTGGGGGGTGTGGGGGGTAGGGTAATGGGTACCAAGACATGTGAAAGGGTATCAATGTATGTGAATTAATGCACCTTCTATCTGGCAAATATCATGTAACCCTTTTACTAATTACAATAAAAAATAAAGAAAGAAAGAAAAGAAACAGCATGTGCACTGTTTTGCTTGCAGGCATAGAAATTACATTATTCAAAAAATATTTTCTACATAGTAGGTAGGGTAGCTACACTAGACATGAAAGGGCGGGGACAATTAATATGGATGAAACAGTCCTGTTTCATTAACTTTCCACTTTATTGTTCATTTATTTTTTCAAATTTTGGGTTTGTCTGAGAGATGAGAGATTCTCTTCTCTCTTTGATTATATCAGAATAAAAATAGATATTGGTCTGGAGGTGTGGCTCAAATACTAGAGCAGCAGATGTGCAAGCAAGTTGAGCAAATATGAAGCCATAAGTTCAAACCAAGTATTTTCTAAAATCATCATCATCATCAATAAAAATAATAAATAGCATAAGCTGGGGACAAGGCAGAAAAGTTCATGAAATGTTAATTTCTAATTAATCAGCAAAAAGAAAAAATTCAGAAGTGGAGATGTGGCTCAAGTGGTAGAGCATGAAATAGTTGAAATAGCCAAGTGAGAGCTCAAAGTCCTGAGTTCATGTTCCAGTGGTGCTTCTCTTAATCATATATGAGTGCACATATACACACAGGACTGAAAATGTACATGGTATACACTGCCAAATACACAGCTCACTCCCTCCAGCAGCTCCTAAAACCTGTTATTAGGTTGCAGGTTTGAAGTCTATAGCAACTCCACATCTCTTAGGCACCTTATTTCAAAGAGGATTGAACAGAGGGACCAGGAAAGACTTAATTAACTAGGGCAGTATTTCTCGAGATATTTGTTGTTGACATTGCAAAAGGGACAACATATTATATTTGATTTCCCATTTTCAAAGCAGAAGGAAAGGCAATCCACAACATAGGAAACATTTCACTTTCCTTCCTATTTTCATCAATCTTGAAAGAAAGACTGGGGTGGGAACACTTAAAGTATAACTCTGCGGTTATTGAAAACCCCAAGAATGAGGAACTTCATGCATATGATGTTGAAATAACACACAATGAATTGTAGGCACTCTGAACGGCAGTGAAATTTACAACTCCTTTCCTCTGTTCCAAAATAAAAAAAGAATTTCTATCTTCCCAGCAAGTGGTCTCCAAAATAAATGCTGTTCTCACACCCATGAACAAAGAAATAACTTGGGGCAAGAAAGCACAGTGTGTTTTTATTTACAAATTATATACATCACATCACTTTACTAACATGCTGCCAAATATAAAAACTGAAAAATAAACTGTATGAGATATAAAATGCATACCGTATTAGGCATCTCAGTATTTTTCCCCACATTGCCTGACATACTGTTCCACATAATTCAAATACTGACTATGATGATGTCTCGTGCATAACTATAAATTTCTACCTCCCTAAATATCCCTTCCACACAGCTGAAAACAAAAAACTTGAAGATAATTCTTATTGCTGGCATGCCTCTTTTAGAGAGCCTAAATGGACAGAAATAAGTTGAGACCATAAATGATTCTCTCAATTTGGGTAGGTACGATACTAACTGAGTGCTTTCCAGGTGTGAGGCATTGTAATGTCTTGTGTTTAATTTTCCCCAAAACTCCATGTGGTAGATCATCTTCCCAGTTAACAGCTAAAGAAACTGAGGACTAACGTACCTTAGAATTGGCTAGTTAGAAAACAGTAGCAAACTGTGTAAGAATCCTTTCTTGACTGAATTTATTCTGGGTCCATGGCTCGCCAGAGAGAAGCTTGGATTCCCAAGCGGATCCTTAGCAACATGGGAAGGAGGGGGAAATTTGGGTTGTCTGGAGGCACAGGGAGACGTCAGGGTTCCTCTCATCTTTTGGTAGAAGCGAGGGATGCTAATATTCTGACGTGGACAGGACAGTCCAAGAACATACCCACAGTGCTGTGGAGGGAGAATCAAGAGGTATCAGAGACGAATGACGAGCCAGATATGTTCATCACAGTGCAATTTGTAATAGCTGAGTATTCCAAGACTCAATAAATTACAGTGTATCTATTTATCAGAGCTCTGTGGCTACTAGCATGACACTTTTTCAAAAGAATAACCATATGAAAAAATTCACACTTCCTATTTACATGTGCAAAAGCAATATTCACCAAAACATTCATATTCACAAGTCCTAAAAGTAATCTGGTTAGCAGGGTTGTTGTGTTAGCAAAGTATTTATATGTTTATGTATGCACATGGGAAATACTTTGGAAGACATCAGCCAAAGTTTTAATTACTATTTGTTGCTGAAGTATAGTCGAGAGTCCATATAAAATATTTTATGACAGAATCATTATAAATAGCCACACATACCACTGTAAGAAGGAAACACTCATAAGTAATATAATCTATTATCTCAAAGTCCTTATGAATTCCGTAAGGCAAAGATTTGATACCCATCTTTTCAGAATGTGTCACTGGCAGCATTTTATTTCATTTTATTTTCTGACATCAAGTTCTTTAATAATAGAAAAGAAAAGCACCAGGTGTTTCTCACCAGGTGCCTTTGCAATGGCAGCAGAGTTCACTGGTATTTTTTTCAGAGCCAGAATAGCACCTACTATTCACATGCCCTATCTTTAAAGCCTTCATTGTTTCACTATGATTCAAAAGTGAACTTACTCACTCCCGCCCACACAGCAAGAACAATACGATCACGACACTGAACTGAATAAGTGCTTGAAACTTCATAAATACTAAGTATCTCATCTCAGAATGTCTTATGAGTAGAAATCATTATGATGCTGTCTGCCATATAATTTATCATCATCATCATCATCATCATCATCATCATCATCATCATCATCGTTTGGGTTTTTGTTCTGGTACTGGTGATGGAACTCCATCACCTGAGCCACACCACCAGTCCAACATTTTGGTGGTTAATTGGAAATGAAGAATTTTCTGTTTGGACTAGCTTCAAACTGATCCTCCAGGTCTCAGCATAGTGACTAGGTAGGATTTCATATGTCAGCCACTGGTGTCTTGCTCAGAAGTCTTACTTTATTAGAACACAGTCTAACAAATGACCCTTTATTTTACTGACAAGTACCTCATTGTGACCTGGAAAAAAATACAACTAAAATGGCAGCAAACCTTCAAAAATACCATGAGATTTATATCGGCCAAAAAAATTGCTAAGAAAAAGTTTATTCCCCAATACAGATGAAAAATTTGACTTACAGTAGCAAGACAAACAACAAAAAAGAAAGAGCTGGACAAATATAAAAAGAAGATAAGAATTGTGATTTCTTTCAAAATTGTAATGATTAAATAAAATAAAATTTGCTTATTTTCATCTTCAAGGAATCCAAATGGTTTACATTGTATCTAGCATACAGACTATTACTGAATAATAACAGTTAACAATATCACAAAGTATAAAGGTTTTCAGAAACATAAAAATGTTAGAAGGTATTTCAGATACTTCTTTGATTCAAATTAGAGAAGATATATCTAATTATGACATGATATGAAAAGGAATGCTGTATAAACTAAGTAAGCAAAGATATTTGCCAGTAATATTAAAAGTAATTCCTGAATGTTTCTCAAGTATGTGAAATACAGAGAAAATCAATGCATAGCATGACAGTGCCACTTGACAAAACAGTCTGTTAATTATCTTTATCATGCTCTTGGCAAAATAGGATACTGTTGGATAAATAACATCTTCACATAATTTAAATCCATGCTATGTTTTATTAATTTATTTTTATATTTTTTTTAAATTTTATTTTTTTATTGTAATTAGTAAAAGGGTTACATGATATTTGCCAGATAGAAGGTGCATTAATTCACATACATTGATACCCATTCACATTATTAATTTAGATCCTCCGTTTACCCCAAGAGGGGGTGGAGATGATTGGCTACATCTTCTGTTGCAAATATACACAAAGCCTTATTTGCAATGGAACAAAAACACAAATTTAGAATTGGATTGACGAATGTCCAAAACCCAACTCTACTACTTCAGTGCCTGTCTTTGCACAATTTACATTATACTACTGACCTTCCGTGTCTCTATACATTAAAAATAAACAGTGCCAATAATCAGATCCCTCATAGGGTCCTGTAAGAAAAACAATGAGATATTATTTGTGAAGTTCTGGCAACACAGTAGGGATTTGATTGCTGTGAATTTTTTTTATCTCCTTCCCATTTTTACCTTTCTGTCCTTGCTTTCATACCTAGATCTTCACAAGGCAAGTTGATCTGGAGGGAAAACAGAAAGAAGGAAGAAATAAAGGGGGGGGAGAAGGGAAGGAGGAATAGAGGAAGGAATGGAGGGAGGGAGGTAAGAAGACAAAGAGGAATTCACCTTACCAGAGGCTTACACCTGTAATCCTAGCTACTCAGGAGATTGAGATCTGAAGATGGAGGTTGGAAGCTAGCATGGGACAGGAAAGTCTGTGAGACTCTTTAACCACCAAAATTCAGACGTGGAGCTGTGGCTCAAGGGGTAGAACTACAAGGAACAGAGCTAGGTCCCTAAGTTTATATCCTAGTGCCAGCACCAAAACAAAGAAACTCACCTTAAATTCAAAGAATGTTCTAGGGAAAAGGAACTGTAAACAGCAACAGGCTCAAATCCCCTGATTATACAGATTGTGAAACTGAGACCACATCAGGATCATTCTATAGAAACATGCATGTGCAGGGACCATTTCCTCTTATCCTCCAGAAATGTCTAAAACTAGAGGCCATTGGGGAAAAAAACCCTTCAACTTCCAGGGCTCAAAGGGCTGATTGTTCCATGGCCACAAAGTTCCCTTTTACCCAGTTTATACAAGATGTGGAAGGTGGTAAACTAGGAGTTAAAAAAAATAAGCAACATTTCTTTTCTGGACTGTCCTATGTCCTTGTGAGAATTGCATAAACAAGCTTGAGGAGTGACTGCAGAGAACACCCCTTGGACACAGCACAAGGGCTCCACCTTCAACCCCAGAATGAAGAGGAACTTTTCAAAAATGCTATCTGAATCTTAAAAAAGCAGATCAGAAATGCAGTCTCTTCTTACAAAACGTGAACCATACAACATTTCACTTTGCAAGCTTTCAGCCCAAGAATTTTATTCTCCACTGGTGAAATCACACAGGTAAAATTTTAAAACAGGGTTTTAAAAAAACTATTGCATTTCCTTTTAAGTTCTTCATCATTCATGCTGCTGTGTCATTTTCTTTATAGTTGCAACAGAAGCTGATGACCTCTTGCATTCTAATTCTCCTAGAGCTTCACTCCAGTGGACTTAGGGTTTTGCAACAAAGAAAAAGGTTAATCTTTGCTCAGTAGATCTAGTCATAAATTATTCTTTATATTCCAATAAATACTTGGCAGTTTGGGGAAGAGAAACTTCAATCATGACAAAAGAAAATAAAATTCAGTGCTATTCAGAGCCATTACTTAGACTTTGAAGATTAGTTTTTACCAATCACATTGGTGAGTGATATAGTTTATATTAAAAACCACATAAAATATTCTCTTAATTAACAGAGTAAAACTCCCAAATATAGGTTAACTCCTATTTGTAGGTTTATATATTTATAGGTTTACATATTTATAGATTTATATATTTATAGGTTAACTCAAATTTATTCACTTTTCCAATTATTTTTCAAATTAGGTTTATCATTCATTTTGAAGCTTTCTTCTGCTTTTTATATAATAAAAATTAGTTTTAAAAAACTTCATTTAATTTAATAAAATTCCAACTCAAAATTATTTCATTAGCTGAGTAAATTTTTTTTAATATTTCAAACAATCTTTAGTTATTTAAGAAATGTTACATCATATTTTGTGTGTCTTTTTTTAGGACATGTTTTCTTGAGTATTTTCTGCTTTTTTTTTAATTTGTTTTTTTTATTGTAATTAGTAAAAGGGATACATGATATTTGCCAGATATAAAGTGCATTAATTCACATACATTGATACCCTTTCACATGTCTTGGTACCCATATCCCCCCACACACCCCGCACCCGTCTTGGTTTTCCCCCCTTCCCTATCAAATTTCAAATATCCAAATACAAATAAATTCAATAAATCAGATAACAAGGTGAGATACTATACCAATATGAGATAACCAAGGGCAGCAAAGGAGATGAGAGACAACATAGTACATTAAGGACAACAATAATTCATTACATGGCTTTTGTTTCACTATCCTGGAGGTCCTTTCAATTAGCTTCACATTATATGTCCTTATGTATCAAGATTTTGCTCTATTGCAGATCTCTGCTAGTAGAGCCCAAGGTTTCTACTGATTATGACGAATGAGGGAAACCATTGAGCCTAAGTTCCTTTGAGTCTGGCTTACTTCACTTAATATGATTTTTTCTAAGTCTTTCCATTTCCTAACAAATGGGGCGATGTCATTCTTTCTGACAGCAGCATAGAATTCCATTGTGTACAAATACCACAACTTGTTGATCCACTCATCAACTGAGGGACATCTAGGTTGGTTCCATATCTTTGCTATGGTGAATAGTGCTGCAATGAACATGGTTGTGCTAGTGGGTTTAGTATGTCCTTGTTTCTGGGTACTTGGGTAAATGCCAAGTAGTGGAATTGCTGGGTCATGAGGGAGTTCTATGTTTAGCCTTTTGAGGCACTGCCACACTGCTTTCCATAGTGGTTGAACGAGTTTGCACTGCCACCAACAGTGTAGTAGTGATCCCTCCTGGCCACATCCCCTCCAGCATCTGTTGTCATTCGTTTTCCTGTTCCTGGCCATTCTAGCTGGAGTGAGGTGGAATCTTAGAGTTGTTTTGATTTGCATTTCTTTTATGACCAGAGATGTTGAGCATTTCTTCATGTATTTATAGGCCATTTTTGTTTCTTCTTCAGAGAAGACTCTCTTCAAGTCTTTGGCCCATTTTTTAATGGGATGGTTGTTACTTTGGAGGTTAGTTTTGGAGTGATTCAATTTTTTGAGTTGTTGATATATTTTAGATATGAGGCCTTTGTCCGTTGTTTGGTTGGTGAAGATCTTCTCCCACTCTGTACGCTTCCTGATTAGTTTACTAGCTATATCCGTTGCCATACAAAAGCTCCGCAGTTTAATGCAGTACCACTTATTCAGCCTTTCTCTGATTTGTTATGATTCTTGGTCCTTATTAAGAAATTTTCGACCTGTGCCAAGGAGGCCTAGTGTATCTCCTATTCCTTCCTGTAGAGTTTTCAGTGTGGCAGCTTTTACGTCCAGGTCTTTGATCCATTTGGAGTTAATTCTAGTGCAAGGTGACAAAGAAGGATCCAGCTTTAGTTTTCTGCAGGTGCTTAACCAGTTCTGCCAGCACAACTTGTTGAACAGGCTGTCTTTCTTCCATTCTATTTTTTTGGCTTCCTTGTCAAAGATTAGGTGGCCATAGGTCTGTGGTTTAATATCTGGGTCCTCAGTTCTATTCCATTGGTCTTCAGGCCTGTTCTTGTGCCAGTACCAAGCTGTTTTGAGAATTATAGCTCTGTAATAGAGTCTAAAGTATGGAATTGAAATTCCTCCAGCGCTGTTCTTTCTGCTAAGAAGTGGTTTTGCTATACGGGGTCTTTTATTATTCCATATGAAATTTTGGATTGCCTCTTCTATGTCCTTAAAGAATGACATTGGGATGTTGATGGGTATTGCATTGAATTTGTAGATAGCTCTTGGCAAGATTGTCATTTTCACAATGTTGATTCTTCCAATCCAGGAGCATGGGAGGTTTTTCCATTTCCTTAGTTCTGCTTTAATTTCCTTTTTTAGGGTTTTAACGTTTTCGTCAAAAAGGTCTTTTACATTCTTAGTTAAGCTAATACCTAGGTACTTTATTTTCTTTGAGGCTATTGTGAAAGGAGTTTCTTTCCTGATTATTGCCTCGTTCCTCTCACTGTTGGCATAAAGGAAGGCAGTTGATTTTTGAGGGTTGATTTTATAGCCTCCTAGTCTTCCAAAGCTTTGAATCAGCTCAAGGAGCTTGGGAGTAGAGTCTATAGGATTCTTTAAATACAGAATCATGTCATCTGCAAAGAGGGATAGTTTTATTTCCTCTTTCCCTACTTGGATCCCCTTTATGCTTGCTTCTTGCCTTATTGCACTGGCTAGGAATTCTAGTACTATGTTAAAGAGGAGTGGAGAGAGTGGGCATCCTTGTCTCGTTCCTGATTTTAGAGGGAATGGCTTTAGATTTTCACCATTACGTGTAATACTAGCAGTAGGTTTCTCATACACAGCCTTTATTACATTGAGGAATGTTCCATGGATTCCTAGTTTCTCCAGAGCTTTTAACATAAAGGGGTGTTGGATCTTGTCAAATGCCTTTTCCGCGTCTATTGAGACAATCATGTGATTTTTGTCCTTGCTCCTGTTGATGTGTTGAATTATATTAATTGATTTGCGTATGTTGAACCAGCTTTGCCTCCCTGTGATGAATCCAGTTTGATCATAGTGTATAATTTTTTTGATGAGTTGTTGTAGACGGTTGGCCAGCATTTTGTTGAGAAGTTTTGCATTGATGTTCATTAAAGATATAGGTCTATACTTCTCTTTCTTTGATGAATCTCTTTCTGGTTTGGGGATGAGGGTTATACTGGCTTCATAGAATGAGTTTGGTAAGGAACCTTCATTTTCAATTTCGTTGAAGAGCTTGAGGAGTATTGGTGTGAGCTCTGCTTTGAAGACCTTATAGAATTCAGCTGTGAATCCATCTGGCCCTGGGCTTTTCTTAGGTGGAAGTTCTCTAATTGCCATTTCTATTTCAGAGCTTGAAATAGGCCTGTTGAGTTGGCTTAGTTCTTCTTGATACTCTAAATGTCTCACCTTAAGCAATTAGAGTAAAATTTTTTTTTAAATTTATTAACATTGATTTTTAAATCATATTTCAAATGACATGTTTAACAAACAAGTATTCAAGAAAGGAATCTCTATATACAATCACTGGTGTAGAGAGCCATTGCAATCGCCATTACAAGATGGCGCTGACATCCGCCTCCGTGGTTGCTTTTCTGAGTTGTTTATCTAAAAGTGTCCAGGAAGAAATTTGACTGTTCATGCCCTTAATGCGTGATCGGAAGTATGCATGTAGCCATATTGCTGTGTGTCCGGAGTGTGCTGGAGATATACTGTAGTTGATTGGATGTTAGTGTTAAGGAAATAATTGTGATTGGTTGATAGGCCTATTTAAGGTCTATGTTTGAGGAAGTTGGGGTCGACCCAGCATGGCTGTACTAGCTTGCTGAATAAACTGCTGCTCGAGAAGAAGTTATCTTTGTCGTGTCCTTCCTTGCCGGCCGAGGGAGTCGCGACACACTGGCACTTAGTTTTTAGAACATAATCAAAATTAGGGTAAGGGTTCATATATCGTAGATACATATTATTATGTAATAAAACATTATGTCTATAGAATCATAGGTTTTTATATCTATGTAGTTGTGTTTATCTCCAATATCATGTCCATAGCATTGGGTATACAACTATTGAGTCTTTACTCTTGTACTGTTTGGATCTAATAGCCACATATTGAGGATACCATGCGCCTTTTGTTCCTTTGTTCTTGACTTGTCTCTGAGTAAAAATCTTTTATCAATTTAAAAATACTGTGTAACAAAATAAAATTCCAAGCTACTGAAATACAAGTAACATTTCTTGATGCTTAAATAGATAGCTTGTGCAAAAACATAAGCTACTGCTAGAAAAAGCCAGAGGGTTATCAAGGAGTATTGTTTATTGTTTTTCTCCGCCCTGCTGAGCTCTTCTCAAAACCTCTACTAAAGGCTGTTCAACCCTTAGATTCTGAGTGCTTTTAGAAGGTCTCAAGTACATTTTCTCACTGCAATTTATTATTAGTTCTGACCTTCAAAAGACTTTCGCAAGCAGGATGTAGCCCAAGAAAATAATGGGGGAAAAAAGCAAACTGGTCTTCAGCATTACTTATATAATTTTCTTCAGGATTTGCTAGTCAAAGCTCTCACCCAAATTTCTGTTTATCTAGAATCCTGTTCACTGTTTAGGTCATTGCTCTGGTTGAGATTAGTCTAAGAAAGTGGTTTGGGGCCATGACTCAATACTTGTAATGTACTTGAGCATGGAAGCCTCCCAGCAATCCTGCTAAGAGCAGGTATACAGCCTCTCAATTACTCAAATTTCTTCATTCATAAAATGGGAGGGGGAATAAGCTAGCAAACTATTTCAGAAACAGAGAAACTACTTAAAATTACTTCCCAAGGAAAAGTCTGATGAAATCTACTCTGTAAATAGCTATTTGAAGGAGTTTAGACTCACTCATGATGGGCCTGTTTCCAGGTACAGTAAGTTTCTATACATCACACAGAAGCAGAAACTTGAGACTTTGTCATAGTTCAAGCTGAAAGAAGATATTTCTGAGGGCTATTAATTCCATTTCTCAGGTGACTATCCCTATATTCAAAATACCTTGAATAAAAATGGCCATCTGTATCTGGAAAGTTTTATTTTCCCCTCAGAATCCACTGGATACGGCAGCTGCTTATTTACTGCACAGCTCTGGCTTTGCAAAGCAGATCTGATGATCTGTTAACACCTAAGTTTCAGCTTCTCTCAGAGGAAAAATATCACACTACCACAGTCTCCTTAAATTCACCTTGTTTTGAATAGGTGCTGAAAATAGTATTCCTCACCTTTATTTGTCAGCTAATGAGAGAATTCTTATGATTAGAAGGTGGAGGAATTATTTATACTTGCAGAAGGTGTTAAGTAGTTTTCCCAATGGCAGTAATTTCCATTTTTAGCACTGTTCTTTCACAACATTTTCCTTGCAAATGCATTTTTAATCTTTACTTGCATTCTTTATTGCTTTGTTTTAAATTAATCATTCTTTTTTAAAAAAAATTATGTGGACTACTTTTCAAAACAATGGAATGCCCACAAGCAGGGAGTTATGCTACGGTTTTACTGATAAGTAAAATGAGGTGAACATGGTACCTTCTACATTTCTGTAGCCAAATATAGGTCATAAGAATACCTAGAGGTTTATTTTGCATTTTCCAGTGTAGAGACAAATTTCAAAGGACTGATGCAAGAAGAGATTCAGAAACAACAATTATTAGGTAAGTTAAATAGCCCCGTCACACTTAGACTTTAGCAGCTGAGTACAAATAACTTCTAATAGAACATGATAGAGTAACAATTAGTCATTTTGCCTAAATAAACAAGTGGAATAAAATTTAATACTCATGAATGCTGAATCTATAGAAATGACACCTGTTTCAAAATGGTTTGGCTAGTAACATTTATATTGAGACCTGTTTTTGCAAGCTACTTTAATTGTTCTTAGACTGTTTTGAGGAAGGTGTACCATAGTCTCCAGTATCCAAACCCTTCCTTCTTTATAGAGTACATTGGTATTCTTACTGGCTTGATAATCTAGTCCTGGGTTCCATATGCTGTGTCCTTTCAGCCATTTATCTCATCTACTGAATCTGGGTGGGGCCTCAGGGCCCAAGGGAGAGCAGACATCATGGTAAGGAAGCAAGCTACTTGGAAGTCTGTTCTCGCTGTGGGGGTAACAGAAGCAATCAATCATCCCAGGAGGTTTAGAAAGGTACTTGAGGTCTCTTGTTGATATAAAGTTTCTTGGAATGAAAAAACAAGTCTACAATATTCAAGCACTGAATCTATTTCCAGAGAAAAGTTGGTATGGCAAAGGAACATAATGTATTCTTAACTGGAGCCAAACTTCTTATCTCATCATTTTAGTACACATCTAAAACAGATTCCTATTATACAAAGAGACAGTTTAAAGGGTATTTTAGCCAGTAAACACTAACTCCTCACAAAAACTCTATTTTCAGCAGCTTGCTAGGATTATATCATTTACCAAGAGGCCTTGAGGAGTTCTGTAACTGAGTACTCTGTGGGAGCCAACCAATCAATAGCAAATGCAGTGCTCCGCTCACTCCTCCACAAGTCTATTAGCAGTTCCGAGTCATTTCAAACACATAGTATTTACTGAGCTTATAATTACTGCTCATGATTTGTGGCCACAAATTTCTGTCAAAGCACATTTCCTCCATCAACCATTATATGTATCTTTATGATGGGCCTGGTGGTTCACACCTGTAATCCTAGATACTCAACCTTCTCTCACTGAGCATAAGAAGTAGACTTGAAGCATTTTTTTCAGAAGCAGAATGTACAGTTATTCCCCTCTCTGAGCAAAGTCTTGCCCAACCAAAACATTTTCAGCCGCTCTTATTATGAAGCTTTCTGTTAAGGATTTTGTGGGGGGAGAGGAGTCAAAATGTGTCATACACAACCACTGCAGTATTCACTTTTGAATGAATCCTTTCAATTTGTTAGGAAA
This sequence comes from Megascapheus bottae, assembly GCF_031878675.1. Lineage (NCBI taxonomy): Eukaryota > Metazoa > Chordata > Mammalia > Rodentia > Geomyidae > Megascapheus > Megascapheus bottae. Next base: position 1,493,245 of record NC_143526.1, read on the forward strand.
TGGAAAGACTTAGAAAAAATCATATTAAGTGAAGTAAGCCAGACTCAAAGGAACTTAGGCTCAATGGTTTCCCTCATTCGTCATAATCAGTAGAAACCTTGGGCTCTACTAGCAGAGATTTGCAATAGAGCAAAATCTTGATACATAAGGACATATAATGTGAAGCTAATTGAAAGGACCTCCAGGATAGTGAAACAAAAGCCATATAATGAATGATTGTTGTCCTTAATGTACTATGTTGTCTCTCATCTCCTTTGCTGTCCCTTGGTTATCTCATATTGGTATAGTATCTCACTTTGTTATCTGATATATTGAATTTATTTGTATTTGAATATTTGAAATTTGATAGGGAAGGGGGGAAAACCAAGACGGATGGGGGGTGTGGGGGGGAGGGAAACGGGTACCAAGACATGTGAAAGGGTATCAATGTATGTGAATGAATGCACCTTCTATCTGGCAAATATCATGTAACCCTTTTACTAATTACAATAAAAAAACAATGCAGCCTTTAAAGATGCTACTAAAGTGTGAAACCATGATATAACAAGCCAAAAAGCTTTCTTTCTTTAGTTTCTATCTGTATGATTTTCTTCTCAACATCTAAACATTTTCTGAATATATAAATAGAACTTTTTAAAGTAGAGGCAAATTCATAGCAGATGTTAGCACTGGATGAATACAATAGGTTTGAGTAAAAACCAGAGTGCTCCGTATTTTAGGACATCTGCACATCTTCCATCTCAGCTTCTTCTGAACATGCTTGGATCATGCTGTGACCCTTACATGGCTTTTCTAAGACAGTCAGAATTAGAGGCTTCTGCAACCTGATGTATTCAATGAGTGTGTGTGTGTGTGTGTGTGTGTGTGTGTGTGTGTGTGTGTGGCAGGGAGGACGGGGCAAGGGACAATACTGGGACTTGAACTCAGGGCCTAAATGCTGAACCTTAGCTTTTTCACTCAAAGCTGACACTCTACACTTGAGCCAGAGCTGCACTTTTGGCTTTTTATGGTTAATTGGAAATACGATTCCCATGGTCTTTGAAGCTTGGGCTGGCTTTAAACTGCAAATATATTAGGCTCCAGAGTAGCTAAAATTTCAGGTATGAGACACTGGGGCCCAGCCGCAGTGAAATTTTTATATAAGAAAATGTAAACCATTAACATATAAGCAGATATAAAGAATTTGTGTTGTTAGAGATTTCTTCTATGATTTAGCTGGTATTAGTTCAAATCATTCTTGTCATATCTAAATTAGTCAGCACATATTTTCCTGTCCATAACCAAGTTCCCAGTTCCATTAATCTTTCTAACAAGGTTTGAGACTATATAGGACAGAGCCCCTGCTGCCTAATCAATAAGGTGTCAGGGAGAAAACTAGACTCCCAATTGAAGTTTACAATAAACCAGCATGAAGTGGAATCTCTGGAAGAATCACTTGAGTTTGGGACTCTGTTGAGCCCAAAGCCTCAGTAAGCCACAGAAAGAAGACTTGTGGGGGAATTGACAAAAAGTTAACTTCACTTAGGGCACAAAGAAGAGATCATTACTGGAACTCTGATGACACAGTAACTTCCAGAGATCTAGAACACTCTCTGAACCATCACTGTTTCCTCCACTGCTCATCACTGTGGCATACGCTGTATCCCTGACACTATCAATATATGCTTGCATGTGCCCATCTTCATCTGAACAAAGCAGGTGAATGAAGGGTATTAACTATGGTGCACGTGGACGGCACACTGGTAAGGCATCTAATGGAATTAGGTGGGTTATTCACATTGCTCATTGAGGATCAATATTTCCACTGCAAACAACAAGCAAACTTGACTAAAATATAAAATGACTTAAGTCTGGAAAGCACTGGGGAGATTCCAAGGTGTTAAGAATTTGAGAACCAAGATCAAGGAGAGAGAGAAAGGATAAAAGCAAGAGACCTAAATACCAAATCACCACATGGAATGTACAAGTTCTAACATACAAGGTGAAAATAAAATCATGGGGTAGTTGCTAAGAGATGGAGTAGGTAGATCCACTTTTAAGCTTTGTCACCAAGTTTATAAAACAAACTTTGACAGTCATAAAAGAGGACACGGGTATTTTCTGCATGATTTTACTGATGGTAAGGCTCTACTTTGCATAAAAATGTTGAAAGAAAGCAACATTTGATCGTTGGCAAGTGGCATGCAGAGATGGAGAAACTTGAGAATACATATACCATACTAGCAACACTCTCCTTTTTGAGAAGTGATTTTTAGAAGTGCCCTTAAGATAACAGTCCAATAAGTCACATTTTATTAGTATTTGATATGTATTTTTGTGTAAATACAACATATGTATGCAAATACATATGTATGTAAATACGATAAAAATTTGGCTATATCTAGTATCGGTAACATTACTCCATTTATGAGGCAGCACTGTCATGATGTAATGACTTTCTAAAGGACTCACCTCAACACAGCAATGAAATTCCAAAAGGGTATAGAGGAGTCATTCCACCTGCGAACATCCTGCCCTGGATCCTCCACAGTTCATGTCTAATTCATGTCTTCTGCAAACACAATATACATCCATTCTATACTCCATAGCTCCCAACATCCTCACGTATTCCAACAGCAACTCAACAGCAACTCACAGGTCCAAACTCTCAGCTAAATCAGACATAACTAGACCTAAAACATGATTCATCCTGAGGCAAATTCTGTCTAGCTAGGATGTTTTAAATCAAAGTGTTAAGGTTAAGTGCTTCTCAAACACAGTGGAAGGGCATACATCAAAAAAGAAATGGACAACAGGACCCACGTAAATTCACACAGGGAAAGCAACATTAGACCCTAAACTCTCTATACCAGTTCTCTGCATGTGTTCTCTATTGGACACACAGTGGTGGTTGACACCACAAAGCCTTTGGCAACCCTGCTTCTTTGGCTTTGTAAGTTCATCTATCATATATTTTTCTTCCACAAAGCTCTAAAGCAGAGAGAGACTGCCGAGAGGATGGGTTTTACTCCATCTTCCAGGAAATTGTTCTCCATTTACACCATAGATTGGCTAACTATACTTCCATCAGCATTCTGTCAAATTACCTAAGCACTCTTCTTAGAGGATTCAGACTTTCTCTACAGCACCCTTCTTTCTCCCAATCCTCACCAGCACAAACTCAATATTTTGCTAGTGACAATACTGGGTTTCTGGCCTGCTCTTCCAAATTCTTCTGGTTTTTATCCAGCTTCAAAGCTGCTTCCACATGTTCAACTATTTGCTATAGTGATAGTCTCACTTTTCAATATCAATTTTCTTTTTTAGTCTGTTTTGTGATGCAGTCGCTATACCACAGACTGGGTCAATCATAATCAGTAGAAGTTTTTTTTTTGTCTCACAGTTCTGGAGACTGGGAAGTCTGAGATTGAGAGACTGCATCTGGGAGGTGCTTCGTGCTATGTCTAAAAAGACAGCAGGACAAACACAAAGTATGATAGAGAGAAGAAAAAAGCTCAAAGAAATTCACCTTTTTTTGAGAGACTTTTGAGAGTTAGAAAAGCCTACAAACCATAACAAACAATCTATTCTAAACATGGCAGTTGTAGCTGAACATCTTTGATATTTTCTCCAGTTTCTTACTAATTTAAAACACTTTGTAGTCTGTGAGCTGGGAGTTGTAAACCTTAAAAAGGTTGTATTATCAAACATTTAAAACAAATGTAGAAAAATTCATATGTAAAATCTTAATTAAAAACACATAAGAGGTAGAATACTAATTTATAGGAGCTATTTCCAACAAAGAAATAATCTATAACTAAGTTTCAAACATGATTATGAACATAGATCACCATTTTAAAATATGTCTGGATTGAAAGAATGCCACGGTTTATAAAACTGTAATACTTCTGGTGAGATGATTTTTATGGCTAAGTAAAACAAAAGGTAAGATTTTAAGCAAAAATTTCATATCAATCAAACTGTTTTATTTTATTTATTTTTTTATTTTTTTATTGTAATTAATAAAAGGGTTACATGATATTTGCCAGATAGAAGGTGCATTAATTCACATCCATCAATACCCTTTCATATGTCTTGGTACCCATTATCTTCCCACCCCCTATCTTGGTTTTCCCCCCTTCCCTATCAAATTTCAAAAAACCAAATACAAATAAATTCAATATATCAGATAACAAAGTGAGATACTGTAACAATATGAGTTACCCAAGGGACAGCAAAGGAGATGAAAGATAACATAGTAGATTAAGGACAACAATCATTCGTTATATGGCTTTTGTTTAATCATTATAATATTTATCATCTAAGCAGAAGTGCTTCTTGTGTATTGGAAATGGCAGCATCAATTTGTTGAATTATTTCTTTTTTTTAATATTTTTTAATTTTTTTATTGTAATTAGTAAAAGGGTTACATGATATTTGCCAGATAGAAGGTGCATTAATTCACATACATTGATACCCTTTCACATGTCTTGGTACCCGTTTCCCTCCCCCCCCACACCCCCCACCCATCTTGGTTCCCCCCTTCCCTATCAAATTTCAAATATCCAAATAAAATAAATTCGATATATCATATAACAAAGTGAGATACTATACCAATATGAGATAACCAAGGGACAGCAAAGGAGATGAGAGACAACACAGTACACTATATGGCTTTTGTTTCACAATCACATGATTGTCTCAATAGATGCGGAAAAGGCATTTGACAAGATCCAACACCCCTTTATGTTAAAAGCTCTGGAGAAACTAGGAATCCATGGAACATTCCTCAATGTAATAAAGGCTGTGTATGAGAAACCCACAGCTAGTATTACACTTAATGGTGAAAATCTAAAGCCATTCCCTCTTAAATCAGGAACGAGACAAGGATGCCCACTCTCTCCACTCCTCTTGAACATAGTACTAGAATTCCTAGCCAGTGCAATAAGGCAAGAAGCAAGCATAAAGGGGATCCAAGTAGGGAAAGAGGAAATAAAATTATCCCTCTTGGCAGATGACATGATTCTGTATTTAAAGAATCCTATAGACTCTACTCCCAAGATCCTAGAGCTGATCCAAAACTTTGGAAGTGTAGCAGGCTATAAAAGCAACCCTCAAAAAGCAACTGCCTTCCTTTATGCCAACAGTGAGAGGAACGAGGCAATAATCAGGAAAGCAACTCCTTTCACAATAGCCTCAAAGAAAATAAAGTACCTAGGAATTAGCTTAACTAAGAATGTAAAGGACCTTTTGGACAAAAACTTTAAAACCCTAAAAAAGGAAATTAAAGCAGAACTAAGGAAATGGAAAAACCTCCCATGCTCCTGGATTGGAAGAATCAACATTGTGAAAATGACAATCTTGCCAAGAGCTATCTACAAATTCAATACAATACCCATCAACATCCCAATGTCATTCTTTAAAGAAATGGAATTATTTCTTAACGCTGCCTCTAACTTCCTTTACGTAGCAGCAATAGATTTTGTTTTGATCTTGATTTTTTTAGTGATTCAGTCCATATAGAGAATTAATAATTAATCTGGTCCTAATATCAATAGCCTGTGAAATACTAAATTAACTGACATTCCGGATTATTAATTACTGTTTTCCAAGTTAGCATTGATCTTTTCATGGTTGGCTATGGCGCACATTAGATATCTATAAGCAGCTCCAACAGCAACTGGGACATTGTAGGGTGCTCAATAATGTTTTATTGTTTTTGGTCGTGGGACCTGAACTCTGGGTCTCGGCATTGGCCCTGAGCTCTTCAGCCCATAGCTACCACCCTACATCTTGAGCCACAGCACCACTTCCTGCTCAATGAATTTTTGTTATTATTTTAGGAACCAGAATTGGCCACCACACAATAGAAAAATTATTGCTCACAAACATCACATTAATATATAAAAGAGAATGGCTATTAATATCTTTGAAATACATTGTGAAAATACGGCAAGAAAATAAAAAGGTAGCTTGTTAATGATAATCACACTGATAAGACTTATTATTCCTTGTATATTCTACATATGTTCATTCAGCAGGTTTCTCATGTTGAGTACAACAGACTACATAAAGGTAAAGCAAAAAGTAATTCTTGTCCTATAGGATTTAGTCTAGAAAGAGAAACAGAAATCTTATTATACAGGTGAAATTTGTTTTTGTAGAGCTCATTGTGAGACCACCAGTAAAAATGCCTACTTAGTATGAGGATAACTATGTACATGTTAAGACTTGAAGGAAGAGTATAAGGGTAGGGCAATAATCTCTGCCATGAAAGAAGAACCCCATACTTGGAGTTTGCAGTACATACAGAAATCTACATAATAGTTCAAGGTAGCTTTCAGGAAGGAGAAACTACCAGAATAAATGAAGCTCATACCACTGAGAAAATCTGAAAAAGTTCTCAGTAAATTTGTGAGACCTACATACATACACAGTTACTTATTTGAAATGTAAATATAATTGAGCGTGCTATATTGATTTTTAAATCCGTATTCCCAGTGATCACATAAGTCCTGAGTAGAAAGTATATCAGAAGAAAAATCACAATTGCAAACATGAGAAAGGGTAGTAATGTTTGTGAAGTAATATATCTTCTATCTGGCAAATATAATATAACCCTTCTATTAATGACAATAAAAATACCTTAAAAAAGAAAATTTACATTTTCAGACAGTATTTGTGGAGCATTATATTTCTGCTTTTGTTAGCTCCAATTTCTACAGGCAGATCTACATATGAACATTCCTGGACAGTCTTCACTTTAAAATGTTGATTCAGTACCCAAGTAATTTTAACTCCCTTAGTCCATAGGCTATGGGAGTGAAATCACAATTTCAACAAGTGCTGGAGGCCTAGGATGTATAGGTATAGGTACCAGAATACACCTAGACAGCTTTATCATATCCATGTTCCTCCATAATGCCTAATATTCTCTGTGTGATCCATTCTTATACTAGAACTGTTACTCTTCAAAAACCTCAAGGTGTTCAAGGAAGAATTGAGCTTCTTTCCCAAAAGAAATGCCAGTTCCTTAATAGCAGGGTATATACCTCAGATTATATCTTAACCTTTCACCATTACAATTGTAATTATAATTAACTTTTGTTGAGTTTTTGTTGAAGGCCCTGTTAAAAAGAGACTTAAATAAATTAGAGATCTAATTAAATTCGACAGTTCAGTAACTATTTCTTAAATGCTTTCCTCTCCCACATTTTTTACATTTTAAATATATTTTTTCTAATTAATAGAAGGGTTACATTATATTCACCAGATAGAAGGTGAATTACTTCACATACATTGATTCCCTTTCTCATGTCTTGTTCCCCATTTCCCTCCCTCCATCCTCGCCACTCATCTTGTTTTCCCCCCTTCCCTATCCTATTTCAAATAACCAAATAAACATATACAATATATCAGATAAAAGGTAAAATACCGTTACAATATGAGGTAACCAACTCTCCCACAATTTTTTTGCCAGTCCTGGCTTAAGCTCAGGGCCTGAGGACTGTCCCTGGACTTTCTCAAGGCTAGAACTCTTCCACTTGAGCCTCAGCACCACTCCTGACTTTTAACTATATGGTACCAAGGAATCGAACCCGGGTCTTCATGTATGCTAGTCAAGCACTCTACCACTACGCCAAACTCCCAGTCCACTCCCACAATTTTTATAGTTAATTTTCAACATAGCATCTAGTGAGTATCACCAATACATTTGTTCACCCTGTGTCCCACCATTTCAGTGCCCCTCTCCCTCCCCCAAATAGATAACATATATACCAGACAAAAGGTACAGAAATCACAAGTGGTGGCAAAGGAGAAAACAGACAAACATCAAAAAGACAAAAGGCAAAAATCAAAAGGCAAACAGCAAAAACCAAAGTCTTATCTCCATTTCTTGTAGTTCATTTCAATAAATCGTATTTCTGGATGATCATATGCACATAGCTATTGAGTTTTTTGATCTAGAATGTGCCTATAATTCTCCAAGTAAAAACATTGGAAAGTAAAAGACAAAAATTCACTAGGATATGATAAAGTATACAGGACTGTGAACACTCACACGGTAAGACCAGAGGAGGATATTCTTATTCTTCTCTTCCAAAATCTCACTATATAATAAGCACTGGTATTTCTTGGCATGGTGGCTTTGAAGGCTCCTGGGCATCACCTCATTTCTATATACTTTAAAGCCAAATCAACTCTCATCTCACCTTACCCTCTCTCCTGTATTTCTAAAGTAGCTGCACAAATGGGGGTTTAAAGTGTTAAAACTATGACTGGAATTAAGAAAAGCAAACTAATGTGTGTGTCCAGTCTTAGAGATCAAGAACATGCACAAGCATTGACTTGACTCATTTAAATCTTGATGTTTTCAAGCAGTTCCTATGATGCTCTGAGTGTCTATTAATACCGAGTACCTGCTCTGCCTCATTCAGCCTTCACATTACTACCTCCATTTCTTTTCCAGTTAGTTTACCAGATCAATATAAAGTTAAAAATGCTGATGGAACTATTTGAAATGGAAGACTAGGAGACTTAAGGGGGATTATGTAGGCTCTCAGAAATGATTTGAAGACTTAGATCTCTATTGGCTTTAGAAAGATTTTTAAAATTGACATTCTGGCACATTGCTTCAAGGACAGAACAACTTTGAAGTACAACAACCGAAATGATAATGCTAAAAAGAAAATATCTACTCTAGGACAGCAAAAGGCTTAAGGTAATTTGTTCCAGTAATAAGTTTTAAAAACTGTACTCTCCATGATTTGGAGATACAAATGAAACTTTATTATAGAATATGGCATTCATTCTTTGCTCTGATGGGAATACTGGTCCTAGAAAGAAAAAATACAATATTGTTATAAATTTTAAAAAGTTAAAAGTAATACAATGGCAAGCCCTCAAATCTGTCCACTAAGAATAAAACTATTGATTGTATACTTACTAAATTTAATCTGAAAAGCCTCAGAAATGTTGAATTTCTCCTTTTAGGCTAAAAACACTTTTTCCCTTATTTGGACATTATGTTATTTAAAATGCAGTAATTTAAACAAGAGAAACACAACCCAAATTTACTTTACATAAAGAAGAAAGTTTACAGCTCATGTCCTGGAACGACAGTAGGTTGGGATATGATTTCCCAAAAGGTCAATAATGTCTCACAGTTTTGACAGTTTTCTCATTATCTTGCATTTCTCCTCCTTGTTCTATTTATTCTTTGGAACCCTCTACTACACCATCCTAACAAGCTTCTAACACCAATTCCCTTTCCCTTTGAAATAAAGACAACTGCCTCCCAAAAGTTTGATGAGAGACTCTGGAAGTTAACTTGTTGCCCCCGATAAGGCAATAAGTCAAACTCAATCATTTTGATCAAAGTTTTTATTCATATTCCTGTACCATTACATCAATGTGTGGTACTAGTTTTAAGTCCTGGACCATTAGGGATATTGTTTTTTCTATCTAAACATTTACCCATATCAATAAATTCTAATCTGCTTTGGTTGTTTTTGACAGACACAAATAAAATGACTTTCAAAATTATATTACTACTTGATTTGTAAAATGTAGTATATTATCCATCACAAAACAGTACTCTACATAATCAACAGTTAACTAAAATATGGCCAGGCACATGCTCATGCCAATAATCCTAGCTACCCAAGAAGCTCACATATGAGGACAGGAGCTCAAAGCTAGCACGGGCAGGAAAGACCAGGAAATTCTTATCTCCAATTTGCCACCAAGAAATCAAAGGCAGAGCTGTTATACAAGTGGCTGAGTATTAACATCAAGTGAAAAATCTAGTGGATAGCAGCCTGACATCAGTTCAAGGCCCAGATACTGGCATACATTTACAAAAAGTTAATTAAAATATAATGAATCAATATCAAACCATGTAATCATAATTCAAACTATATTTGCTTCCCTGACTTTTCCAGATATGATGAAGTTTGAATATTCTCCACATAGTCACACTGTTTGAGAGAGCTAATAAGCAAAGCAATATCACTGAAAACTTTTGTGCAAAAGTTTCAAGCCTAATATTAATTTATTTAAAATGTTTGAGAAAGCTTGCATAGAAAATCTTGACAAATTAAAAAAAATATTATTTGGTTTTACCCCAGTTTCTCAAAACTCCTTATATTCGATAGCAGAAGAAATGGAACGGTACAGCATTAACTTATGCACATATCAGCTGTTTCTATCTTAACTAGGAAGCACTGTTTCATCTCTTATCAGACACAAAATGGATTGAAAGTTAATTGGAAAAGTATTTCAGAAGAAAAGTGGTAGAGAAAGGTCTAATAGGTTTTTCAAGATGTAAAGATTCATATTTTTATGTTGGAAAGGATACCAAACCAGAGAAAAGTTTCTAGTTAAGAACACAGTGAATATTTTTAATGTATGAAAAACCTAGCTACAATAGAGCAAAATAATAATAATAATAATAATAATAATAATAATAAATCTACAGTTCCACTATACCTAGCAGGTCATGAAATATTTGTGATAAGCTTGAACAACCACTTTTTCATGAACTTAATAATTTTTTCTTTTCTTTTCTTTTCTGGTTAGTCTTGGGTCTTGAACTCTGGGCCTGGGCGCTGTCCCTGAGCTCTTCATCTCAAGGCTAGTGCTCTACTCCTTGTCTCACCAAATAAAGGTTATACCCTTTATTTTAAAAGCTATGCCTTTTCAAATTAACATTAAAACTTATACCACTTCTGCTTTTCTGGTGGTTAATTGGAGATAAGACTCACAGACTTTCATGCCCAGGCTGGCTTTGAACTACAATACTCAGACCTCAGTCTTCTGAGTGGCTAGGATTACAGGTGTGGGTCACTGGCTCCTGTCTTAATCTTTTTTGCTAAGTACTCACTTTGTTTTCAGATGAGGGACTGCTTTCCCAAGAGCCCTCTTTTTCTATTGATATCATCTCAAAAACCTTCTTCTTTTCAGTCACCATCTGTGGCTGCCTGCCTAGATATTATATATTCTTCCTGACCCCTGGAACTTGATCTGCATATTTTATCATTGTGCATATAGTAGTTGTGTAGTTCTTTTTTTTGCCATCATGGGCTTGAGCTCAGGGCCTGGGCACTGTCCTTGGACTTTCTCAGGGCTCAGCACTCTACCACTTGAGCCTCAGCACCACTTCCAGCTTTTTTCTATGTATGTGGTACCAGGGAATTGAACCCTGGTCTTCGTGCATGCTAGGCAAGCACTCTGCCACTAGGCCCCAGTAGTTGTTCTTCTTTATCAATACTGGAAGATTCTGATGACTCAGATACATCTGAGACATTTTTTGTAGCCCCTATAATACAACTATCTGCACTAAGATGTTCTGAATACATCTGAACACACACTCTGAAATCGAAAGAAAGGACATGCATTTTGATTTAATAATCCTGAATTCCAACAACTAGGACCAGTCAGAATTATTCTGGACTGGTATCCTTAAATTCAGTTGTTATGATACAACAAAACACTGGACTATTTAAAACTTTTGTCAAAAATCTCATTCAGTGGGGTAAAAGATAAGTCATCAAGACAAATTGAAATACATATTTCAAGACCATGAAAAGGAGACTAATCTGAAATGGAAAGACTTAGAAAAAATCATATTAAGTGAAGTAAGCCAGACTCAAAGGAACTTAGGCTCAATGGTTTCCCTCATTCGTCATAATCAGTAGAAACCTTGGGCTCTACTAGCAGAGATCTGCAATAGAGCAAAATCTTGATACATAAGGACATATAATGTGAAGCTAATTGAAAGGACCTCCAGGATAGTGAAACAAAAGCCATATAATGAATGATTGTTGTCCTTAATGTACTATGTTGTCTCTCATCTCCTTTGCTGTCCCTTGGTTATCTCATATTGGTATAGTATCTCACTTTGTTATCTGATATATTGAATTTATTTGTATTTGAATATTTGAAATTTGATAGGGAAGGGGGGAAAACCAAGACGGATGGAGGGTGTGGGGGGGGAGGGAAACGGGTACCAAGACATGTGAAAGGGTATCAATGTATGTGAATGAATGCACCTTCTAGCTGGCAAATATCATGTAACCCTTTTACTAATTACAATAAAAAAAAACAATGCAGCCTTTAAAGATGCTACTAAAGTGTGAAACCATGATATAACAAGCCAAAAAGCTTTCTTTCTTTAGTTTCTATCTGTATGATTTTCTTCTCAACATCTAAACATTTTCTGAATATATAAATAGAACTTTTTAAAGTAGAGGCAAATTCATAGCAGATGTTAGCACTGGATGAATACAATAGGTTTGAGTAAAAACCAGAGTACTCCGTATTTTAGGACATCTGCACATCTTCCATCTCAGCTTCTTCTGAACATGCTTGGATCATGCTGTGACCCTTACATGGCTTTTCTAAGACAGTCAGAATTAGAGGCTTCTGGAACCTGATGTATTCAATGAGAGTGTGTGTGTGTGTGTGTGTGTGTGTGTGTGTGTGTGTGTGTGTGGCAGGGAGGACGGGGCAAGGGACAATACTGGGACTTGAACTCAGGGCCTAAATGCTGAACCTTAGCTTTTTCACTCAAAGCTGACACTCTACACTTGAGCCAGAGCTGCACTTTTGGCTTTTTATGGTTAATTGGAAATATGATTGCCATGGTCTTTGAAGCTTGGGCTGGCTTTAAACTGCAAATATATTAGGCTCCAGAGTAGCTAAAATTTCAGGTATGAGACACTGGTGCCCAGCCGCAGTGAAATTTTTATATAAGAAAACGTAAACCATTAACATATAAGCAGATATAAAGAATTTGTGTTGTTAGAGATTTCTTCTATGATTTAGCTGGTATTAGTTCAAATCATTCTTGTCATATCTAAATTAGTCAGCACATATTTTCCTGTCCATAACCAAGTTCCCAGTTCCATTAATCTTTCTAACAAGGTTTGAGACTATATAGGACAGAGCCCCTGCTGCCTAATCAATAAGGTGTCAGGGAGAAAACTAGACTCCCAATTGAAGTTTACAATAAACCAGCATGAAGTGGAATCTCTGGAAGAATCACTTGAGTTTGGGACTCTGTTGAGCCCAAAGCCTCAGTAAGCCACAGAAAGAAGACTTGTGGGGGAATTGACAAAAATTAACTTCACTTAGGGCACAAAGAAGAGATCATTACTGGAACTCTGATGACACAGTAACTTCCAGAGATCTAGAACACTCTCTGAACCATCACTGTTTCCTCCACTGCTCATCACTGTGGCATACGCTGTATCCCTGACACTATCAATATATGCTTGCATGTGCCCATCTTCATCTGAACAAAGCAGGTGAATGAAGGGTATTAACTATGGTGCACGTGGACGGCACACTGGTAAGGCATCTAATGGAATTAGGTGGGTTATTCACATTGCTCATTGAGGATCAATATTTCCACTGCAAACAACAAGCAAACTTGACTAAAATATAAAATGACTTACGTCTGGAAAGCACTGGGGAGATTCCAAGGTGTTAAGAATTTGAGAACCAAGATCAAGGAGAGAGAGAAAGGATAAAAGCAAGAGACCTAAATACCAAATCACCACATGGAATGTACAAGTTCTAACATACAAGGTGAAAATAAAATCATGGGGTAGTTGCTAAGAGATGGAGTAGGTAGATCCACTTTTAAGCTTTGTCACCAAGTTTATAAAACAAACTTTGACAGTCATAAAAGAGGACACGGGTATTTTCTGCATGATTTTACTGATGGTAAGGCTCTACTTTGCATAAAAATGTTGAAAGAAAGCAACATTTGATCGTTGGCAAGTGGCATGCAGAGATGGAGAAACTTGAGAATACATATACCATACTAGCAACACTCTCCTTTTTGAGAAGTGATTTTTAGAAGTGCCCTTAAGATAACAGTCCAATAAGTCACATTTTTATTAGTATTTGATATGTATTTTTGTGTAAATACAACATATGTATGCAAATACATATGTATGTAAATACGATAAAAATTTGGCTATATCTAGTATCGGTAACATTACTCCATTTATGAGGCAGCACTGTCATGATGTAATGACTTTCTAAAGGACTCACCTCAACACAGCAATGAAATTCCAAAAGGGTATAGAGGAGTCATTCCACCTGCGAACATCCTGCCCTGGATCCTCCACAGTTCATGTCTAATTCATGTCTTCTGCAAACACAATATACATCCATTCTATACTCCATAGCTCCCAACATCCTCACGTATTCCAACAGCAACTCAACAGCAACTCACAGGTCCAAACTCTCAGCTAAATCAGACATAACTAGACCTAAAACATGATTCATCCTGAGGCAAATTCTGTCTAGCTAGGTTGTTTTAAATCAAAGTGTTAAGGTTAAGTGCTTCTCAAACACAGTGGAAGGGCATACATCAAAAAAGAAATGGACAACAGGACCCACGTAAATTCACACAGGGAAAGCAACATTAGACCCTAAACTCTCTATACCAGTTCTCTGCATGTGTTCTCTATTGGACACACAGTGGTGGTTGACACCACAAAGCCTTTGGCAACCCTGCTTCTTTGGCTTTGTAAGTTCATCTATCATATATTTTTCTTCCACAAAGCTCTAAAGCAGAGAGAGACTGCCGAGAGGATGGGTTTTACTCCATCTTCCAGGAAATTGTTCTCCATTTACACCATAGATTGGCTAACTATACTTCCATCAGCATTCTGTCAAATTACCTAAGCACTCTTCTTAGAGGATTCAGACTTTCTCTACAGCACCCTTCTTTCTCCCAATCCTCACCAGCACAAACTCAATATTTTGCTAGTGACAATACTGGGTTTCTGGCCTGCTCTTCCAAATTCTTCTGGTTTTTATCCAGCTTCAAAGCTGCTTCCACATGTTCAACTATTTGCTATAGTGATAGTCTCACTTTTCAATATCAATTTTCTTTTTTAGTCTGTTTTGTGATGCAGTCGCTATACCACAGACTGGGTCAATCATAATCAGTAGAAGTTTTTTTTTTGTCTCACAGTTCTGGAGACTGGGAAGTCTGAGATTGAGAGACTGCATCTGGGAGGTGCTTCGTGCTATGTCTAAAAAGACAGCAGGACAAACACAAAGTATGATAGAGAGAAGAAAAAAGCTCAAAGAAATTCACCTTTTTTTGAGAGACTTTTGAGAGTTAGAAAAGCCTACAAACCATAACAAACAATCTATTCTAAACATGGCAGTTGTAGCTGAACATCTTTGATATTTTCTCCAGTTTCTTACTAATTTAAAACACTTTGTAGTCTGTGAGCTGGGAGTTGTAAACCTTAAAAAGGTTGTATTATCAAACATTTAAAACAAATGTAGAAAAATTCATATGTAAAATCTTAATTAAAAACACATAAGAGGTAGAATACTAATTTATAGGAGCTATTTCCAACAAAGAAATAATCTATAACTAAGTTTCAAACATGATTATGAACATAGATCACCATTTTAAAATATGTCTGGATTGAAAGAATGCCACGGTTTATAAAACTGTAATACTTCTGGTGAGATGATTTTTATGGCTAAGTAAAACAAAAGGTAAGATTTTAAGCAAAAATTTCATATCAATCAAACTGTTTTATTTTATTTATTTTTTTATTTTTTTATTGTAATTAATAAAAGGGTTACATGATATTTGCCAGATAGAAGGTGCATTAATTCACATCCATCAATACCCTTTCACATGTCTTGGTACCCATTATCTTCCCACCCCCTATCTTGGTTTTCCCCCCTTCCCTATCAAATTTCAAATAACCAAATACAAATAAATTCAATATATCAGATAACAAAGTGAGATACTGTAACAATATGAGTTACCCAAGGGACAGCAAAGGAGATGAAAGATAACATTGTAGATTAAGGACAACAATCATTCGTTATATGGCTTTTGTTTAATCATTATAATATTTATCATCTAAGCAGAAATGCATCTTGTGTATTGGAAACGGCAGCATCAAATTGTTGAATTATTTCCTTTTTTTTAAATTTTTTTTTAATTTTTTTATTGTAATTAGTAAAAGGGTTACATGATATTTGCCAGATAGAAGGTGCATTAATTCACATACATTGATACCCTTTCACATGTCTTGGTACCCGTTTCCCTCCCCCCCACCCCCCCACCCGCCTTGGTTTTCCCCCCTTCCCTATCAAATTTCAAATATCCAAATACAAATAAATTCGATATATCAGATAACAAAGTGAGATACTATACCAATATGAGATAACCAAGGGACAGCAAAGGAGATGAGAGACAACACAGTACATTATATGGCTTTTGTTTCACAATTACATGATTGTCTCAATAGATGCGGAAAAGGCATTTGACAAGATCCAACGCCCCTTTATGTTAAAAGCTCTGGAGAAACTAGGAATCCATGGAACATTCCTCAATATAATAAAGGCTGTGTATGAGAAACCCACAGCTAGTATTACACTTAATGGTGAAAATCTAAAGCCATTCCCTCTTAAATCAGGAACGAGACAAGGATGCCCACTCTCTCCACTCCTCTTGAACATAGTACTAGAATTCCTAGCCAGTGCAATAAGGCAAGAAGCAAGCATAAAGGGGATCCAAGTAGGGAAAGAGGAAATAAAATTATCCCTCTTGGCAGATGACATGATTCTGTATTTAAAGAATCCTATAGACTCTACTCCCAAGATCCTAGAGCTGATCCAAATCTTTGGAAGTGTAGCAGGCTATAAAATCAACCCTCAAAAAGCAACTGCCTTCCTTTATGACAACAGTGAGAGGAACGAGGCAATAATCAGGAAAGCAACTCCTTTCAAAATAACCTCAAAGAAAATAAAGTACCTAGGAATTAGCTTAACTAAGAATGTAAAGGACCTTTTTGACGAAAACTTTAAAACCCTAAAAAAGGAAATTAAAGCAGAACTAAGGAAATGGAAAAACCTCCCATGCTCCTGGATTGGAAGAATCAACATTGTGAAAATGACAATCTTGCCAAGAGCTATCTACAAATTCAATACAATACCCATCAACATCCCAATGTCATTCTTTAAAGAAATGGAATTATTTCTCAACGCTGCCTCTAACTTCCTTTACGTAGCAGCAATAGATTTTGTTTTGATCTTGATTTTTTTAGTGATTCAGTCCATATAGAGAATTAATAATTAATCTGGTCCTAATATCAATAGCCTGTGAAATACTAAATTAACTGACATTCCGGATTATTAATTACTGTTTTCCAAGTTAGCATTGATCTTTTCATGGTTGGCTATGGCGCACATTAGATATCTATAAGCAGCTCCAACAGCAACTGGGACATTGTAGGGTGCTCAATAATGTTTTATTGTTTTTGGTCGTGGGACCTGAACTCTGGGTCTCGGCATTGGCCCTGAGCTCTTCAGCCCATAGCTACCACCCTACATCTTGAGCCACAGCACCACTTCCTGCTCAATGAATTTTTGTTATTATTTTAGGAACCAGAATTGGCCACCACACAATAGAAAAATTATTGCTCACAAACATCACATTAATATATAAAAGAGAATGGCTATTAATATCTTTGAAATACATTGTGAAAATATGGCAAGAAAATAAAAAGGTAGCTTGTTAATGATAATCACACTGATAAGACTTATTATTCCTTGTATATTCTACATATGTTCATTCAGCAGGTTTCTCATGTTGAGTACAACAGACTACATAAAGGTAAAGCAAAAAGTAATTCTTGTCCTATAGGATTTAGTCTAGAAAGAGAAACAGAAATCTTATTATAGAGGTGAAATTTGTTTTTGTAGAGCTCATTGTGAGACCACCAGTAAAAATGCCTACTTAGTATGAGGATAACTATGTACATGTTAAGACTTGAAGGAAGAGTATAAGGGTAGGGCAATAATCTCTGCCATGAAAGAAGAACCCCATACTTGGAGTTTGCAGTACATACAGAAATCTACATAATAGTTCAAGGTAGCTTTCAGGAAGGAGAAACTACCAGAATAAATGAAGCTCATACCACTGAGAAAATCTGAAAAAGTTCTCAGTAAATTTGTGAGACCTACATACATACACAGTTACTTATTTGAAATGTAAATATAATTGAGCATGCTATATTGATTTTTAAATCCGTATTCCCAGTGATCACATAAGTCCTGAGTAGAAAGTATATCAGAAGAAAAATCACAATTGCAAACATGAGAAAGGGTAGTAATGTTTGTGAAGTAATATATCTTCTATCTGGCAAATATAATATAACCCTTCTATTAATGACAATAAAAATACCTTAAAAAAGAAAATTTACATTTTCAGACAGTATTTGTGGAGCATTATATTTCTGCTTTTGTTAGCTCCAATTTCTACAGGCAGATCTACATATGAACATTCCTGGACAGTCTTCACTTTAAAATGTTGATTCAGTACCCAAGTAATTTTAACTCCCTTAGTCCATAGGCTATGGGAGTGAAATCACAATTTCAACAAGTGCTGGAGGCCTAGGATGTATAGGTATAGGTACCAGAATACACCTAGACAGCTTTATCATATCCATGTTCCTCCATAATGCCTAATATTCTCTGTGTGATCCATTCTTATACTAGAACTGTTACTCTTCAAAAACCTCAAGGTGTTCAAGGAAGAATTGAGCTTCTTTCCCAAAAGAAATGCCAGTTCCTTAATAGCAGGGTATATACCTCAGATTATATCTTAACCTTTCACCATTACAATTGTAATTATAATTAACTTTTGTTGAGTTTTTGTTGAAGGCCCTGTTAAAAAGAGACTTAAATAAATTAGAGATCTAATTAAATTCGACAGTTCAGTAACTATTTCTTAAATGCTTTCCTCTCCCACATTTTTTACATTTTAAATATATTTTTTCTAATTAATAGAAGGGTTACATTATATTCACCAGATAGAAGGTGAATTACTTCACATACATTGATTCCCTTTCTCATGTCTTGTTCCCCATTTCCCTCCCTCCATCCTCGCCACTCATCTTGTTTTCCCCCCTTCCCTATCCTATTTCAAATAACCAAATAAACATATACAATATATCAGATAAAAGGTAAAATACCGTTACAATATGAGGTAACCAACTCTCCCACAATTTTTTTGCCAGTCCTGGCTTAAGCTCAGGGCCTGAGGACTGTCCCTGGACTTTCTCAAGGCTAGAACTCTTCCACTTGAGCCTCAGCACCACTCCTGACTTTTAACTATATGGTACCAAGGAATCGTACCCGGGTCTTCATGTATGCTAGTCAAGCACTCTACCACTACGCCAAACTCCCAGTCCACTCCCACAATTTTTATCCATCACAAAACAGTACTCTACATAATCAACAGTTAACTAAAATATGGCCAGGCACATACTCATGCCAATAATCCTAGCTACCCAAGAAGCTCACATATGAGGACAGGAGCTCAAAGCTAGCACGGGCAGGAAAGCCCAGGAAATTCTTATCTCCAATTTGCCACCAAGAAATCAAAGGCAGAGCTGTTATACAAGTGGCTGAGTATTAACATCAAGTGAAAAATCTAGTGGATAGCAGCCTGACATCAGTTCAAGGCCCAGATACTGGCATACATTTACAAAAAGTTAATTAAAATATAATGAATCAATATCAAACCATGTAATCATAATTCAAACTATATTTGCTTCCCTGACTTTTCCAGATATGATGAAGTTTGAATATTCTCCACATAGTCACACTGTTTGAGAGAGCTAATAAGCAAAGCAATATCACTGAAAACTTTTGTGCAAAAGTTTCAAGCCTAATATTAATTTATTTAAAATGTTTGAGAAAGTTTGCATAGAAAATCTTGACAAATTAAAAAAAATATTATATGGTTTTACCCCAGTTTCTCAAAACTCCTTATATTCGATAGCAGAAGAAATGGAACGGTACAGCATTAACTTATGCACATATCACCTGTTTCTATCTTAACTAGGAAGCACTGTTTCATCTCTTATCAGACACAAAATGGATTGAAAGTTAATTGGAAAAGTATTTCAGAAGAAAAGTGGTAGAGAAAGGTCTAATAGGTTTTTCAAGATGTAAAGATTCATATTTTTATGTTGGAAAGGATACCAAACCAGAGAAAAGTTTCTAGTTAAGAACACAGTGAATATTTTTAATGTATGAAAAACCTAGCTACAATAGAGCAAAATAATAATAATAGTAATAATAATAATAATAATAATAATAATAATAATAATAATAAATCTACAGTTCCACTATACCTAGCAGGTCATGAAATATTTGTGATAAGCTTGAACAACCACTTTTTCATGAACTTAATAATTTTTTCTTTTCTTTTCTTTTCTGGTTAGTCTTGGGTCTTGAACTCTGGGCCTGGGCTCTGTCCCTGAGCTCTTCATCTCAAGGCTAGTGCTTTACTCCTTGTCTCACCAAATAAAGGTTATACCCTTTATTTTAAAAGCTATGCCTTTTCAAATTAACATTAAAACTTATACCACTTCTGCTTTTCTAGTGGTTAATTGGAGATAAGACTCACAGACTTTCATGCCCAGGCTGGCTTTGAACTACAATACTCAGACCTCAGTCTTCTGAGTGGCTAGGATTACAGGTGTGGGTCACTGGCTCCTGTCTTAATCTTTTTTGCTAAGTACTCACTTTGTTTTCAGATGAGGGACTGCTTTCCCAAGAGCCCTCTTTTTCTATTGATATCATCTCAAAAACCTTCTTCTTTTCAGTCACCATCTGTGGCTGCCTGCCTAGATATTATATATTCTTCCTGACCCCTGGAACTTGATCTGCATATTTTATCATTGTGCATATAGTAGTTGTGTAGTTCTTTTTTTTGCCATCATGGGCTTGAGCTCAGGGCCTGGGCACTGTCCTTGGACTTTCTCAAGGCTCAGCACTCTACCACTTGAGCCTCAGCACCACTTCCAGCTTTTTTCTATGTATGTGGTACCAGGGAATTGAACCCTGGTCTTCGTGCATGCTAGGCAAGCACTCTGTCACTAGGCCCCAGTAGTTGTTCTTCTTTATCAATACTGGAAGATTCTGATGACTCAGATACATCTGAGACATTTTTTGTAGCCCCTGTAATACAACTATCTGCACTAAGATGTTCTGAATACATCTGAACACACACTCTGAAATCTAAAGAAAGGACATGCATTTTGATTTAATAATCCTGAATTCCAACAACTAGGACCAGTCAGAATTATTCTGGACTGGTATCCTTAAATTCAGTTGTTATGATCAAACAAAATACTGGACTATTTAAAACTATTGTCAAAAATCTCATTCAGTGGGGTAAAAGATAAAGTCATCAAGACAAATTGAAATACATATTTCAAGACCATGAAAAGGAGACTAATCTGAAGAAGACAATCCAGAAACCATAAAGATTTCTACTCCTCTTAAATAGCATGCTTTCAATAATATGGGAATACCTGAATGCCCTAGAAAATTAAAGCCTAAGTACATTACAAAGAAGTCAATGCATTTTAATCATCTACCGTGAAATGCCCAGAAGTGAAGTTGATCATAGATAACTGCAAAAAAAATTAGACTCCTGAATATGCTAGAAGACCAACAATGACATGAGGCAAGAGGTATTCTTAACAGAGCTGCCAGGTCTTTGCAAAGGCTAAGTCAGATGCTAGCATGGCTGTGTCCAAAATCCAGGCATGCATAGTCTCTCTTCATTCAGTCAAAGCCAAACTCCCGGAAGAGAGTGTCAAGACCTTCTGTTATCTGCAAGCATAGCAGCAGTCCTGCCTGCCTCCTCTCTGATCCCATCTCCTCCTCGCCCTTCACTCCCACTAAGTGCAGTGGTGTACATACTTGATGTTACTTCAGGGTGGCAGGTGATCTCTAACATGAAACAGCTCAGATCATCACTTTCCTCTGCCTGTGTGTTTCTCCCTGATGGTCACCAAACCCCCAACCTGCACACTTTGCTCATAGATCACTTTCTCAAAGACCATTCAGGCACTGCTACCCTGCCTCATGCATTTTCAATCCTTATTCCTGTGAACTTTTCTCCTTTTATCCTTCTGATGTCATGTTCCTATGTGCAATATAATTTACTACTTTATTATGCTTAGTATTTATTATCTGGTTCCCTCTAGAATATAAGCACTGGAGACTGTCCTAAAAGCTGGAAGTAAATTTACAATGAAGTTTTTAAATTGTATTTTATTATCAGGATAAAGTACAGAGGGATTGCAGTTACATACATCGGGTAAGGGGTATATTACTTCTCAAACCTTGATAACCCGTTCTCATATTTTTGTACCCCTTTCTCTTCCTCCACCCCTTCCCAATCATCTCCTAACCAGGAATTGTTAATGCTAACTGACATTTAAAGGCTATGATATACCTATTCTTTTTAGACAACTGATGTTTTCAAATCATTTGGAATAAATATAATTCATTCAACTTCTTTTCAGACTTCTTGTGAGTACCAGAAAGGATTTACTGAGGGATATTTAGCTTCCTAATATGGCACAAGCATTCAATAAGGTACCAACTAAACTGGAATTATAGTAAAATCACCTTCAGTAGCATGAATCATAAGTAATGATTGACAACAGATAACTACCAAGGCGTTTTTTTCTACAAGAGCCTATAAATGATCTCAATCTGTCTCTTAGAAGAAACAAACACCAATAATATCAGTGGAGATAGGAAGGTTGGGGCAGAAAAGCAACCCAGAAAAAAACTCAAACTCTTAGAAAGGAAAAAAAATAACTAAAGCAGAAAGGGCCAGGGACATGATTCAAATAGTATAGCACACACAACTCTGTCCTCAAAAATCATGAGTACAGTATTTATCTTTCATTAATTCACACAATAGAGTTGCTAAAACTTTTTAAAGGTACTGGCTTTATGAAAATTATTTAGTACAAAGTGAGGGTCAAGATTTAAAGACATTGCCTAAGCTACCAGAGCACTGATAGCTTTGAAAATATCTGAACACTGCACAGATAAATATTAAGGTTATTCTGTGAAGGATAAGGGGATACCTGGTATGCTATGATAGCTCATAAGTGATGATGAACCTTCACTGAAACACTGATTCATGAAAACACTTTGGGCAGTAGTGCTCCATGTAACTACTACTCTGGCTGTTTCTTTCACTTCTTTCTAAGGCTAAATAATTCCTAGAATTTCATGCCCTGTCTTCAAGTGAAATTAAATGTAGAATACTACAGCAGTGCTTTTACTTGGGAACTTGTGGCAAACACATTTGTCCAGCCTTGTCCAACAAACAGAGGAGGGACACTGGCATAGCAACTCAGGCTTAGGGAGAACCTAAGCATGACATTTAGAAAAATATTTGTGAAAAAGAAGGGTTTTGTTTCCACAGCAACCAACTTTCTTAGTCTTCTGAGCTCTACTAAAAAATAAAACAAATGAAAGCTGGTAAGAGAAACAGAGTAAGGTCTAATGTAGAATGGCACACAAAGCAAAAATAAAGGACGCTGAAGCCTAGTTCATTGGAAGAAGCATAGCAAATCCTCAGTTAATCATGAGTGTCCTAATCTGGTCATGACCCTTTAAATCTTCATTTCTTTATTTTTTGGTAACTACTGGCCATGAGATTCTTCTCTTTCCATAAAGCAGAGCCTCCAGAATTTATTCATCTTGTACAATTGGGTTTCAGTGCCCAGGATCAGTAACTCTCTTGCCTCTGTTCTCTGCTACCCATCACCGCAACACCGTGAGACTGTCTATTTTAGGTAACTTGCACAAGTCTTTGTTGTCTTGTGATGAAGTTACTTTGCTTAACACAACATCTTCAGAATTCGTCCCTACAGCTGCCTGTGGTTGAACTCCCTTCTTTTCTAGGGTTCAATAATACCCAATTTTGTGTATATAATACATATACTTTGTCCATTCACCTGTGGTTGAGCCCTTACCACTTCTTGAGTATGGTGCACAGTGTTTCAATCAATATTGGGATTTGGGTTTTCTTCGAGGTATCTTAACTTATCCTTCAGTAACAAGTCAATGCCTGGCCTCATAAAATGAATTTCAATGTAATCCATCTTCTTTTAGTTTTTGAAACAACTAAATAGTCATTATTGATTCTCCTTTAAATGTTTGGTATGGTTCATCAGTGAAATGTTATGGTTTAAGCTTTTCTCCTAAATGACTGTATGTCATTTCTACATTCCATTTCTTCATGATTAAATGCATAAGTGTTTTATGTTTGTTTACAAAGTGCAAGTGTATAGGCAAAAATGCAACTCAGATACATGCCTATTAATTTTCAAGAGGCCACAAACAAGAATTGCTCTAAAATTTCTTTGGCTTGAAAATACCATGATAACTTTCAAAACTACTGAAAACTCTAGAAAGCATATGATTATGTGAGTTTTATCAACTTATATTTTTTCAAATGTGAAGTTGAAATCAAGTAACTAAAAAACAGTTTGGTTATTCAACCATCTTGTAGGCCATGTTCACAAGAATTATATATTTAATGAGCTACTGATATACTCTAACAAAAATATGTGGTGAAAACTGCATTAACTTTTGACAAATCGTACACATCTCTCTAATATTTGACTTGATAGAAGACAATATTTCTCATATTTTGTTCTGAATTAAATCTGCTTGGATTTGTCATTCTGGTTATGCTGCATGAACAAAATTTGATGTTATTCAGATAAGAAAGCTAGAAAAGGGATATGAAATCAAAATAGTTGTTTAGCTTACAATCTGATCAAGTATCATCATTCCAGCAGAAGTACTTTGTGAATGAGTCTCACCATGCCACACAAACTGTTTAAAAGTATGCACTCAATGTACTGAGATTTATTGACAGTATCTGACTACTCTACAAGGACATGGGATTGTCTGATCACAATTAGGCCTGAGCACTTGGTAGTAAAGGTTACAAAAACTACTAGTGTAGTGTCCTTTCAGTGATATACTAAGGCTTTACAGCACCTTTGCCTATTATTGAGTTTGTACCAGTGAAGCAAACCTCAAACACACAAAAAAACAGCAAATAATGCTTTATCATTACTATGGAAACCTTATCTTCTAACCTCCTAAAATCTCAAGGAAACCTAGGGGTCTGAAAACTCCATGTTGAGTCCCATTGTCTTAGCATGTAGCAGATGCAAACACTATGCTCTGTGTTTAACTAAGAATACAAGGAAAATGGGGATGGCCTATGGTCTGCATTTTTGTTCAACCTGTCAGCCTGCTCTAAGTTAATTGTCACAGAAATGAAGCTTCAGCAAGCCAACAGAAGCATTCCACATGCAAGAACCAAAAACAAAAATTGATAAGAACAAATGACATCATTTAAGTTGCCCAACTCACAGCTAAATAATGTCGTATGTTTGTATGTACAACTCTCTTCAGCCACACTATCCTCTCATGAACACGTTCCAGTTCCCACTCCCTCTGCTTCATTCGTCTTTTAATCCAACATACTTCTCATCATAAATAGCAGTTTCCTGATTATATTTTGCTAACACATACTAAAGCATTCTTAAAATATTATCTCTGGGTGGCTTAACTACATTTAAAAGCTGTATTCTAGCCCAAAGCAATTAAAAATGGTGTAATCTAAATCTCTGGATGATAAAAATCTAAGGAGAAAACAAAATGCATATAGTTCCTAATTATCTTTGCATGCATTTTAAATCTTTCCAGAGGACAGAATATCATTTAAACATGAATAATTGTACTGCAGAGGAAATGAGTTCATCCTAGAATGCAATCTGTAAAGATAACAGTTTACTTCACTCAATGGTGGTTGAAACTTTGGCTAAATCAAATATATGAGTAAAAATCTCTTCAGGAATAAGGCAGAAAGTTTGAGAGAAGAAAGATGCAATCAATATTTCCAATTCTAAATTACAGGCTTACTAACCTGTACCATACTGCAGATGTTGCTTGATGTGTTATAAGCAAACGATAGCAAATTTCCTCCTACACAGAATAAAATTATTACCTTGGCGCAAATTTTTTTTTTAAAAGAGATGATGTGAGACCGGGAGTTTGGCCTACTGTCTAGAGTGCTTGCCTAGCATTAACAAAGACTGGGGTTCAATTCCTCTGTACCACATACATAGAAAAAATGTGGAAGTGGTGCTGTGGTTCAAGTGGTAAAGCACTAGCCTTGAGAAAGCCCAAGGGCAATGCTCTGGCCCTGAGCTGGCAAAAAAAGAAAGATGATGTGAGATAAAGTGATTATCTCTCACTAAGTTACAACTTGAAAATTGGTCCCATCTGAAATCTATTCTGCCTTTAGGCATTAAAACATGGTTAATGATACCTCATATCAGTCACTTACGTGCTATTTAGGTCTTCATAATTGAATAATATTTTATCATAAAAAGGAGTACACACTGAGTTTGGGTAATTTTCCCAGTATGTATTTGTTAAAGGACTTTCTGTGTCCAACATTAT
The DNA here is from genome assembly GCF_031878675.1 of Megascapheus bottae. NCBI lineage: Eukaryota > Metazoa > Chordata > Mammalia > Rodentia > Geomyidae > Megascapheus > Megascapheus bottae. The sequence continues at coordinate 1,519,594 of NC_143526.1, forward strand.
GGCAAACAGACAGATGAATTCTTTGTTATAAGTATCTACAAGATAGAAGAAATTTAGTTATGTTCTTCCTAGGATCTTAGTACAATAATCTATATATCAAAGACCCTAAGAGAAATGGATATTGTGATTTTGAATGTTCTGATAAAATTTAAAAGACAAATTTTAATACTTATACATAAGAATTATGCCTTACATTTTCTAGACTTCCTGTAATGCAAACATAAATATATACCAGCTGAGTGGTGTTTTATTCAATGAACAGCTCTAGTTTATATTTCAACAAACAAAAAATGGAATCCTGTATAGTTCCTGTCAATCTTTCATAGCCTTTAGCAGTTCATATTAATAAGAACAGTACAGATTTCTAGTTGCGGTGTTACAAAGCATTATTATCTAGCATTTAGGGATCTATAGATGTAGGTGTCTTATTATCATCCAATGTTCAGATTTTAGCCACAACATAATTACTACATATTGGAACTTTATTTATAACATTATATTTCAAAGATTATCAAAACTGTCTCTGAAACACTGGCTAAAATATTTATGGTGACATCTTTCTTTGACCCAAAAAGTTAAAATCTAAACTAACCTAACATTGCATAACCTACAGAAAAAAATGGAACAAAGTGCCACTAAGAAATTAAAAGATAGACCAGAAATCTTTTTCCCTATAAGTAGGGGCTAGAAGATTTTGGACAAGTCATAGAAATAGAATGTATCCTGATCATCACTCTTACCGCCAATTTTCTCTCTCTCTCTCTCATTTTTTTAGTCCATCATGGACTAGAACTCTGGTCCCGGGTGTGTCAAATGAGACAAAGCATTGGAGTTTTTTGTTTTTTTGTGGGTTTTTTTCCAGTCCTGGGCTTGATCTCAGAGCCTAAGCACTGTCTTTGGACTTTCTCAAGACTAGAGCTCTACCACTTGAGCCTCAACACCACTTCCAGCTTTTATCTAGGCATGTGGTACCGAGGAATTAAACCGGGTCTTCGTGCATACTAGGCAAGCACTCTACCACTAGGCCAAAATCCCAGCCCCAGGAACTGGGTTTCTAACTAAACTATCCTTCCACAGAAGTATTAGAATTGTTACTTATTTATAGATCTAAATATCTGTATGTAATATTTGATTTTAAACAAATTTGTATTTCTCTATATATGCAAGCAGAAATATAGAAACAGATACACATATATATGAATATTATATACATATTTTGGGGCGCAAGGCTGGTACTCTACCATTTTGAGCCACATCTCCACTTCCTGATTGTTAATGGAGTTGAGAGTCCCATGGACTTTCTTATTGAGTGCTGGCTTCGAACCTTGACTCAAATATCGCAGCCTCCTATTAGTAGCTAGGATTATAGATATGAGTCACCAGTACATGACTTCCAACAGTGTTTTCAAATATTCTGATCTGAAAAATCTCCACATTAAAATCTTTTAAATTAAAATTTCATTACTTTTAAGTACAATAAAAAAATAAAGAAAAAAAAGAAAGAATAATGGATTTATCTTTCTTGGTAAAGAAATAAGAATAATTTACATATTGGTCTATTGGTTATCAGTTTAAAAAGTGTACCACTTTGTCAAAAACATTTGTCTATTAATTATCAGTTTAAAAGGTATATTACTTTACTTTGTTAAACTGCATGGAGGAAAAATGGCTAGTAGTAAACATTATCACCAGCAACTTATATTTATAAAGAATTTTATAAAGTGAAATAAGTTCAAATTACCACCATTATAAATTTATGAAGTAGTGAAAACAAATTACCATATAATTACCATCCAAGTTCATCCTGATTAATAAGTACATTTCTAAGAAAAACAAGGTTTTTGAAAAGGATGACTTAGAATTCAAAAAGTACTCTTTTTCTCATGAGTCCTGCTGAGATGGATAAACTGCCACTCACATTAGGTACAGTGGCTTGTGGCTGTCTGTAATCACAGCTACCCAGGAAGATTGAGCAAAAACATTAGTTAAGGCCTGGTCTCAAACCATGAGACAAGTGTGTCAGTTCATACCTAGCATCCCAGCTACAAAGAAGTCCATGAGAAGGAAGGCCAGTCCCAGGCAACAACACAAGATACTGTTCTAGAATAAGTAAAGTGACAAGGTGTGAAGGGATGGCTTGTGTTGACTGCCTGACTAGAAAGCATCAAGTGTTCAGTGTAAGTCCCAATACCAGTAATGATAACAACTGCCAATAGCTGATATTAAAAACTTCCAAAGTTCCTTCAGTTACAGTGGTGTCTTTAGAGACTGGAAATCCCCATTCTCTAAACAAAAGCTCACTCTGGACTCCACAGGAAGACTATCTGTGGTGGTCACCCAGCTTCCACTCTAAAAAACTGCCAGGGCTCCCCTGACTTTCCAAATGCACTAAGTAAAATTGGTTCAGCTATTGTGAGCCCCAAACAAACGGTAAACAATGAGAGGAATGTGTTTTATTTCTCACACTCAGCAACTCCTTTCTGAAAATTTTTTAATAAAATTCTTATGATCTGAATTTGATTATTTGAAATAGGAAAGGGAAGGGGAAAAACAAGATGATTGAGAGTGGGTGGGGGAGGGAAATGGGACAAAATATGAGAAGGGGTATCAATGTATGAGAAGTAATGCACCTACTAGCTGGCGAATGTAACCTTAACCCCTCTATACTTTACAATAAAAATATAAATAAATACTAAGAAACATTTTATGATCTCTATAAAAATTCTGAAAAATATCTCCAAATTATCATATGATGTGAAAGAATACAATCTATATGGCTTCATCACATTAGGATACATCAATAAATTAAACTTACAAGACACTATCACAAGATAATTGATACACTGATAATAGAGAAATATCAAAATTGTTACTGTAGAACTAAAGGATTCGTTTTAGCATTAAAGAAATTGCATGCCTAGACATCTCTAGCCATAAAAGAAATACCAATCAAAACAACTCTAAGATTCCACCTCACTCCAGTTAGAATGGCCATGATTAAGAAATCTAAAAACATCAGATGCTCGCAGGGATGTGGCCAGGAGGGATCACTATTACACTGCGGATGAGAGTGCAAACTCGTTCAACCACTATGGAAAGCAGCAGTATGGCAGTTTCTCAAAAGACTAAACATAGAGCTCCCCTATGACCCAGCAATTCCACTACTTGGCATTTACCCAATCGTCCAGAAACAAGGACATGCTAAATCCACTAGCACAGCGATGTTCATTGCAGCACTATTCACCATAGCAAAGATATGGAACCAACCTAGATGTCCCTCAGTTGATGAGTGGATCAACAAGTTGTGGTATTTGTACACAATGGAATTCTATGCTGCTGTCAGAAAGAATGACATCACCCCATTTGTTAGGAAATGGAAAGACTTAGAAAAAAAATCATAGTAAGTGAAGTAAACCAGACTCAAAGGAACATAGGCTCAATGGTTTCCCTCATTTGTCAAAATCAGTAGAAACCTTGGGCTCTTCTAGCAGAGATTTGCAATAGAGCAAAACCTAGACACATAAGGTCTGTATACACTATGACGCTAAATGAAAAGACCTCTAGAATATAGAAACAAAAGCCATATAATGAGTGATTATTGTCCTTAATGTGCTATGTTATCTGTCATCTCTTTTGCTTACCTGGCCTAGACAAAGCTCAGCAAATCTCTGAAGGTGGGTGCTCAATTACAGCAGGAAGAGGCTACCTCCCGTCAGTTAATCTAACATCTGCCTGGAAAGCTAGAAGTGTTGACTGTGATCTAGAGCAGAAAACAAGGTGGTAAGTTTGCAGTAAGGAGGCAAAGAAGGAAGGTGAAGTGTACAGTAGAGACAAGAAAGGCTACCACAACCACTTAGGTAAGAGTTCTGACCAGCCATTTCAACTGTCTCCAACTTACTACTCTAGAAGGATCTTCTTCTCGCTAGGGTATCTCTGACAAGATACACAGAAAAATAGCATTTTTTAAATTTAAAATGAAATTGATTGCAAAACCTAGAACTTTTGCACATTTAAGGAATTTTGCTACATTAACTGAGGTAAGAGTTTTATACCCATAAGGGTATATTTGGAAAGTACCATATTCTCTCTAGTAGGGAACATGAATACCAAAAGATGTTCCCTTCACCATCAAACTGTCAAATCTTGCAAAACTACCAGACAGAATTTTGGCATAAGTATCAGCTTCTAGAAGAAAGTAGGAAATGCTTTCAATAAGCTTGCAAATTTGAGTCTAGCATTTCAATTCAATAACTAATAAATATTTGAACTCTACTTACAGTAATTTTCACATTACTATGACAGTCTCACAACAGATGGTTGTTAATTGATTCAATTGTTGTCTGAAAAACAGTACATCAAGAATAGTAGTCTTTCCTTCAAAACTTTGATTTCACATACAAAATAATTTAGCAGGGCCAAGTCATTTGAACAAATTTTAAAACATCTCTTTAGCAGAAATTTCCTTATGCTAATTAAATTGTAATACAAAATTTATCTTCAATATACTATATTTCCTCCACTCATTCTAACATATATCTTTCTAGTGCTGTGTCTAAGATTTAATTGAAATGGTGAACTGACCTCAAGTTTTTCCTTCCCTAATCTCCATACATATCCATCAACAATTTTTGTAGAATACCTATTCTTTTTAATGAATTTTAAATATATTTAGAAATGGTGTGATATTCTATTGTTCTTTATATTATGTAGTAAAGACCATATTATATACCTTTTGAAAAATCTCTCCAAAATCCCAGAAAATTGTTCTATCTCCAGTAAAGCATTGTTCTTTCCAAGAAAGAAAAGTAAATAGAGAAAGTAAACAGAGGAAATGGCAAGGAGGTGGGCAAGATTAGGACAAAAGGAAAGAAACAAATAAAGAATAAGGATATACAAAAAATAAAAAGAAACAGAAGGTACAAACAAGAATAAGAGAAGCTGAAATATTGAAAAAAACCAACTAAGTTTAAAAATGAGCAATTCCTAACGCTTATCTCAAACAAAATGGGGCATTGTCAAATAACATATAGACTAAAATCTTCAGGGAAAATGGGGCAGTACTGACAATGGTCTTATCTCAGTACTGAGAGACAATTAGCCCTAGAGTAAACAGGTGTTGAGAGCAAAATTAAAACGATTCAACCATTTCCAATGAAATAATCTCAAGTATTTTTATAGGATAGCAAAGATATACAGCACCTATGAAATAAATGCTATAAGATCTGGAATATGATTAGGTATTCAAAGAAAACGAATGAGCAGAAAATACAGTTCATCAAAACCTATCTGGAGTTGACATTGTTGTTAGAATTATCAGACAAGAAGTACTTATTAGTTTTTGTAACTTTCTGTTTAAGTGTAGATATGGGAGATACTTTAAAAATGAACATGTAGAGATGAAAAGTACAATGTGCGTAATGGGCCCAAGACACTGGGTTACTGACACTTTGAAGATCATAGACTCAAACATTAATGCACGTCAATACACATGATACACACCACTCAAAAGATAACAGCATGGAAAACATAATTTAAGAAAGTAAACATTTATCACTGAGCCTGTGAAGCTTTTAAGAAATAAAACAGCAACAAATATGAACCCTACAGAGAAAAAGGAAAGAACACAAAATATCTGAAGAAATAATGCCCCAAATTTTCTAAGAAGCCCATTAAACTTAAGCACAACCCATAAAAAAAGCTATATACAAGATTTCATAAACAACCTCCTCAAACCAATGATAAAGAAAAAAGCTTTTCAAATTTTGAGTTTCTGAAAAATAATGAGAAATAAGGCAAGCAATGTACAGAAGAGAAATGATTAAAAAACAATGAGAGGTTAAGGGAGGGAGGTGTGGAGGAGTCACGACTGGCATGTCTAGGGGTGGCGCCAGCCCAGATGACCCATGCCTGGCTTCCAGTCAAGGTTTGTGGCCACACCAAGACAGCAGTGTTTCAGCAGTGAATAGGCAGAGTCACAGCTTGAAACAGAATGCTTGGAGATTGTAGCAAGGGGAAAGACTACAGTGAGGAAGCAAAGTATTCAGTGGTAAAGGACAACAGCTACAGTGAAAATAAACATTTGGAAAATGGAAAACTACAATTTTAGTCATGAGCAAAGAAAATCTTAGCAGTTTAAGAGACCACAAAGACGGATGGGGGGTGTGGGGGGGGGAGGTAAATGGGTACCAAGACATGTGCAAGGGTATCAATGTATGTGAATTAATGCACCTTCTATCTGGCAAATATCATGTAACCCTTTTACTAATTACAATAAAAAAATTAAAAAAAATCTAAAAAAAAGAAATCTGTTGTAAAAATCAATGTTAATAAATTCTTTAATAAAAAAGAAAAGAAAAAAGAAAAAAAGAAAAACAAATCCATTAATGCTAGTCACTGGTGGCTCATGATTTTAATCCTAGTTAATCAGAAGGCTGAGATCTGAAAATTGTGATTATAAACTAGCATAGGGTAGAGTCAAGAAATGCAAATCAAAACAACTCTAAGATTCCACCTCACTCCAGTTAGAATGGCCAGGATCAGGAAAACGAATAATAACATGCTGGAGGGTATGTGGCCAGGAGGGATCACTACTACACTGTTGGTGGGAGTGCAAACTCGTTCAACCACTATGGAAAGCAGTGTGGCAGTGCCTTAAAAGGCTAAACATAAAACTCCCCTATGACCCAGCAATTCCACTACTTGGCATTTACCCAATCATCCAGAAACAAGGGCATGCTAAATCCACTAGCACAACAATGTTCATTGCAGCACTATTCACCATAGCAAAAATATAGAACCAACCTAGATGTCCCTCAGTTGATGAGTGGATCAACAAGTTGTGGTATTTGTACACAATGGAATTCTATGCTGCTGTCAGAAAGAATGACATTGCCCCATGTGTTAGGAAATGGAAAGACTTAGAAAAAAAATCATATTTAGTAAAGTAAGCCAGACTCAAAGGAACTTAGGCTCAATGGTTTCCCTCATTTGTCATAATCAGTAGAAACCTTGGGCTCTACCAGCAGAGATCTGCAATAGAGCAAAATCCTAGTACATAAGGCCATATAGTATGAAGCTAATTGAAAGGACCTCCAGGATATTCAAACAAAAGCCATATAACGAATGATTGTTTTCCTTAATGTACTATGTTGTCGCTCACCTCGTTGGCTGTCCTTTAGTTATCTCATATTGTTATAGTATCTCACTTTGTTATCTGATATATTGAATTTAGTTGTACTTGGTTATTTGAAATTTGATAGGGAAGGGGGGAAAACCAAGACGGGGGGGGCGGCGGTGGTTAGGGTAATGGGTACCAAGACATGTGAAAGGGTATCAATGTATGTGAATTAATGCACCTTCTATCTGGCAAATATCATGTAATCCTTTTACTAATTACAATAAAAATTTAAAAAAAAAGAAATAAGAGGAAGGACAAGGACAAAGTAGAGGTAAGTCTATCTAGAGTTCAAGGGGTTTCAACCCATAAAACTCCTCAAAACAATTTGGGCATTTTTCAGAAAGAGAAATTAGTCTTGTTCCTAATGGTCATTACCATTAGCATTCTGCGATGGGAGCTAAAAACTGTAATTATTAGAATATTTAAATTGTCACTGGTTGGAAGTTACCCCATTTAAGAATAAAGAATCAGTAGTTTATCTAATGAACCACAATGTCTGGATAGCATTACCCAAGAATACGAAGAAGCGAGTCAGACATGCATGATATCCAGTACTTCAGAGAAAAATACCATAAGCACAAAACATATATTTCTACTATTTTCTTTCATCACTCATTCCTCCTCATAATATTCTCACTCATCTTTTCAAGAAAAAAAATCTAACTGAAAGTTCAACATACTCTTTGTAGATCAGCTTATAAACATTCTTAAATACATTCAAACAATCTAATAGCAACAGTGTTTCTTGGATAAATAATGATGTCTGAAATGGTATGTGACAATACTGACATGCATACTACCTAGTAAGCCTCACATTTGATTATTGATTCCCAACATAAAATTGATAATTATTTCAGCAAAGTCATAGCCTTAACATAAGATATAAAATGAAAAATTCCAAATGGCAAAATCTAGTAATTGAACTGCTTTCAGGTAAAAGGATTTCAGGGATGCTTGATTGTTGTTCTTAATGTAGTATGTGACATTATTTCTTTTCTTTTTCCCGTTTATGATTTATCTTAAAGACTAGATAAAATTATGTGCTTGCTTTATATTTGTTTAATGCAATTACAAGTGAAATTTCAAATTATGTTGATAAATACACATAATTTTTTTCCTTAAACTATTTTAATGTGTTGTCTACCTAAATCTCTCTTCACTACTGTAATTACACAGTTTTCAAATGACTGACAAGGTTTAACAATGAAGTACTTGTTTAGAGAGACACGGAGATGAAACCTAGTTTTTTTCCCTCAAAACTAAAGAAAGACAGATAATGACAGTGACTTTCAGAGGATGAAACTCTTATTTTCCCTACATATTTCATAATTTCAAAGGGTCAGTACACTGAGAAGAATATACTTTTCAAAACAATCCTCCAGAAAGGTCACTCCCACAGTGACAGTTACTGGCAAATTTGACAACTACCATCACCAATTAGAGTGTCTTCCCCCTGGGAGTCTGCCCCTGTTTTATTCTAGATGTGCAATTTGGCCTCTATCTGTCACAGACCTCCTCTTGGTAGGGCACAATAAGGAAACCAACACTGTTGCTTAATTTTTTTCAGCCATAGGAAATTTCAATCCACAGCCATCTCATCCATTGATGTTAATTACTCTTCCCTCTTCCCGGAGCCCAAATTGGGAAGACAATGCCCACAGGTCACTGAAGTGCAAGACCAGGTCAACAGGAGTTTGCAAATGGCACATTCAGCAAACCCATCAATGCAAGAGTGTGCACAGAAATTATTACAGCAAAGTAGGCCCGGTTCATGGCAAAAAATAAATTAAGAGAAAAGAAAAAGAATAAGGGCCTCCCTTTCTTTGTTTTCATGTATTTTTATTGTAATTAATAGAGGGGTTATATAATATTCGCCAGATAGAGGGTGCATTACTTCACAAACATTGATACCCTTTCTCATGTCTTGGTCCCCATTTCCCTTCCCCCACCCCCACCCCTCATCTTGTTTTCCCCCATTTCCTATCCGATTTCAAATAACCAAATAAACATATATACAATATATCAGATAACAAGGCGAAATACTGTAACAACATGAGATAGCCAAGAGACAGCAAAAGAGATGAGAGATAACATAGTACATTAAGGACAACAATCACTCATTATATGGCTTTTGTTTCTATATCCTGGAAGTCCTTTCATTTAATATCATACTTTATGGCCTTATGTATCTAGGTTTTATTGCACTGTAAATCTCTGCTAGGACAGCTCAGTGTTTTTACTGATTATGAAACCATTGAGCCTATGTTCCTTTGTGTCTGGTTTACTTCACTTAATATGATTTTTTCTAACTCTTTCCATATCCTTACAAATGGGGCGATGTCGTTCTTTCTGACAGCAGCATAGAATTCCATTGTGTATAAATACCACACCTTGTTGATCCACTCATCAACTGAGGGGCATCTGGGTTGGTTCCATATCTTTGCTATGGTAAATAGTGTTGCAATGAACATCACTGTGCAAGTGGATTTAGTATGTTCTTGTTTCTAGACAACTGGGTAAATGCCAAGCAGTGGAATTGCTGGGTTATAGGGGAGCTCTATGTTTAGTGTTTTGAGGAACTGCCATACTGCTTTCCATGTTGGTTGAATGAGTTTGCACTCCCACCAACATTGTAGTAGTGATCCCTCCTGGCCACATCCTCTCCAGCATCTGTTGTGAGTAGATTTCTTGATCATGGCCATTCTAACTGGAGTGAGGTGGAATCTTAGATTCCCTTTGGATCCTCTTTATGCTTGCTTCTTGCCTTATTACTCTGGGTAGGAATTCTAATACTATGTTTTTAGCGGAGTGGAGAGAGTGGGCATCCTTGTCTCTTCCTGATTTTAGAGGGAATAAGGGCCTCTCTTTCTCAGCAGATTGCTGAAATTCCACTACATTTTTAAGATGAGGAAAAGGGAAAGATGAGGAAAAGCAGAAATGATCTCTGTCCCTTCAGCTATAAGTACTCTCTTCCTTTCCCTAAAAGTTCCTACCTTAGATCAATCTTTACTCTCCCAGAAATAAACAAGGAAAGGAGCACTGTGAAATAAAGGATCAGGGATACTAGCAAGTCATTGAGTCAGAGCAACAACCTGGAAGGAAGACAAGCTTCAGAGGACTTCCCCTAGCCAAGAGCAGCACCCCATTCTCCAGCAAGTAGCTCCCCTGGAGAGGGACATCCAAGGCCTCATTGCTTTCCAAGGCAGATACAAATCAAGATTGCTACTAAAAATTCTCCCATTTTTCAAGTGGTAGCTTAAATATTACAAAGATGCAATAAATAAACCAACTTAAATGCTGCTGGAGAACAAGCAAATAAGTATATTCAAAAGTTACTTGTGTCTACTTCAGTTTAGTCTTCATAATTCTACAACTTGATTTTTTTAATCAGGACAAAAAGCAGCTATTTTAGAGACATTAAAAGGATTACATGAATAAAGTACTTTTGATTATACATTGTACAATATACATTGTAAATGACTACTAGATATCTGCTATACACAGTTAAGTAGGAATTTAATTTTAGCTTACCCCAAGGCCTACCCTTTACCAATTCAACATTATCATTCCTTCAACAAAGCCCTATTTTAGAGTTTTTATCATAAGTCCCTGATTGATCCAAGGGTTAACTGGCATATTTGGAAAGCTAAACATTGGTTAACTGTTATTTTTCTCCTATAAAAGAACATCTAATTCAAAGTGAAATGTATTAGCTCATGTATCTAAAACACTTGACCATGGCACCAAAAGTTCTGTGTGTGTGTGTGTGTGTTTTTTTTTGCCAGTCTTGGGCTTGAGCTCAGGGCCTGAGCACTGTCCTTGGACTTTCTCAAGGAGGCTAGAGCTCTACCACTTGAGCCTCAGCACCACTTCCGGCTTCTTTTTCTATCTATGTGGTACCATGGTATCTATGTGGTACCCGGGTCTTCGTACATGCTAGGCAAGCACTTTAACCACTAGGCCAAACTCCCGGCCCCAGTGTGTGTGTTTATCTTTATGTGTGAAGTTGGTTTTCTGTTGATATTATTTGGGATTTTTGTTGTTGTTTTGTCAGTTGTAGGACTTGAACTCAGGGCTTTGGGGCTGTCCTTGAGCCTCTTTGTGCTCAAGGCTAAAGCTCTACCACTTGAGCCACAGCATCATTTCCAGTTCTGGAGTGGTTAACTGGTGGTAAAATTCTCATGGGGACTTTTCTGCATGGGCTGGTTTTGACCCACAATCCTCAGATCTCAGCCTCTTTTGTAGCAAGGATTACAAGAGTGAGCCACCCATGCCCAGATTTGTGTGTGAGTTTTCCCTACTTCCCTCCATCTTCCAAGATATTTATAGATCTACTAAGCTTTCCTCATTCACATTCAGTGGGGAAAATGTCACCTTTTCTCCAGAATTTCGAGCAAAGTGCCTCTTACTCAGATTGTACCAATTTAGATGACATAGAAACAGGGTGGCTGGCCTGAATAATCTCTTGCATACAGTTTCAGATAATACATAAATATCTATAGAAAGTGTAGTAAATCAAAATGTAACTCACTCTTCAGTAAAATCAAAGGGTTCAGATGACTACCCTTATTGGGTGCTGGAAACACGTCTACAATCTTAGCTATTCAGGAAGCTACTCGGGAAGCTACCTACAGCATTGTAGTTTGAGGCCAGCTTAGGTAAAAAGTCCATGAGACTATCTCTTCCAAATAACAAAAATCAGGACTGAAGGATGGAGTGTTCTGCCTACAAAGCAAGCCAAATGAGGACAAGACTGTTGTAGGGAAAAGCTGACTGTTAACCTTAGCTGCTAAGTATAAATTAATTTTCCACCTTTATTTTTAAAGGTAGTAATCTAAGAACAAAAGTTATTTCAACTTTAATGCAGCACAACAAAAAATATAAAACAAAAACTGAACTATGAATTTATGGATAGGGATGGGAGGGGAAAATGAAAGAGGGCAAAGGAAGGGATGATACTAATCAAGAAGCACTGTACTCATAACCTGACTTACAAAATTGTAAGCCTTTTATACAACTACTTAATAAGAAAAATAAAAAATAGAAGAAATGAACAAGAAAAGAAACATAGAACAGTGCTATCATAACAGTCAGTAGAAGAACTGCTGCCCTCTGGCAATACAAAATCCATTACCACCAAATAAATATTTGAAAGTATTACAGGACCACTACCAAAGTATTTTTATAAACTATGATTTTAAATCTCAATACTCTTATGCTTATTTGTGTTTTTGATTAGCCACTTATGAATTCTAATGATAAAAGGTCATAGAGAATGTTGACATCCACAAAATAAAATTAACATTAAATATTAGAGAACTTCTTCGAATAATGAATTGTTTGAATAACAAGGTTTGCTTTAATTAGCATTTTTGGTGTGTATTTATTTATAGCTGGATAAGGGAATAAATTACAATGCAAATTATTGAATCACTTCTCTGTAAAGTTTAGAGAAAAGGTAAACAAGCACCTTAAATAACTAGATAAAAAATGATAACTAGCTTTCATATAATGACCGTATCCTACATTGAAAATACAAATAAAATTATAAAATTATATACACCTGTGCCAAAAACAAAAAAAGACAACATAAGCCAGTGCTCCAAAAAATCCTTGCATATAGAACTTTAGGTACTGATAGCCTCTTTTACATAGAAATTAAACAGCAACAGTCTATAAAGTCTATAAAGTCCTTTAAAAAGTGTATTCAATGACCTCTGTCTCCCTGAACTGGTCATCTTCACTCTGTCATTACTTTTACCATCTCCTCCATTCTTACAGCTTCTATTCCAATATCCATGCTCGGAATGACTCAGAATTCCTCAACAAGCCTCCACCTCAGACCTCTTCATTTGCTAGTTTCTCCTGCTTGGATTGGAATTTTCTTCATGCCCTTCTCTCCTACTTCCTTCTGTTTTTTTACCTAAATATTACATCCATGGTAAGTCCTTCTCTGACTACCCACCTGAAACAAATAAAATAACTTCCCCAATACCATTTCTTACTTTTTACCAGAACATTAATCACCATAAAACATTCTTGCTATTCACTAGCTTGTTTAATTTGTTTATAGCCCTACTTCAAACAAAAATGAGATTGATAATGGTAACAACACGTTGTCATTCCCAGTAACTAATACCACATCTTATACACAGTTTCTCATGAAATGAATTAGACATGAACAATTTTAAGACTTTTGCTAGATTAACATCTCTAAAGAGTTATGCAATTTTTATTCCCCCATAGTATATAAAAATAATCATAACTATTTCTCTACCTTTTCACCAATACTTGACATTATCAACATTTTCACAAATCACAAATTTTCAAAACAAAAAAGATTTTGTCAATTCAACAGTCAAACCCTAATTTATAACCTGTGTGTATATAGATATTACACATCGGCCTATATACACACACATATACATATATTTAATTTATTGGGATATATTCCTAAGGGACACATGATGCAGAATACAAACAGCAATAAAGTAGAGAATTAAAGTCATAGAGTTAGTGCTTTCCATAATTCATGCCTGTGCTTTTGGTCTAGTGATTAAAATGCAAAACAAAGACATCTTCCAGGGGACCTGACTAGGCAGCAATCCCTCAGGTGCACAAGAGTGTCTTTCAGACAGCACCATCCTTTGGTGAAATAAGCGGCTTTTTGGCAGGTCTGTAAGAGTATGAGGAAAATGAGAGGATCACTCATTATAACTGCCCTCCTGGAGTCCTTTCAAGAATATGCCTCCCTACAGACAAATGAGAGGATCACTCATTATAACTGCCCTCCTGGAGTCCTTTCAAGAATATGCCTCCCTACAGACAAAGGGAATTCAAAGGCTAAGAGGCACTCCACTAAAATTTACAGGAGGCTTTGGCATAGATCCACATGAACGATAAAGACAGAAGTGCAAAGGATAAAAGATGTGTCAGGTTGACAATATCCTTCATGTGCTGTGGAAAGCAGTGGTTCTGAAGCTGCAAATCCAGCCTGTTGAACAGTCCTTGGCAATGACATTTTAAAAGAACATCAGGAAACTAGACGACCTATAGGAAAAATGGCTTAGAATCCAAAATTAGAGAAGCTGAGCACTAAAGCAAAACATGTACTGCCTTCTAAACCTTATTGTTCAAAGATCACTGCCATTTGTGGTGTAGAAATTACAAAGTTGAATCACTTCCAATAATTTCTGTGTTAACAAATGATGTATAACCAAAATTTATGGTATCACAATATTCTGCTCTCCTTTCTAAGGGGTTCTTTCTCTCACATTTAACAGGATTTTACAAAGTAAAATAGATACTTTTCGGTAGTGCAAGCTAAAGATTCCTGTAATTATCAAGTCTCCTGAAATCAGCCATATTTTCCAATGTAGAAGTGAGAATTTGAATTGGAAATATAGCCAATAAAATATAAACTACTGGCAGACTACAGAAGAGTTGGATCATTTCAGAGATGCTGAAAGCAGATGGCAAATGCCATAGGAGATAATGCCAAAGTAATTACTTCTCAACCAGGAGCCAAGCAATGGATGTATGCTGGGAAATCATCACTGCTTTCAGTGCAAAGAAAGAGAACTCTCTCTCCCTCTCTCCCTCCCTCTCTCCCTCCCTCTCTCCCTCCCTCTCTCCCTCCCTCTCTCCCTCTCTCTCTCTCTCTCTCTCTCTCTCTCTCTCTCTCTCTCTCTCTCTCTCTCTCTTTCTCTCTCTCTCTCTCTCTCTCTCTCTCTCTCTCTCTCTCTCTCTCTCTCTCTCTCTCTCTCTCTCTCTCTCTCTCCTGGAAAAACCAGCCATCAAATCTTTAGAAATAAGGAGTGATCATGAGGATGAAAATATTCTATTGAAAGTAATAATAATAGGAAAAGTATTGCAGATATGACTAGAATAAATTTATCAGTAAGTCAGTATTAATAATGCCTAGCTTTAATAGCATTCAACACATAAAAATGGCATAAACTTGATTTTATTATAAATCTCATTGTACAGAAGAAGAGATTGGAAGATTATGAAATTAAGTTCTCTTCCCAAGGTCACAGAATTTTTAAGAGATAGAACAAAGAGCTGTAGACATTCTAATCACAGAGTCCTCACTCTTAAGCAGTACACTAAGATTTGGGCCAAATGTTGCATGTAAACATCTGACAAGGAACTTAAATGTGTGTTTCAAGACAATCCAACTACCCAGTACTCATGTTGTGATAATAATGTTACTCTGTATACAGAAGCTCAAAGACCCACGGATCCAAAACTTTAATTCATATCTTCTCTGCCAAAAGCATCATACTAACCTCTAAAAAAGAAGACTTTAATTGCAGCACAGGAAGGGTTCACAGTGCAGTAGGGCATAAAATATGCAAGCAAATAATCATAAGGCCAAGTAGAAGGGGTCATGACAGCAGACACATTCACAGGGTCTAAGGTGGAGATTTATCACACAATTCAATCACATGATTTATTACATAAATTCTTTCATAGGCAAGGATTAAAAGATGAGTAAGGATTAAACATAATGGCTAAAGACATTCAACTGAAAAACAAATATGGAAGGTAGACTGTAACAAGTCCATCTAACTGTACTTAAAATCGTATTTAATGCTACTTTGTATTCAAAATGTCAAATTTTTCAAATAAAATGAGTGTGATATTCTGTTAAAAATATGGCAAATTTTACCATGATGTATCAGCAGTGTATTGTATGTACCGAATTGTTGATTAATGTCAGGGTTTCATGAGCCACAATTTTCAACACATCCAATAGGAATAAAAGCTTTCAGATAACATCATTTGAAAATCTCTCAAACTCAGTTCATAACATTAAAAATCACAAACTCTTAGGTATTAATCTTTTCTTAAGCAACATCATCATTGAGAGGTAAAATGCATGCTTATGTATGTTTTCAAATGACTTGCCTGCTCATTTAAGGTATCGTGACTAATATATTTTCCTACATGATACTATATTTAAGAATATTTCCACCTTTAATTTTAGTCATTTTGATGCTCAAATTCTCCAAAGTATGTATGTATTGTTAATATATAGTCAAAATGATGCTCTTTATAATACAATTCCCACTTATTTGTTAACATGTCATTTGAAATATGATGTAAAAATCAATGTTAATAAATTCTTTTAAAAATAAAATTGTATTTAATAATTTGATTGAGAAGTGTGAGGACAACATGTACACAACTAAGTAACTTTAAAAATGAGTGAAGACTGTTAATACATGCAACAATAACTTGCCATTACACTATATTGTTGACATGGTTGTTTCCCATTGATTATCAGTTAACAATTCATGAACCATTTTACCCAGTATATTAAACAATAAAATTATGTATGGTAGATGGTAGAGGCTGTGTGCTTTGCCAGGAGGCAAAATTAGAGTGATTCATGTGGTTCATTAATTGTGACAAATGTACCATACAAAAGTAAAATATTAATAATACAGGAAAGCAGCTGTAGATTACTTGAGAACTCTCTGTACTGTCTTCACAACTTTCACAAAAATCTAAAACTACATGGACTTTAAAAGTTTATTACAAGTAAATATATATCACATGCAGTTAAAATAACTCAAAGCCTGTAGGAAAGAAATGGTCAGAAACAGCAATATGAACTTCCATACATCTTAATAAACACATGGAAATGTGTCCATACATGCAAAAGATACTATTTTTCACCTTGTTCTCTCAGCTACAAAGAGCAACACACAAAACGTAATAAACATGCCTAATTTCCAGATCTGGGTTTATAATACCATTCTCCAATACAAGGAGACAATAATCCTCAGGGAATGCCTGTTTCTAACATTGTGACCATAAATAGTTTGTACTAAAAATAAAAACTGAATTTTAAAAGCAAAAATATATTGGTAATCATGTGACAGAGTTGTAGCCCAGAGTTCATAGAGCTCTAGAGGCAACTAGGTAGTAATAGATTTGTGTTAGGTTATCACCACAAGTACAAAACGAATGTCCATCAATTCATTCTCATCTAAAGGGCAGGTTGAACAGAAGGAAAGAACAGAGAATCTCTCCTTCATAGAGATTTCCAAATAACTTATGAAGGTACTCCAAACTCAATGAGGTTCAGAAACAACTCCCTACATGTGCATATACATTTTGCATAATGATTTCCTTCTAAAGAAATACATAATACCAACAGTGATAACATATCAACAGTATGTCCCTTTAACATGGCATGATAACAACAGTGTCTTACTTCTATGTTCTCAGAATGCTACATATTCCTTCTGATCATCAGAGAAGAATTATGACAGTGGAACATACTATCTAATTCACAAAGCATGCTCCTTAAAACCAGGAAGGGTAATCAAAACTGAAACAGAAGTCTAAGAGTCTATACAGACAGGAGGAGTCAATGTCAGTTGCAGGCTCGAACTCAGGGCCTGAGCAATGTCCCTAAGCTCTTTTGCTCAAGGCTAGTGCTCTACCACTTTGAGCCACAGAGCCACTCTGGTCTTCTTGTGGTTGATTGGACATAAGAGTTTCAGAGACTGTCCTGCCTGGACTAGCTTTGAACCATGATCCTCTCTGATCTCAGCCTCTACAGTAGCTAGGATTACATTTGAGAGTCACTAGCCTACAGCATCAAGTGCAATCCTAAGTACAACTCTGAAACAGAAGAGAATTCGGGGGAAAAAAAGGAAATGGAGTAAAATATATGGGCTTTTGTTAAAAATAATATATCAGTGTTGGTCTATTTCATATAATAAATGTATCATAGTGATATAAGATATTTATTAAGAAGGAAAACTAGGTGCAGTGTATATGAGAATCTTCCCTAGAGTCTTTGCAACTTGTGAATGAGTCTAAAGCTACTCTGTCTTGAAAAGCTTGTTAGAAGTAAATATCTATCACAAAGAGCTAAAAGTGATTCAAAGAATGTGGAAAAACTGAAGCTTTTTACCTTTCTGAGCTTTTAGAAAAGAAAAAAAACTATCCTACAAATATGCACTTCTGACTATTAAGAAGTTAAGCAACTTACAAACATATATGACAAATATGTGTCTCTCAATATAAGAGATTCCAAGAAAAGAACAATTCCTTCACAAGTTCCAGGAAGTAGAACTTTGAAAAACAAATAGACTTCAAGTGTTGTAGGACAGAGTAATCTGACCTTCCTAAAGTGGAGAGAATTGGTAGCATTAAGGAATAAGATTGTCTCACTGAATGGCTCTCTCTCAATTTCAAGGAGATTCTTTCTCATTTCTCTTACCAAAACATTCAAAAAGATGAGCCTGAAATGAACTACTAAAGACTGAATACACTGTGGTCAATTTTCGCAGCAATTGAACAAAATAGGTTCACATGGAATCTTGAAACTAGGCAAAATCACCAGAGTCAGCACCTCACTGTGAGGAAACTGAGACCCAAAGATATTATGAAAGTGTTTTGTTCTACAAAATATGTGCAGCTGTTGGCTCGGTTGGCCTGAGCTAAGTTACCTCTAACTCCAGAGTCCTGAATTACCAGTGACAACCAGTATCTGCTCTAATGCAAATTGATCTGCAAACCTTCCTTTGTTCATAGTACACATAACATATTACATTTTAATGTAGATCTGTTTCATTATCTCTGTACATGCTCTTTTCCACATCAAATTAGGTCTTATCCTTCTGTATCACAAGAGTAGGCTATAGCACAGTATAAGCAACACAAATATTTGCCTCACATTACCAACTCAAAAGACACAAAATGACTTGGAAAAAAAACCTTCAAAATATCTCTGTTTTTCCATTTACCTTCATCCAAATTCCCCTCCATCCCCCCATTTCCTCATGACCGCTTTCAATTGTTAAAAGGAGCACATCATGGAGTGAGGAGGATGGATTTTTCTTCTACTCTATAAATACATACTTCGTAGACATATGTATATAAATATACATATTGCATAAGCAAATTTAATGTATCTTAAAATATAATTTATAAGAGGACACACTTTTCCAAATGCAACTCAGCAATATGAATATGAATTGTTTCACAGTCATTGGGTGACTGAAAGGTGACTTTCACCCACAACTACATTAGTTAGTCAGCAATTCAATTTTCTCAGATCTGTAAGAGGGGGTAATAGCTGCAAATTGTCCTGACATATGCTACCAGCTGCTTCTGTAAAGCAACAGTTATACAACTTGCTCTCTCTCAGTTTGAAGCAGAAAGAAAAAAATTTTCTTTAACAGTTATTTTCCATTTTCAAGTTTGGAATTAAAAGTCTGAAACTGCTTCTGTGCACAGTACACTACCTAAATATAACTCTGTGTGTGTGTGTGTGTGTTTGTGTGTGTGTGTGTGTCTAAGAGGCTTGGAAACACATTTTTCTTGGTATATCTATCTGGCAATCCTCCTTGGAGCTTCCTCACTCATTTCTGTGTCCATCTTTATATGGTTCTCTTCCCTCAGGATTCCTATGTCCAACTGTCCTTCTCCCTTCTCTAAAAAGATATCCAGTCCTTAGATTGATGGCTCACAGTCATTGGTAATCATCTCATGCTAACTGCATCTGCTATGACTGTTTCCAATAAGGTTTCAGTCACAAGTACAGGATTAACACTGGAAAGCACCAAGGAAAGCTCCCTTTTGGAGTAACCAAGGAAAAATATAAGCCAAAATGAATCTAACCATGATAGCTTTCTTTTGTCTTCTACTTTCAATATTACCCATGTGATTAGTAATAACATAACTCACTAATTTGTAATTTCCTTCTATCTATAGTTGGTTCCAGCTGGAAATGGAAGTGAGGGGTTGCGCTCTGGCTTAGTGAATTAACCCTATTTTTGATCAACTTTCCATACAATCTAACTAAAAGTGCCTATATTATAGCAAATTTGATAATTAAATGATACTTTAAGAGCCTGGAGAAACTGGTAATACACTAAACAGTTATCTACTGGATGGGACCCAAAAAGTGGTTAATGTTACTTACCAATCATGCCCAAGTCCTGGAGTGCTAAAGCACTCCAGTTCTTGTATCTGGGTCAGACTTGATCAACGTCCAAAATAAATTAAAACTATAGAAAACATTTTAACAAGATTGTCCATTCAGCCCTTAAGAACAATTGAAGTTTGCACTGCTAATTCTGATGAACTAACAAAAAAGACCATAATGAAAATATACGCGCAGTCTAAAAGATGAATTTTCCACAGAAGAATAGGGTAGCATATTCTCAACATCTACTAGCTTAACAATGGAAACTCTAAATGCAAAGACAGCCTCACCTATTTAACAATATCTACTGTTTACATAGACAATTTTTATTGTTTCAAGTTTAGTCTCCCATTTATAGCTAAGCCCAAAACTGCATTTTTTCCATTCTTTGTTAAGAGAGTAAGACTCACTTGAGTCTACTATATTCTGTCACTTCTTTTTCTAGGAAGTAAAAATATGAAGTACTTAGCTCTAAACAAGAAGGAAATTATTATGTAATGGCCAGTGTTATCATCTTTTGGTGCATTACTTGCTGAATCATTAATAAACAGGTGAATCTTCTCAAGGTACCTGTCTTTGGCAAATCGTGCACAGGCAGTATTTGGAAGAAAGGCAAGCCCTTAACAATGAGGAGAGATGAAGTCCTAAAGGACAAGTTGAATTTTTTCAAATACTCTTACTGCATCAATCATTAATATTTCTTCAATTATTTAAGAAACATTTTTTTGCTGATGGCAATGTGAGAAAATTCCCAATAGTTGATTTTAGTGATTACAGTAACACTTCTATTTAACTAAGCAAGAATATCTGTTGTTTCATATGTGTGCCCATGGACAAAACCCACGGCTAAAGCATTTCTCATTTTTTTCTAACTAAAAATTTCCATAGACGAGTCAGAGCCAGAATTCAAAACAAAGGAGGGAAGTGAGTCAGAAAGTCTTTGAAACAAGCCATATATTTTTAAGTACCTAGTTTCCTCTTCCATAGTAACAGAAAAAAGTTTTATCCCCATAATATCATATAATACTATATGTAAAACTAACAGCATAAATACAAGCACAGCAATATATGCCTGAAGTCCTAGCTACTTAAGAGGGCTAAAGTAGGACTATCACTCAAGGCCAGAGCTCAGTTCTACTCCAGAAAACAAAATCAGACCTCTGTATCTTTACAAATAATATGAGGGGAGGAACTGTGCAGTATTTTGTTAACTCTAGAAACATTTCCTCGGCATTTCCACGCCCATCTGTGTGGTTAAGCAGTACCTACTACACCATAGGATACAAGGCTCAGATTGGATCACACTTTTTAAATCTGGAACTTGCCTTTCTCATCAGGAGTTGCTCATCCTCATTGTTTCTAAGGAACCCAAGGCTTAGATTTCATTGTATACACCATTGGTATACAGACCAATAAGATAACGCAAATGCATTTCTACTTCACTGTTGCATGATTACTTGTTGCTTCCCTCGTAGCAAACTGCCAGCTGTCCACACATGGTGAAAAGGAGGAGCACGTAGTACTCAGTAGCAACCAGCATGATTTCTTATCCTCAACTCTTCATTTACCTCCCAGTAAGACTACACCCTTTAGGTATTCAGTAAATATCATATTTAAAAACTCTGCATACCCAGGGATGCACAAACAATATTTTTGTTATTGTTGTTTTGTTTTTTTTGTTTTTGGTTGGTTGTGAGGCTTGAACTCAGCATGGCTGTTGTCCCAGAATCATATCAACATGCATCATTATAATATGCTGAATTAAAACCAAGGAAATATTTTATCCTCAGGTAACTCTTACTTTAATTTGAAAAGTCTCTCTGAAACAACTAGGAACTGAATTAGTTGGATTTATTTTTTTATTTTTATTAAGTTTACTTATCAAGGATATCTTGAGATTTTCCTGGATACAAGCCCAAGGTGCAGGAAGAGTAAAACTTTTAGAGGCACAAAAGTTAAAGAATCTTTCCAAGATACTGGTCAATGGGTGTTAGCAACAGGATGTGTACATGATCACACTGAGTGAACACAGGTGGCTAGAAATGATGACAGAGAAGATTCTAATGTATACTAAGCACTTCCTACATTTCTCACTATTTTGAGCCTTCCATATACATCTAAACTTTTTAAATTTTTTTACATCTAAACTTTTGATAAACTTTTCTGAGATCACTCTTCTCAATTCACAGTCACAAAAACTGAGCACTAGAGATAGGGGTAATACCTGCAAAATCACACAGCTTCCAATGGCATGCATTCTGAACCCAAGAGTTGCTTGATTCCAACTCCATGCTTTGGAGAGAAAGGAAATACTTATAATGACCAGAGATATGCCAAGGACTATCCAGCACAGCTGAAAGTCTACACTCACATTGGCTATATATATAAAATAGGAGAATCTAAAGCCAGATGGTTGTAAGGAGATGGAACATTCATGGACATCCTAATGGACATCCATTAATTCTTTTGCTCGGGAGTTTCTTCATGGTTATCTAAACCCCACACATATCATCAAGCTGCCAGCACTGACAGTCATCTAGAAAGTTATACAGCCAGGGTCACTCCTACTGCCCAAATACTTTAGCCATCTGGAGTGAAATCAAATATTGAATTGTCAGTCATGGGTCTTGAACTCTAGCCTGGACGCAGCCCCTGATCACTTCAACTCAAGGCTAGTGCTCTACCACTTGAGCCAGAGCACCACTTCCAGTTTTCTGATGGCAAAGTGGAGATAAGAGTCTCATAGATTTTTGTGCCCAGACTAGCTTTGAACTGAGATCCTCAGATCTCAGCCTCTTGAGAATTACAGATGTAAGCCACCAGCACAAGGCTGACAGTAACCTTTTAATTGACATGGATAAAGGAATAAGATCCTGCCATAGGGAATAGGAACAAATACACTCACACCTGTTATCAATCACTCCAAAGTGAACTGTGCACAAGAAGTCACTGAGAAAGAACCCCCAAATCAGAGGTCCTCCTTTTAAAATACTTCATTCAATATTTCACTTGGCTTAAGAATAAGCTGCAATAAATACTTCCACCAAACTAGCAACAATGCCCCTCATCTACTCCTATATACAAAGAAACCAATGAGGCTAATAGATATGAACTAAAACAATGGGGCAAGACTAAAGCAGCCACATGAAGCATCAGGGTGGCTGGCTAAAGGACAGGAGAGCAAGGGCTGTGCTGCAGAGGCCAGGAAGCCCAAGGCAGTAAGACCAGATCACATCACAAAATCCAAAGGAGAGGACTTGAGAGAACTGTTCTCTTCCTGATGGCTTCATTCCATTCATGATTCACATAGAAATATACCCTACTTCTGCATTCCACCTGTCTACCATGAAAAGGCAGAAAGACAGAAATTAATACCCTCCAATAAGTGACTAGTAATAGCAGTTACCAGCATCTTAAATGGAATCATTATTCTATCTCATGTCAACAGCTCTGCAGCAGAGGGGCACATTTTCAAAATCTTGACAAGTATTTTAAATCCAGATATCAGGTTTTTCTAGTTACAATAGCACACACAGGAAGCACTTACCTTCCTGACTATATATTGTCTTGTGTTTTAAACCCCCAGAGGGGAATGCTATATTCTACACTTAATTCTGAATAACCTTTTTCTTTTAAATAACTCATTGCTTTTATAAAGCAGATTATATATTTCAGTGGAGTTTTTCTATTATAACATTTTATTTGACTTTCATCGTCTTATCCCAAGTGTATAGACAGAAGCTGAAAAAGAATACTTTCCCAAGAACACATAGCTACTCAATACAAAAAATTAAGGTAAGAATCTGAATCTTCTGATGTAAGGGAAACAAACCTAATTTTTCAGATTTGCTTATTTTCAACAACAACAAAAAAGCAACAGTGATTTTTATTGTATAGCCTCCCTCTTAAATTGACTACTCAGCCTAAATCATGGATCAAACATGAAGAAACCTTAAATAGAAGGTCTAGGACAATTACTGTTTAATCTTAGAAATTATTTTTTTAATTTCAATATATAGAGGGGTTAGAGTTATATTCGCCAGATAGAGGATGCATTACTTCTCACACATTGATATCCCTTCTTATGTTTTTGTCCCCATTTCCCTCCCACTACCCCCTACCCTCATTTTCCCCTCCTATTTCAAAGAAACAAGTAAACATCTATATAATATACCAGGTAACAAAGTGGGATAATGTAACAATATGAGATGAACCAAAGGGCAACATAAGAGAAGGGAGAAAAACATAATACATAAAGAGTAACTTATACTTAAAGTCTTGTTTCCATGTCCTGGAGGTCCATTAGTTTGGCCTCATCCTATATGGTCTTCTGTATCTAGGGTTTGAGCTATTGTAATCCTCTGCTAGGAGAGTTTTAGATGTGTACTAATTATTACAGATGAGGGAAACCATTGAGCCTCTGTTCCTTTAGGTCTGGCTTACTTCACTTAATATGAATTTTTCCAAGTCTTTCCCTTTCCTTACAAATGGTGTGATGTCATTCTTTCTGATGGCAGCATAGAATCCCACTATGTATAAATACCACATCTTGTTGATCCACTCATCAACTGAGGGGCACCCTGGTTGGTTCCATATCTTCGCTATGGTAAATAGTGCTGCAATGAACACTGTTGTTCTAGTGGATTTAGTATGTCCTTGTTTCTGGACCAATGGGTAAGTGCTCAGTAGTGGAATTGCTGGGTCTACAGGGGGCTCTATGATTAGCCTTTTGGGGAATCATTATACTGCTTTCCATAGTGGTTGAACAAGTCTGCACTCCCACCAACAGTGTAGTAGTGTTCCCTCCTGGTCACATCCCCACCAGCATCTGTTGTTGTTAGAATTCTTGATTATGGCCATTCTAACTAGAGTGAGGTGGTATCTCAGAGTTTATGCATTTCTTTTATGGCCAGAGATGTCGAGCATTTCTTCATGTGCCTAGAGATCGTTCTTATTTCTTCTTCAAAGAAGTCTCTAAGTTTTTGGCCCATTATTTAATGGGATGGTTGTTTCTTTGGAGATTTGTTTTGGAGAGATTCAATTTTTTAGATATTTTAGATATGAGGCCTTTGTTGTATGGTTAGTAAAGATCTGTGGGCTTTCTATTTAACTTGCTAGTTATGTCCTTTGCCATACAGAAGTTCTGCAATTTAATGCAGTCCCATTTGTCCAAGTTATCTTTAAGTTGTTGTGTTTCTGTGTCTTTATTAAGTGTGTTTCTGGGTTTTTATTAAGAAAGGAGGACTCTCCTATTCCTTCTTGTAAAGTTTTTGAGGTGTATGCTTTTACCTCAAGGTCTTTGATCCATTTTGAATTAATCCTGGTGTGGGGTGACAAAGAAGGATCCAACTTTAGCTTTCTGCAGGTGCTTAGCCAGTTCTGCCAGCACCACTTGTTGAAGAGGATGTCTTTCTTCCATTCTATTTTTTGGCTCCCTTATCAAAGATTAGTGGCCATAGGTCTGTGGGTTGATATCTGGGTCTTCAGTTTTATTCCTTTGGTCCTCAGGCCTGTTCTTGTGCCAGTCCCAAACTGTTTATCTTAAAAACTGTTTTAAACGATAATGTAACCGATTGCTAATGAAGTGGAATGAGGATAGATCATTCCTCTAAGCAAGAATTTAATCTGGACTGATAAAGGTGGATTGTTAGTACAATGCTCTACTGAAAGACTTAAAAACAAAAGGAAGAAAAGGACAATGTCATGGATTGAAGGTGTGTGGGATGATATTTACTGATGTGGACTTCAGGAGCTAATGGGATTAGATTAGACCATTACAGTTGGGTTTTCATGATGGGATTGTATGCATATAAAAAGAAAGGCACTCCACTGCTGTATCTGTGTGGCCATAGGAGGACATAACCAGGACCTCACCAAGAACCTAACCCTCCTGAGCCCCTGATCTTGGGCATCCAGCTCCAAGAGCACTAAGGACTGAAACATCTCTAGTGTAACACCCCAACTATGGTATTCTGGAAGGGCACTCTGAGCAGGCTGAGAACAGTGCCGATGAACAGATGTCATCTGTGGCCACATTACAAGCTAAGTGTGGCAGCAATTCCACACACCAAGTGATCCCTGTCATTATGTGAAATTGTGACTCAACAGCCAAAGTAAAGTCATTTTTCTATACTGTCTTCTAAAAGATATGACAACAAAAATCTAGCTCTTAGTAAGTTCTAGTTACTGAAATACCACCAACCTCTAGCTTTTCAAAACACAGCTAATGAGTTAAATGGGGACCAAGACATGAGCAAGGGTATCAACGTTTGTGAAGTAATGTACCTTCTATCTAGTGAATATAATGTAACCCTTCTATTAATTATAATAAAAATATATTTAAAAATAAATAAAAACAAAAACACAGTTACATACATATATATATATATATGATAAATTAATGGAAAACTCGTAAGTACCACTACTCTATTTAGAGGACTGTCTCAACATAACACTTCTCTATGAGATGACATATACTAAGGACAATACCTATGCATCCGCCAGATGAATCCCAAAACCACCAATACTCACAAACCCTGTTCTGTGATGCCTTTCCACCTCAACAAAACACAGAAGCACTGGCTCTAACTTTGACTTTGAAGTATGACCACAGAGTAATATGCATTTTCTCCTTCATAATTTCACAGATCGATTTATTCTATCCATGAAAAGCATGAGGTAGTAAGAAATTTACATTTTATGCCAAAACCAAATTTTCACTTTAGGAAAACTGTAAAGAATAAGGTTATTTACCTACCAAAGTAAGAATTTTCTTCATTTTTAAGCAAAGTTATTATAAATGTTTATCATATGAACTCAATAAGAAATCGAATTTTAAGTTTTAAGGAATAATAAAAGAACTCTATTTGTGACTCTCACCAAACATTATCGCAGATATTATATTTACATAAATGTATTTTTCAATTTCATATTGAAGTTAATATCAAAGTACTGGAGAATATTTATTTGATAATATACATTATTTTAAACCCAGAAATATAGAATGTATGATAGCTTCAGCTTCTGAAGAGCATTAATCATCAGGGTAGAGTATTTTAACTTAGCTAACATTGACTTTTTCTTCTTTTTGGCTAGACCTGGGGCTTAAGCTCAAGGACTGGGTACTGTCCTTGGACTTTTTCAAGGCTAGAGCTCTATCACTTGAGCCACAGCATGACTTCTGGCTTTTTCCATGTAAGTGGTACCAAGGAATCAAACCCAAGGCTTTGTGCGTGCTAGGCAAGCACTCTACCACTAGGCCACACTCCCAGCCCGTGAAGTCAAGATTTTGAGCTCCAGAGAAAGAATTCTGTTAAGCAGTAAAGGCAAGGGATTTAAATCCTAACAGAGTAGAAGTCAAACTCTGCCCCTTCCACTTTCTGACTGTATAATCTGTAAGTCATCAGCAGTCAACCTGCTTCCTTATAATATGTGTACTTACCAAACATGTTGCCAGGTGGAATATCTGAGATGAGATGAAGTGAAAAAGAAGTGAGAACAGTACCGCACTCAAGATAAGAAGCCAATGGCAACCATTATTTAAGGAAAACAAGGAAACTTCTATATACAAATATATGTATAATTCTGTTGGTGGGAGTGCAAACTCGTTCAACCACTATGGAAAGCAGTGTGGCAGTGCCTCAAAAGGTTAAACATAGAACTCCCCTATGACCCAGCAATTCCACTACTTGACATTTACCCAACCATCCAGAAACAAGGACATACTAAATCCACTAGCACAACAATGTTCATTGCAGCACTATTCACCATAGCAAAAATATGGAACCAACCTAGATGTCCCACAGTTGATGAGTGGATCAACAAGTTGTGGTATTTGTACACAATGGAATTCTATGCTGCTGTCAGAAAGAATGACATTGCCCCATTTGTTAGGAAATGGAAAGACTTAGAAAAAATCATATTAAGTGAAGTAAGCCAGACTCAAGGGAACTTAGGCTCAATGGTTTCCCTCATTCGTCATAATCAGTAGAAACCTTGGGCTCTACTAGCAGAGATCTGCAATAGAGCAAAATCTTGATACATAAGGCCATATAATGTGAAGCTAATTGAAAGGACCTCCAGGATATTGAAACAAAAGCCATATAATGAATGATTGTTGTCCTTAATGTGCTATGTTGTCTCTCATCTCCTTTGCTGTCCCTTGGTTATCTCATATTGTTATAGTATCTCACTTTGTTATCTGATATATTGAATTTATTTGTATTTGGTTATTTGAAATTTGATAGGGAAGGGGGGAAAACCAAGACGGGTGGAGGGTGTGGGGGGGGAGGAAAATGGGTACCAAGACATGTGAAAGGGTATCAATGTATGTGAATTAATGCACCTTCTATCTGACAAATATCATGTAACCCTTTTACTAATTACAATAAAAAACAAATATGTGTATAATTACATATTGTATGTAATTATAATATAGAATTATATATAATTGCACATTAAACATTTATTATACAACTGCTTTCATGAGACATGTGGTAATTATTTCACGTATCTCTCCCCTTATTGGAGACCTAGCTCCCAGAGGCAGATTTCGCCTTTTTCCACATTTAATAAGGATCTTCATACATATTTGGTGCAGAATGATTTTTTGGACATGGAGTAAAGCTTAAGTGGCTATTATTTTTAAGCTATTATTTCCAATTATTTTATCTAAGAAGCAGAACTATGTAGCCCTGTATTCTGCTTCAAATATTTAGAAGTATTTAGGATAAATTACCCTCTGAAAACTTCCATCAAATACAATACTAAAAGGGGAATCTGTTCCCAAGAAAAATAGGCTGTGCTATGCTTTTCAGCTTGTAGTAGACTTCAAAGTCTCAAGGCAAGTATCGAGTTAATGTCTAACAACTGAACTGCTATTTCATTTTAAGTACTGACAGTGTTCTTAGCAATCGGCAAAGAAGAAAGGCTGTAATGTTCTTTCAGATACAGGGACAGAACTGTTGGTTCTGGGCTCTAACCCCTGCTGCATAATTTACATTCAGAAGGTTATTTTCAAAGCCAAAAGATCAAGGACTACAAAGGCTTCAAGTAAGAAATTTAGGAATTACTGTATCTAAAAGTCTTCATATTTTAAAACTGTCTTCACATGATAATAGGATTCTGAGTATAATGAAGAAAAGAAAGTCTTCACTTTTCCCCCTGGAAAATGAATTTTTCCTTTGGGGAATGACCTGAACTAGTTTAAAGTTATGTTCATAGATATTTCATGGGTTGCAGTTAACTACAGAGTGCTGAAGGAGTGGACATGTTTCTGGAATCCTGACTCAACTAAACTGAATCAAAGCAGAAGCTCTGAGTACCCCCTCACACCTGCTTCCGAAGCTGCATCCAGGGCTTACCTGGCCTAGACAAAGCTCAGCAAATCTCTGAAGGTGGGTGCTCAATTACAGCAGGAAGAGGCTACCTCCCGTCAGTTAATCTAACATCTGCCTGGAAAGCTAGAAGTGTTGACTGTGATCTAGAGCAGAAAACAAGGTGGTAAGTTTGCAGTAAGGAGGCAAAGAAGGAAGGTGAAGTGTACAGTAGAGACAAGAAAGGCTACCACAACCACTTAGGTAAGAGTTCTGACCAGCCATTTCAACTGTCTCCAACTTACTACTCTAGAAGGATCTTCTTCTCGCTAGGGTATTGTGCTCAGCGTTTGGAGTTCTTTACTTTCCCCTTCTCTGACCTGTGGCCTTAGGAACTGAATCCATTTCAAGTAGTGCCTATGCACTGATGTGATCCCCAGTGTTCATCTTGAGTACTGCCTGTGCTCTTTTGATATGGACATGTGGGCCATCTAATGCACCACTGCTAATACAGGACCCTTGAACATGTGCCCCACGTCAGCCATCCCAGCCAGTCAGAATCAATGGCAGCACCACCTACTTACTTCTGTTTTCCCCAACAACATTCTAGTTAAAACAACTCTTCCCTGTCACTCCCAAAGGTCTTCCACAGGCACCTTTGTTCCCTAGCATTCATTCCCCACACTGCCAGACACAGGCATTTCCTTTTCTTTTGAAGAACAGCAACTTCACAATCACAATTCTGAGGAAACATTTACTATGGTTTACCTCTGCTCCTAGAACCAACTCTTACTGTAGTCAAAAGTCCCTGCATCATCTGTTCCCTCCCAATGACCACTTTTCCTCCTCCTCCTCTATTCAAAATATACCAGTGCCTTGAGCATGGGAAGTCCCATTGGAACGGAGCCCATGAAGTCATTCTCTTTTCACTCTTAGGGAAAGGATTTTAAATAAAATTCACTGTGTACAAAATTTCTCTTGGATGCTATATCATAATCTCTGGTTTGGTTCTTTGTACACTGTCCCTCTTTCTGTCCTGGGAGTCAGTCCTTCAAAACCCTTGTCATTGCAAATTCCTCTCCTTATCTGGAAATTATGTTCCCATCTCCACACAGGATCCACTGCTTTTCCCTATACAGGACTGACAGTGATCCACAATTAAATATTCCAGGATGCGTTCTGATTTGATTACTCATTCTAGTAAAAGGCCACATGGGGCTTCAACAAAACACTGCACAGTGGGAGAAGGGTTTGGCAATTCAAATCAAGATGATCCTGAAGACTTTGCATATATTTGTTTCCTCCATTAGTCTGCTCTCTGAACATACAATATTTACTGCCTCCATTGGTCTGCTCTCTATACATATATTTACTGCCCCTGTAGTATATCAGGCATCATATACATTTTGAAGGGTGACTATCAGCAAATGTACGTGAAAAGTACACCTTACTCCTGCAACCACTCATGATACTCATATGTCCAAATACACTTCAAATGACAACCAGTATCTGCTCTAATGCGAATTGATCTGCAAACCTTCCTTTGTTCACAGTACACATAACATATTACATTTTAATGTAGATCTGTTTCATTATCTCTGTACATGCTCTTTTCCACATCAAATTAGGTCTTCTCCTTCTGTATCACAAGAGTAGACTATAGCACAGTATAAGCAACACAAATATTTGCCTCACATTACCAACTCAAAAGACACAAAATGACTGGGAAAAAAACCTTCAAAATATCTCTGTTTTTCCATTTACCTTCATCCAAATTCCCCTCCATCCCCCCATTTCCTCATGACCGCTTTCAATTGTTAAAAGGAGCACATCATGGAGAGAGGAGGATGGATTTTTCTTCTACTCTGTAAATACATACTTCGTAGACATATGTATATAAATATACATATTGCATAAGCAAATTTAATGTATCTTAAAATATAACTTATAAGAGGACAACACTTTTCCAAATGCAACTCAGCAATATGAATTTTTAAAGTAGGGTTGTTTCACAGTCATTGGGTGACTGAAAGGTGGCTTTCACCCGCAACTACATTAGTTAGTCAGCAATTCAATTTTCTCAGATCTGTAAGAGGGGGTAATAGCTGCAAATTGTCCTGACATATGCTACCAGCTGCTTCTGTAAAGCAACAGTTATACAACTTGCTCTCTCTCAGTTTGAAGCAGAAAGAAAAAATTTTTCTTTAACAGTTATTTTCCATTTTCAAGTTTGGAATTAAAAGTCTGAAACTGCCTCTGTGCACAGTACACAAAAGCCAGTTCACAAAAGCTACTCTGATACATAATTTTAACTGCTGACTCATTTTTTCACAATTTGACCACATTTTAATGTCTCCATGAAATTTTACACTACATCTGAAATAATACCGCATTTTTTCAAGAACTGTTCACATCCCTCACTTCATGAAGCCTAAAAACCATGGTGAGTGGTGTGTTCAGTGTATAATGCAGGGAGTACTTGCCACAGGTCCAAGCAGGAGAAACTGAAGTTCCAGGAAATCAGAATGTGACTACTACAAAATAAGTGTCTTGATTCCTGTTCCTTCATTCAACAACAGTAACATTCAACTCCACATGAGAAAACCATTCCTATCAGGAAATCATTCTACCTTTAATTCATGCTAATTATCCAAACTCAACACCACCACCTGTGATTTTCATGGTCTCCAGAGTGTCATGCTATGCTCTGTTCTTATAACTCAGTCTTACTTCCAAGGAATGGCCCACTGACTATCTTCTCCTGGGAGGACTTCGTCGAAATTCTTCAGCAGCCCATTCTCCAGCTCAGAATCATTTTTAGTATATTTTTATTGTAATTAATAGAAGGGCTACATTATATTCACCAGATAGAAGATGCTTTACTTCATAAACATTGATACCCTTTCTCATGTCTTGGTCCCCATTTCCCACCCCCCACCCCCAACCCTCATCTTGTTTTCCCCCCTTCCCTATCCAATTTCAAATAACCAAATAAACATATATACAATATATCAGATAACAAGGTAAAATACTGTAACAATTCGAGGTAACCAAGGGACAGCAAAAGAGATGAGAGATAACATAGTACATTAAGGACAACAATCACTCATTATATGGCTTTTGTTTCTATATCCTGGAGGACCTTTCATTTAGCATCATACTATATGGCCTTATGTATCTAGGTTTTATTCTATTGGAAATCTCTGCTAGGAGAGCCCAAGGTTTCTACTGATTAGTACAAATGAGGGAAACCATTGAGCCTATGTTCCTTTGAGTCTGGCTTACTTCACTTAAAATGATTTTATTCTAAGTCTTTCCATATCCTTACAAATGGGGCGATGTCGTTCTTTCTGACAGCAGCATAGAATTCCATTGTGTATAAATACCACATCTTGTTGATCCACTCATTAACTGAAGGGCATTTGGGTTGGTTCCATATCTTTGCTATGGTAAATAGTGCTGCAATGAACGTCATTGTGATAGTGGATGTGGTATGTCCTTGTTTCTGGACAACAGGGTAAATGCCAACTAGTGGAATTGCTGGGTCATAGGGGAGCTCTATGTTAAGTCTTTTGAGGAACCACCTGTCAGGAAGGCTCTTTTCCTTTGTTTTGCAGAAACTGTTCTGTATTCAAACAGAAATCTACCTGTATTACTCACTTCTGGAAAGGATTGGACTGCACCACCTAGCAAAAACACTGAGAAACTTCAGCTTCCTGAGCAACTAGCTGCAAAAAACTATGAAACATAAGTAATACACATAAGTAATACACAGCCTAGAATTCCATTGTGTATAAATACTACATCTTGTTGATCCACTCATCAACTGAGGGGCATCTGGGTTGGTTCTATATCTTTGCTATAGTAAATAGTGCTATCTAGCTATTTTCTTTACCACTGCTTGCAATACTTCGTTGATATTATCTCAGAGGCACACTCTGACTCAGCTTTCAGATATTAATGATTCTTTTATTTCTTTACACAAATAAAATTTTCCATTGTCCTTCAACTCTTCTACTCAGTAATCTTCAGTAGCTCTCTATTTCATCCAATAATAGGCCAAAATTTCTCCTGAACCAGGAAACAGAAACTTAAGTCTCTGAGCTAGCTAATTAAACTTCTAAATTTCAAAATCACCATCTATGCATATGTGTGGACATTTATATAGTAATATTCAAATGGTAAAAGATTCTTTATAATCTTTTCTATTCACCTAATGAATTATTCACATCATCATATAATCTTCTACTCCTTGGTATGATTCCCACTGTGATCTCATTAACAATTCGCTATGGATCCCATTTCTTCTAAGTTTCTCTTATTTCTACTTAGGATGGTTTTCTCACACCAGTAACCTTATGTTTGACCTAATTTTGAAACTATTTTCTGACCCTGATCGAGAGCTCAGACATCAAAAAGATATTCACCATCTTTCTAGAAACTGGCTTTGGTTTAACCCTAAAATGAGTAAATAGGTGTTCTTCATGAACTGCACTCAAAGCTTACTTGCTACTTAAAGCAAGACCTCAAAAAACATCACAACTCATAAAATCAGTAATATCCCAGAGTTCTTTTGTAAAGAACTTCAAGCATTTACATAGATGAAATGAAACTGATGTGCAGTCAAAATGACAGAAACAGATGGTTCTGCCATCACTTAATATGACACTTGTTTCTCCAGGCTGGTGAACAGAAGGAACCAGTTGTAGAAGGTGAAAAGGGTCTTGCAATTTAGAACCCACTGAAGTATAAAATGCCACCAAACTTGTCTCAAATTAAAACACATTTTAGTTTCTTCATTTGAAATCCTATACTGCGTAAGATTAAAAATCTCATAACTACCCAGATTTAAACTCTGAGCTTCTGATCATCTGAGGCCTGAAAATACTGGTTTGTGATGAATAGGTCTTAGGAAAACAGAAGGGGCATTTCAAATTCAAGATAAAACTATATCCATTGAAAATCTATATAACTGTCCAAACAAGAGTTTTCAAGATAAAATATCCAATTTATTTTAAAGTAAGATGTTTTAAATGTTCATATTCACCAAGTTTCACCAACTTACATATTCCTTTATTTAACAGTGATTTATTGATAAGAAATAATACAGTATAATGAACAGAGCACAATATCTGGTATTGTATACCTTGGGTTTCCTTTCCTACCTCCCCTACTTGTTGATTCTGTAGATCTATAGTCCTGGAATAGAAGCCTGGCTTTATAAGATTCACTTTTCTCTACTGTCATGAAGCAGAATGTAGCATGTAAGTCCAGACAGTATTTGGCATTTTCTGAGCAACTAAGTATAAACTCACCTCCTTCACTCACGTTCCTTCTCCTGCCATGTCCTATCATGCACATGTTGAGCACAGTCCAACTCCAAAGTTCAGAGTGTGAAAAAGTTCAAACTTTATACTTAATGCTATGAATATTATCTCTCAGCCCAGAAAGCAGAATCACAATTCTGCCATTCTTTGGTGTCACTACTTTTCATCATTCCCACTGCAGTTTAAATTTTGCACCCAAGAAAAGTCTAAATCACCAAGTTTGTACATTTTTATATTATATATCTGACAGTACAGTGACTAGGATTCATGTAGCCCATTATAATTCTCAGTTGTTCATCTTTTCTTAGAGCCTGGTTATTTTCTTTGGTGTCTAAAGTTATTTCATTAGGTCCAAACAAGATAAAATGATTTGCATTTCCATACAGAATTACAGGATTTTCCCATGCTTTGACTACTTGTACTTATTTAATTAATTTATAGAGTTATTTATTTTCGCTGTCATACAAGCTTTGAACTCAGGGCCTTGGGCTTACTAAGCTGGTACTGACTCTGTAACTGAGTCAAGTCTGTAGTCCTGTTTTTTAAGAGTCTCATTTAACTCCCAAGCACACACTCATGTCACAATTGACTTACTTTATGCTTCTCATAGGTGCTGGGCTAAGAAACACAAACCACCATGTCTATGGCTTGTGAAAGTGATACACACATTTCAGGGCTGGCATCAAGCTGTGTCCTCCAATATTTCCCTCCCCAGAATCTAAGATGACAGGTGTGAGCTACCGGTAACCCCACTTGACTTATTACAATTTTTTT
Organism: Megascapheus bottae; assembly: GCF_031878675.1. Classification (NCBI taxonomy): domain Eukaryota; kingdom Metazoa; phylum Chordata; class Mammalia; order Rodentia; family Geomyidae; genus Megascapheus; species Megascapheus bottae. Next base: position 1,555,141 of record NC_143526.1, read on the forward strand.
TTGCCAGTCCTGGGCTTGGGCTCAGGGCTTGAGCACTGTCCTTGTACTTTCTGAAGGCTAGCACTCTACCATTTGAGCCTCAGCACCACTTCCGACTTTTTGCTATGTATGTGGGGTACCAAGGAATTGAACCCGGGTCTTCGTGCATGCTTTGCGAGCACTCTACCACTAGACCAAACCCCGGCCCTTACAATTTTTTTTATAATTTGAAAGCAGTTCAAGAAAAGAGATTACTCCTCAGAAACCACCAGCTCTCACAAAGTGCCTTACACAAAATCAACCAATTCTATAGAAGCCTTAAATAAATTAGTGTGTATATCCTTCTACTTCAGTTCTGCAATTCCACCTGCTCATAATTCTCCAACTATGCCTCAAATAGGTTTGTATTTAATGTTATTAATGGCTTCATGTTATTCCTCCTCTTAGAAATAGCAGTTTTACACATGTCTTATTAACGATGGATTTCTGTCATTAGACAGAGCTCAGTTTATAAAAAATTTTGGAACTCTCTGTTGTGTCCAAACCCTATGACATATATCACCATCCAATCTGCCTGTGTACAACAACAGTTCTCCTTTCACTTTCAAAGTATCTACTTTTGATAGTTGCTATCATTCCCAGTTCAAGAATGCCTGCAAAAGGAAGAAAGAAGAATCTAATTAAACCAAAAAGAACAGCTAAGTGGAAGGAAAATATTATCTATTGCCCACATATTGACATTCTTATGAATTATTCAACTTGGATTTGTGCAAAACCTCCCAAACTGTGATTGCATCTGTATGGATAGATGCCTTTGGAACATCATGGGAGCGTGATTCTTTAGGTAGGAAGTAGTTACAGTGGAAATTTCTGTGGTGCTATCATCTACATGCCAAAGAGTTCTGTGGTTTGTTTTTGCTTTTGGAGAGACTGGTGATTGGTCAGGGTGAAAGGAGAGTCTCTAAATTCATCATTTCCAAGCAATACGAAGCCTGGGTTCTATCATTTATTTCTTGTATGTTTGTCTATTATCTCTCATTTGTCATACTAAGCTACTTCAGGAACTCCTCTTCATAGATATTTGTCTGCTATCTGCTATTCTAAACAAGAAATAATTTGGGGATCATGTAAGGTGATCTATTTGAGGCAATCCTGCTGAGAAACACTAACGTGGGATTTGCTGGCTCCCACTCTGTATTCAGCAGCATTGTGACATAGTTTATAGACTTCATTTTATTCTCTCCCTTATTTCCTTTTTCTCAATCACAACATGAACTAGGGTAGATTTAATAGTTTATAAATAATTCTGACACCTAAAGTAAGGTTTTGTTTTTTCTTGCTTTTTACTTAACCAAGAACAGAGATTGTTATGGTTATGCTCCGTGCCACCTTATTAAAACAAAGAGCCCAAACAGCCCAAACTAAATTTTCTATCTGGCAGATAATTCAACAGACTCATTTTAATATTCTGCTTAGCAACTGCAGTTTTATGGATACATACTGCCCTCTGCAAAGATGCACTGCATCCAGGGACAGAGGAAGAAAAACATTCTCCAAGTCCTTCATGTACATGGAAAATATATTCATTAATATATCCTACCACTTATTGAAGAAGGAAAATAGTTGTGAGGCCTAAGCCCTTCCCTCCTACTCTACTAGCTTGGCCCGGGGCTGCTGGGCACCAGAGGCAGAGAGACTTGCTTTTAACACACATTTCATTTTAAAGATGCTGACAGTCTCCATTTGCTGACAGTGAAAAGCGAATGCTTTATGATCATGCAGGTTACCACGGACTATTAAATTCCCTATTGCAAAAAATAAGCCACAATTTAGCTTTTAACATAAGCTGTTACTCTCAAGGATATAGAATTTGCTACAACTACACTATGGCTCAAATAACTAGAGATGGAAGGACAGAAATTGTGTAAATATGTCTATTTAAGAACAATATGAAATTCCATATGTAATACGCCAAACAGAAAACAGAAAAACATTTGCCTAATAGTAAAGAAGAAAGAACTGAACAAACAACATCAATTGAAGAAAAAATATTTTAATATGATTCTGTTGTTACTCTTAATATGTTGTAAAGAGGGGTAACCATTTCATAAGGTAAATAATGACAATTCTTTGTGTTTGCTGGTTCTGGGGTCTGAACTCAGGAACTGGGCATGATCACAGACCATTTTTGCTTAAGGATAGCTCTCTACCACTTGAGACAGAGCTCTACTTCTGGAAATTTGGGTGGCTAATTAGAAATAAGATTCTCAAAAGACTTTCCTGCTAAGCTGGCTTAGAACCATGATCCTCAGATATCAGGCTCCTGAAGAAATTAGGATTACAGGCATGAACCAGCAAAATTTAGCTGAGTACAAGTTTCCAACTTCCTTCCTCTCATCTCTGACAAGATACACAGAAAAATAGCATTTTTTAAATTTAAAATGAAATTGATTGCAAAACCTAGAACTTTTGAACATTTAAGGAATTTTGCTACATTAACTGAGGTAAGAGTTTTATACCCATAAGGGTATATTTGGAAAGTACCATATTCTCTCTAGTAGGGAACATGAATACCAAAAGATGTTCCCTTCACCATCAAACTGTCAAATCTTGCAAAACTACCAGACAGAATTTTGGCATAAGTATCAGCTTCTAGAAGAAAGTAGGAAATGCTTTCAATAAGCTTGCAAATTTGAGTCTAGCATTTCAATTCAATAACTAATAAATATTTGAACTCTACTTACAGTAATTTTCACATTACTATGACAGTCTCACAACAGATGGTTGTTAATTGATTCAATTGTTGTCTGAAAAACAGTACATCAAGAATAGTAGTCTTTCCTTCAAAACTTTGATTTCACATACAAAATAATTTAGCAGGGCCAAGTCATTTGAACAAATGTTAAAACATCTCTTTAGCAGAAATTTCCTTATGCTAATTAAATTGTAATACAAAATTTATCTTCAATATACTATATTTCCTCCACTCATTCTAACATATATCTTTCTAGTGCTGTGTCTAAGATTTAATTGAAATGGTGAACTGACCTCAAGTTTTTCCTTCCCTAATCTCCATACATATCCATCAACAATTTTTGTAGAATACCTATTCTTTTTAATGAATTTTAAATATATTTAGAAATGGTGTGATATTCTATTGTTCTTTATATTATGTAGTAAAGACCATATTATATACCTTTTGAAAAATCTCTCCAAAATCCCAGAAAATTGTTCTATCTCCAGTAAAGCATTGTTCTTTCCAAGAAAGAAAAGTAAATAGAGAAAGTAAACAGAGGAAATGGCAAGGAGGTGGGCAAGATTAGGACAAAAGGAAAGAAACAAATAAAGAATAAGGATATACAAAAAATAAAAAGAAACAGAAGGTACAAACAAGAATAAGAGAAGCTGAAATATTGAAAAAAACCAACTAAGTTTAAAAATGAGCAATTCCTAACGCTTATCTCAAACAAAATGGGGCATTGTCAAATAACCTATAGACTAAAATCTTCAGGGAAAATGGGGCAGTACTGACAATGGTCTTATCTCAGTACTGAGAGACAATTAGCCCTAGAGTAAACAGGTGTTGAGAGCAAAATTAAAACGATTCAACCATTTCCAATGAAATAATCTCAAGTATTTTTATAGGATAGCAAAGATATACAGCACCTATGAAATAAATGCTATAAGATCTGGAATATGATTAGGTATTCAAAGAAAACGAATGAGCAGAAAATACAGTTCATCAAAACCTATCTGGAGTTGACATTGTTGTTAGAATTATCAGACAAGAAGTACTTATTAGTTTTTGTAACTTTCTGTTTAAGTGTAGATATGGGAGATACTTTAAAAATGAACATGTAGAGATGAAAAGTACAATGTGCGTAATGGGCCCAAGACACTGGGTTACTGACACTTTGAAGATCATAGACTCAAACATTAATGCACGTCAATACACATGATACACACCACTCAAAAGATAACAGCATGGAAAACATAATTTAAGAAAGTAAACATTTATCACTGAGCCTGTGAAGCTTTTAAGAAATGAAACAGCATCAAATATGAACCCTACAGAGAAAAAGGAAAGAACATAAAATATCTGAAGAAATAATGCCCCAAATTTTCTAAGAAGCCCATTAAACTTAAGCACAACCCATAAAGAAAGCTATATACAAGATTTCATAAACAATCTCCTCAAACCAATGATAAAGAAAAAAGCTTTTCAAATTTTGAGTTTCTGAAAAATAATGAGAAATAAGGCAAGCAATGTACAGAAGAGAAATGATTAAAAAACAATGAGAGGTTAAGGGAGGGAGGTGTGGAGGAGTCACGACTGGCATGTCTAGGGGTGGCGCCAACCCAGATGACCCATGCCTGGCTTCCAGTCAAGGTTTGTGGCCACACCAAGACAGCAGTGTTTCAGCAGTGAATAGGCAGAGTCACAGCTTGAAACAGAATGCTTGGAGATTGTAGCAAGGGGAAAGACTACAGTGAGGAAGCAAAGTATTCAGTGGTAAAGGACAACAGCTACAGTGAAAATAAACATTTGGAAAATGGAAAACTACAATTTTAGTCATGAGCAAAGAAAATCTTAGCAGTTTAAGAGACCACAAAGACGGATGGGGAGTGTGGGGGGGGGAGGTAAATGGGTACCAAGACATGTGCAAGGGTATCAATGTATGTGAATTAATGCACCTTCTATCTGGCAAATATCATGTAACCCTTTTACTAATTACAATAAAAAAATTAAAAAAAAATCTAAAAAAAAGAAATCTGTTGTAAAAATCAATGTTAATAAATTCTTTAATAAAAAAAGAAAAGAAAAAAGAAAAAAAGAAAAACAAATCCATTAATGCTAGTCACTGGTGGCTCATGATTTTAATCCTAGTTAATCAGAAGGCTGAGATCTGAAAATTGTGATTATAAACTAGCATAGGGTAGAGTCAAGAAATGCAAATCAAAACAACTCTAAGATTCCACCTCACTCCAGTTAGAATGGCCAGGATCAGGAAAACGAATAATAACATGCTGGAGGGTATGTGGCCAGGAGGGATCACTACTACACTGTTGGTGGGAGTGCAAACTCGTTCAACCACTATGGAAAGCAGTGTGGCAGTGCCTTAAAAGGCTAAACATAAAACTCCCCTATGACCCAGCAATTCCACTACTTGGCATTTACCCAATCATCCAGAAACAAGGGCATGCTAAATCCACTAGCACAACAATGTTCATTGCAGCACTATTCACCATAGCAAAAATATAGAACCAACCTAGATGTCCCTCAGTTGATGAGTGGATCAACAAGTTGTGGTATTTGTACACAATGGAATTCTATGCTGCTGTCAGAAAGAATGACATTGCCCCATGTGTTAGGAAATGGAAAGACTTAGAAAAAAAATCATATTTAGTAAAGTAAGCCAGACTCAAAGGAACTTAGGCTCAATGGTTTCCCTCATTTGTCATAATCAGTAGAAACCTTGGGCTCTACCAGCAGAGATCTGCAATAGAGCAAAATCCTAGTACATAAGGCCATATAGTATGAAGCTAATTGAAAGGACCTCCAGGATATTCAAACAAAAGCCATATAACGAATGATTGTTTTCCTTAATGTACTATGTTGTCGCTCACCTCGTTGGCTGTCCTTTAGTTATCTCATATTGTTATAGTATCTCACTTTGTTATCTGATATATTGAATTTAGTTGTACTTGGTTATTTGAAATTTGATAGGGAAGGGGGGAAAACCAAGACGGGGGGGGCGGCGGTGGTTAGGGTAATGGGTACCAAGACATGTGAAAGGGTATCAATGTATGTGAATTAATGCACCTTCTATCTGGCAAATATCATGTAATCCTTTTACTAATTACAATAAAAATTTAAAAAAAAAGAAATAAGAGGAAGGACAAGGACAAAGTAGAGGTAAGTCTATCTAGAGTTCAAGGGGTTTCAACCCATAAAACTCCTCAAAACAATTTGGGCATTTTTCAGAAAGAGAAATTAGTCTTGTTCCTAATGGTCATTACCATTAGCATTCTGCGATGGGAGCTAAAAACTGTAATTATTAGAATATTTAAATTGTCACTGGTTGGAAGTTACCCCATTTAAGAATAAAGAATCAGTAGTTTATCTAATGAACCACAATGTCTGGATAGCATTACCCAAGAATACGAAGAAGCGAGTCAGACATGCATGATATCCAGTACTTCAGAGAAAAATACCATAAGCACAAAACATATATTTCTACTATTTTCTTTCATCACTCATTCCTCCTCATAATATTCTCACTCATCTTTTCAAGAAAAAAAATCTAACTGAAAGTTCAACATACTCTTTGTAGATCAGCTTATAAACATTCTTAAATACATTCAAACAATCTAATAGCAACAGTGTTTCTTGGATAAATAATGATGTCTGAAATGGTATGTGACAATACTGACATGCATACTACCTAGTAAGCCTCACATTTGATTATTGATTCCCAACATAAAATTGATAATTATTTCAGCAAAGTCATAGCCTTAACATAAGATATAAAATGAAAAATTCCAAATGGCAAAATCTAGTAATTGAACTGCTTTCAGGTAAAAGGATTTCAGGGATGCTTGATTGTTGTTCTTAATGTAGTATGTGACATTATTTCTTTTCTTTTTCCCGTTTATGATTTATCTTAAAGACTAGATAAAATTATGTGCTTGCTTTATATTTGTTTAATGCAATTACAAGTGAAATTTCAAATTATGTTGATAAATACACATAATTTTTTTCCTTAAACTATTTTAATGTGTTGTCTACCTAAATCTCTCTTCACTACTGTAATTACACAGTTTTCAAATGACTGACAAGGTTTAACAATGAAGTACTTGTTTAGAGAGACACGGAGATGAAACCTAGTTTTTTTCCCTCAAAACTAAAGAAAGACAGATAATGACAGTGACTTTCAGAGGATGAAACTCTTATTTTCCCTACATATTTCATAATTTCAAAGGGTCAGTACACTGAGAAGAATATACTTTTCAAAACAATCCTCCAGAAAGGTCACTCCCACAGTGACAGTTACTGGCAAATTTGACAACTACCATCACCAATTAGAGTGTCTTCCCGCTGGGAGTCTGCCCCTGTTTTATTCTAGATGTGCAATTTGGCCTCTATCTGTCACAGACCTCCTCTTGGTAGGGCACAATAAGGAAACCAACACTGTTGCTTAATTTTTTTCAGCCATAGGAAATTTCAATCCACAGCCATCTCATCCATTGATGTTAATTACTCTTCCCTCTTCCCGGAGCCCAAATTGGGAAGACAATGCCCACAGGTCACTGAAGTGCAAGACCAGGTCAACAGGAGTTTGCAAATGGCACATTCAGCAAACCCATCAATGCAAGAGTGTGCACAGAAATTATTACAGCAAAGTAGGCCCGGTTCATGGCAAAAAATAAATTAAGAGAAAAGAAAAAGAATAAGGGCCTCCCTTTCTTTGTTTTCATGTATTTTTATTGTAATTAATAGAGGGGTTATATAATATTCGCCAGATAGAGGGTGCATTACTTCACAAACATTGATACCCTTTCTCATGTCTTGGTCCCCATTTCCCTTCCCCCACCCCCACCCCTCATCTTGTTTTCCCCCATTTCCTATCCGATTTCAAATAACCAAATAAACATATATACAATATATCAGATAACAAGGCGAAATACTGTAACAACATGAGATAGCCAAGAGACAGCAAAAGAGATGAGAGATAACATAGTACATTAAGGACAACAATCACTCATTATATGGCTTTTGTTTCTATATCCTGGAAGTCCTTTCATTTAATATCATACTTTATGGCCTTATGTATCTAGGTTTTATTGCACTGTAAATCTCTGCTAGGACAGCTCAGTGTTTTTACTGATTATGAAACCATTGAGCCTATGTTCCTTTGTGTCTGGTTTACTTCACTTAATATGATTTTTTCTAACTCTTTCCATATCCTTACAAATGGGGCGATGTCGTTCTTTCTGACAGCAGCATAGAATTCCATTGTGTATAAATACCACACCTTGTTGATCCACTCATCAACTGAGGGGCATCTGGGTTGGTTCCATATCTTTGCTATGGTAAATAGTGTTGCAATGAACATCACTGTGCAAGTGGATTTAGTATGTTCTTGTTTCTGGACAACTGGGTAAATGCCAAGCAGTGGAATTGCTGGGTTATAGGGGAGCTCTATGTTTAGTGTTTTGAGGAACTGCCATACTGCTTTCCATGTTGGTTGAATGAGTTTGCACTCCCACCAACATTGTAGTAGTGATCCCTCCTGGCCACATCCTCTCCAGCATCTGTTGTGAGTAGATTTCTTGATCATGGCCATTCTAACTGGAGTGAGGTGGAATCTTAGATTCCCTTTGGATCCTCTTTATGCTTGCTTCTTGCCTTATTACTCTGGGTAGGAATTCTAATACTATGTTTTTAGCGGAGTGGAGAGAGTGGGCATCCTTGTCTCGTTCCTGATTTTAGAGGGAATAAGGGCCTCTCTTTCTCAGCAGATTGCTGAAATTCCACTACATTTTTAAGATGAGGAAAAGGGAAAGATGAGGAAAAGCAGAAATGATCTCTGTCTCTTCAGCTATAAGTACTCTCTTCCTTTCCCTAAAAGTTCCTACCTTAGATCAATCTTTACTCTCCCAGAAATAAACAAGAAAAGGAGCACTGTGAAATAAAGGATCAGGGATACTAGCAAGTCATTGAGTCAGAGCAACAACCTGGAAGGAAGACAAGCTTCAGAGGACTTCCCCTAGCCAAGAGCAGCACCCCATTCTCCAGCAAGTAGCTCCCCTGGAGAGGGACATCCAAGGCCCTGCGGATGAGAGTGCAAACTCGTTCAACCACTATAGAAAGCAGCAGTATGGCAGTTTCTCAAAAGACTAAACATAGAGCTCCCCTATGACCCAGCAATTCCACTACTTGGCATTTACCCAATCGTCCAGAAACAAGGACATGCTAAATCCACTAGCACCGCGATGTTCATTGCAGCACTATTCACCATAGCAAAGATATGGAACCAAACTAGATGTCCCTCAGTTGATGAGTGGATCAACAAGTTGTGGTATTTGTACACAATGGAATTCTATGCTGCTGTCAGAAAGAATGACATCACCCCATTTGTTAGGAAATGGAAAGATTTAGAAAAATTTATATTAAGTGAAGTAAGCCAGACTCAAAGGAACTTAGGCTCAATGCTTTCCCTCATTCATCATAATCAGTATATACCTTGGGCTCTACTAGCAGAGATCTGCAATAGAGCAAAATCTTGATACATAAGGCCATATAATGTGAATCTAATTGAAAGGACCTCCAGGATATTGAAACAAAAGCCATATAATGAATGATTGTTGTCCTTAATGTACTATGTTGTCTCTCATCTCCTTTGCTAACCCTTGGTTATCTCATATTGGTATAGTATCTCACTTTGTTATTTGATATATTGAATTTATTTGTATTTGGATATTTGAAATTTGATAGGGAAGGGGGGAAAACCAAGACGGGTGGGGGGGAGGGAAATGGGTACCAAGACATGTGAAAGGTTATCAATGTATGCGAATTAATGCACCTTCTATCTGGCAAATATCATGTAACCCTTTTACTAATTACAATAAAAAACAAAAAAGAAAGAAAAAAAAGAAATTGCATGCCTAGACATCTCTACATGTCTAGCCATAAAAAAAATACAAATCAAAACAACTCTAAGATTCCACCTCACTCCAGTTAGAATGGCCATGATTAAGAAATATAAAAACAGCAGATGCTGGCAGGGATGTGGCCAGGAGGGATCACTACTACACTGCTGATGAGAGTGCAAACTCGTTCAACCACTATGGAAAGCAGCAGTATGGCAGTTTCTCAAAAGACTAATCATAGAGCTCCCCTATGACCAGCAATTCCACTACTTGGCATTTACCCAATCGTCCAGAAACAAGGACATGCTAAATCCACTAGCACCGCGATGTTCATTGCAGCACTATTCACCATAGCAAAGATATGAAATCAACCTAGATGTCCCTCAGTTGATGAGTGGATCAACAAGTTGTGGTATTTGTACACAATGGAATTCTATGCTGCAGTCAGAAAGAATGACATCGCCCCATTTGGAAGGAAATGGAAAGGCTTAGAAAAAAAATCATAGTAAGTGAAGTAAGCCAGACTCAAAGGAACATAGGCTCAATGGTTTCCCTCATTTGTCAAAATCAGTAGAAACCTTGGGCTATTCTAGCAGAGATTTGCAATAGAGCAAAACCTAGACACATAAGGTCTGTATACAGTATGACGCTAAATGAAAGGACCTCTAGGATATAGAAACAAAAGCCATATAATGAGTGATTATTGTCCTTAATGTGCTATGTTATCTGTCATCTCTTTTGCTGTCCCTTCATTATCTCATATTGTTACAGTATTTCGCCGGGTTATCTGATATATTGTATACATGCGTATTTGGTTATTTGAAGTCCGACAGGAAAGGGGGGAAAACAAGATGAGGGGCGGGGGTAGGGGGAGGGAAATGGGGGCCAAGACATGAGAAAGGGTATCAATATTTGTGAAGTAATGCACCCTCTATCTGGTGCATATAATGTAACCCTTTTATTAATTACAATAAAAATATATTAAGAAGCAGAAGAAGAAGAAGAAGAAGAAGAAGAAGAAGAAGAAGAAGAAGAAGAAGAAGAAGAAGAAGAAGAAGGAGGAGGAGGAGGAGGAGGAGGAGGAGGATGAGGAGGAGGAGGAGGAGGAGGAGGTGGAGGAGGAGGAGGAGGAGAAGGAGGAGGAGGAGGAGGTAGAGGAGGAGGAGGAGGTAGAGGAGGAGGAGGAGGAAGAAATTGAATGCCCTGGAGTGCATTCTACATTATTCACAGACCTAGTAATTGTCTTCACAGAATCTGTCAATAATTAATTTTCCTAATTTAATGCATTTCAACAGAATCTCTCTGAATTTCCATATTCAAGAAAAACGTTTATAAAATATGATACATATAAGTATAAAAATTTGATAAAGTTTCGGCAAAGTTAGATATAAGATAAACATTGGGAGCTCAGGTCTATAAGTATGACATATTGTTTTCATTCTATTTCTGGCTTCTCTCTAGAGAACAGTTAATGTAGAGATCACATCTCAAAGCTCATCTCTCTAGCTTGACCCTTCCATATTTCTTACATATCCATTCTGATAATGTGCACCTTCATAATATACTTTTTAATACTGTAATTGCAAAGACTGGAAAAGGGGTAGATTTAGTTATCTCATATTGGTATAGTATCTCACTTTGTTATCTGATATATTGAATTTATTTGTATTTGAATATTTGAAATTTGATAGGGAAGGGGGGAAAACCAAGACGGATGGGGGGTGTGGGGGGGAGGGAAACGGGTACCAAGACATGTGAAAGGGTATCAATGTATGTGAATGAATGCACCTTCTATCTGGCAAATATCATGTAACCCTTTTACTAATTACAATAAAAAAAACAATGCAGCCTTTAAAGATGCTACTAAAGTGTGAAACCATGATATAACAAGCCAAAAAGCTTTCTTTCTTTAGTTTCTATCTGTATGATTTTCTTCTCAACATCTAAACATTTTCTGAATATATAAATAGAACTTTTTAAAGTAGAGGCAAATTCATAGCAGATGTTAGCACTGGATGAATACAATAGGTTTGAGTAAAAACCAGAGTGCTCCGTATTTTAGGACATCTGCACACCTTCCATCTCAGCTTCTTCTGAACATGCTTGGATCATGCTGTGACCCTTACATGGCTTTTCTAAGACAGTCAGAATTAGAGGCTTCTGGAACCTGATGTATTCAATGAGTGTGTGTGTGTGTGTGTGTGTGTGTGTGTGTGTGTGTGGCAGGGAGGACGGGGCAAGGGACAATACTGGGACTTGAACTCAGGGCCTAAATGCTGAACCTTAGCTTTTTCACTCAAAGCTGACACTCTACACTTGAGCCAGAGCTGCACTTTTGGCTTTTTATGGTTAATTGGAAATACGATTCCCATGGTTTTGAAGCTTGGGCTGGCTTTAAACTGCAAATATATTAGGCTCCAGAGTAGCTAAAATTTCAGGTATGAGACACTGGTGCCCAGCCGCAGTGAAATTTTTATATAAGAAAATGTAAACCATTAACATATAAGCAGATATAAAGAATTTGTGTTGTTAGAGATTTCTTCTATGATTTAGCTGGTATTAGTTCAAATCATTCTTGTCATATCTAAATTAGTCAGCACATATTTTCCTGTCCATAACCAAGTTCCCAGTTCCATTAATCTTTCTAACAAGGTTTGAGACTATATAGGACAGAGCCCCTGCTGCCTAATCAATAAGGTGTCAGGGAGAAAACTAGACTCCCAATTGAAGTTTACAATAAACCAGCATGAAGTGGAGTCTCTGGAAGAATCACTTGAGTTTGGGACTATGTTGAGCCCAAAGCCTCAGTAAGCCACAGAAAGAAGACTTGTGGGGGAATTGACAAAAATTAACTTCACTTAGGGCACAAAGAAGAGATCATTACTGGAACTCTGATGACACAGTAACTTCCAGAGATCTAGAACACTCTCTGAACCATCACTGTTTCCTCCACTGCTCATCACTGTGGCATACGCTGTATCCCTGACACTATCAATATATGCTTGCATGTGCCCATCTTCATCTGAACAAAGCAGGTGAATGAAGTGTATTAACTATGGTGCACGTGGATGGCACACTGGTAAGGCATCTAATGGAATTAGGTGGGTTATTCACATTGCTCATTGAAGATCAATATTTCCACTGCAAACAACAAGCAAACTTGACTAAAATATAAAATGACTTACGTCTGGAAAGCACTGGGGAGATTCCAAGGTGTTAAGAATTTGAGAACCAAGATCAAGGAGAGAGAGAAAGGATAAAAGCAAGAGACCTAAATACCAAATCACCACATGGAATGTACAAGTTCTAACATACAAGGTGAAAATAACATCATGGGGTAGTTGCTAAGAGATGGAGTAGGTAGATCCACTTTTAAGCTTTGTCACCAAGTTTATAAAACAAACTTTGACAGTCATAAAAGAGGACACGGGTATTTTCTGCATGATTTTACTGATGGTAAGGCTCTACTTTGCATAAAAATGTTGAAAGAAAGCAACATTTGATCGTTGGCAAGTGGCATGCAGAGATGGAGAAACTTGAGAATACATATACCATACTAGCAACACTCTCCTTTTTGAGAAGTGATTTTTAGAAGTGCCCTTAAGATAACAGTCCAATAAGTCACATTTTTATTAGGATTTGATATGTATTTTTGTGTAAATACAACATATGTATGCAAATACATATGTATGTAAATACGATAAAAATTTGGCTATATCTAGTATCGGTAACATTACTCCATTTATGAGGCAGCACTGTCATGATGTAATGACTTTCTAAAGGACTCACCTCAACACAGCAATGAAATTCCAAAAGGGTATAGAGGAGTCATTCCACCTGCGAACATCCTGCCCTGGATCCTCCACAGTTCATGTCTAATTCATGTCTTCTGCAAACACAATATACATCCATTCTATACTCCATAGCTCCCAACATCCTCACGTATTCCAACAGCAACTCAACAGCAACTCACAGGTCCAAACTCTCAGCTAAATCAGACATAACTAGACCTAAAACATGATTCATCCTGAGGCAAATTCTGTCTAGCTAGGATGTTTTAAATCAAAGTGTTAAGGTTAAGTGCTTCTCAAACACAGTGGAAGGGCATACATCAAAAAAGAAATGGACAACAGGACCCACGTAAATTCACACAGGGAAAGCAACATTAGACCCTAAACTCTCTATACCAGTTCTCTGCATGTGTTCTCTATTGGACACACAGTGGTGGTTGACACCACAAAGCCTTTGGCAACCCTGCTTCTTTGGCTTTGTAAGTTCATCTATCATATATTTTTCTTCCACAAAGCTCTAAAGCAGAGAGAGACTGCCGAGAGGATGGGTTTTACTCCATCTTCCAGGAAATTGTTCTCCATTTACACCATAGATTGGCTAACTATACTTCCATCAGCATTCTGTCAAATTACCTAAGCACTCTTCTTAGAGGATTCAGACTTTCTCTACAGCACCCTTCTTTCTCCCAATCCTCACCAGCACAAACTCAATATTTTGCTAGTGACAATACTGGGTTTCTGGCCTGCTCTTCCAAATTCTTCTGGTTTTTATCCAGCTTCAAAGCTGCTTCCACATGTTCAACTATTTGCTATAGTGATAGTCTCACTTTTCAATATCAATTTTCTTTTTTAGTCTGTTTTGTGATGCAGTCGCTATACCACAGACTGGGTCAATCATAATCAGTAGAAGTTTTTTTTTTTGTCTCACAGTTCTGGAGACTGGGAAGTCTGAGATTGAGAGACTGCATCTGGGAGGTGCTTCGTGCTATGTCTAAAAAGACAGCAGGACAAACACAAAGTATGATAGAGAGAAGAAAAAAGCTCAAAGAAATTCACCTTTTTTTGAGAGACTTTTGAGAGTTAGAAAAGCCTACAAACCATAACAAACAATCTATTCTAAACATGGCAGTTGTAGCTGAACATCTTTGATATTTTCTCCAGTTTCTTACTAATTTAAAACACTTTGTAGTCTGTGAGCTGGGAGTTGTAAACCTTAAAAAGGTTGTATTATCAAACATTTAAAACAAATGTAGAAAAATTCATATGTAAAATCTTAATTAAAAACACATAAGAGGTAGAATACTAATTTATAGGAGCTATTTCCAACAAAGAAATAATCTATAACTAAGTTTCAAACATGATTATGAACATAGATCACCATTTTAAAATATGTCTGGATTGAAAGAATGCCACGGTTTATAAAACTGTAATACTTCTGGTGAGATGATTTTTATGGCTAAGTAAAACAAAAGGTAAGAATTTAAGCAAAAATTTCATATCAATCAAACTGTTTTATTTTATTTATTTTTTTATTTTTTTATTGTAATTAATAAAAGGGTTACATGATATTTGCCAGATAGAAGGTGCATTAATTCACATCCATCAATACCCTTTCACATGTCTTGGTACCCATTATCTTCCCACCCCCTATCTTGGTTTTCCCCCCTTCCCTATCAAATTTCAAATAACCAAATACAAATAAATTCAATATATCAGATAACAAAGTGAGATACTGTAACAATATGAGTTACCCAAGGGACAGCAAAGGAGATGAAAGATAACATAGTAGATTAAGGACAACAATCATTCGTTATATGGCTTTTGTTTAATCATTATAATATTTATCATCTAAGCAGAAGTGCATCTTGTGTATTGGAAACGGCAGCATCAATTTGTTGAATTATTTCTTTTTTTAAATTTTTTTTATTGTAATAAGTAAAAGGGTTACATGATATTTGCCAGATAGAAGGTGCATTAATTCACATACATTGATACCCTTTCACATGTCTTGGTACCCGTTTCCCTCCCCCCCCACACCCCCCACCCATCTTGGTTTCCCCCCTTCCCTATCAAATTTCAAATATCCAAATACAAATAAATTCGATATATCAGATAACAAAGTGAGATACTATACCAATATGAGATAACCAAGGGACAGCAAAGGAGATGAGAGACAACACAGTACATTATATGGCTTTTGTTTCACAATCACATGATTGTCTCAATAGATGCGGAAAAGGCATTTGACAAGATCCAACAACGCCTTTATGTTAAAAGCTCTGGAGAAACTAGGAATCCATGGAACATTCCTCAATGTAATAAAGGCTGTGTATGAGAAACCCACAGCTAGTATTACACTTAATGGTGAAAATCTAAAGCCATTCCCTCTTAAATCAGGAACGAGACAAGGATGCCCACTCTCTCCACTCCTCTTGAACATAGTACTAGAATTCCTAGCCAGTGCAATAAGGCAAGAAGCAAGCATAAAGGGGATCCAAGTAGGGAAAGAGGAAATAAAATTATCCCTCTTGGCAGATGACATCATTCTGTATTTAAAGAATCCTATAGACTCTACTCCCAAGATCCTAGAGCTGATCCAAAACTTTGGAAGAGTAGCAGGCTATAAAATCAACCCTCAAAAAAGCAACTGCCTTCCTTTATGCCAACAGTGAGAGGAACGAGGCAATAATCAGGAAAGCAACTCCTTTCACAATAGCCTCAAAGAAAATAAAGTACCTAGGAATTAGCTTAACTAAGAATGTAAAGGACCTTTTGGACGAAAACTTTAAAACCCTAAAAAAGGAAATTAAAGCAGAACTAAGGAAATGGAAAAACCTCCCATGCTCCTGGATTGGAAGAATCAACATTGTGAAAATGACAATCTTGCCAAGAGCTATCTACAAATTCAATACAATACCCATCAACATCCCAATGTCATTCTTTAAAGAAATGGAATTATTTCTTAACGCTGCCTCTAACTTCCTTTACGTAGCAGCAATAGATTTTGTTTTGATCTTGATTTTTTTAGTGATTCAGTCCATATAGAGAATTAATAATTAATCTGGTCCTAATATCAATAGCCTGTGAAATACTAAATTAACTGACATTCCGGATTATTAATTACTGTTTTCCAAGTTAGCATTGATCTTTTCATGGTTGGCTATGGCGCACATTAGATATCTATAAGCAGCTCCAACAGCAACTGGGACATTGTAGGGTGCTCAATAATGTTTTATTGTTTTTGGTCGTGGGACCTGAACTCTGGGTCTCGGCATTGGCCCTGAGCTCTTCAGCCCATAGCTACCACCCTACATCTTGAGCCACAGCACCACTTCCTGCTCAATGAATTTTTGTTATTATTTTAGGAACCAGAATTGGCCACCACACAATAGAAAAATTATTGCTCACAAACATCACATTAATATACAAAAGAGAATGGCTATTAATATCTTTGAAATACATTGTGAAAATATGGCAAGAAAATAAAAAGGTAGCTTGTTAATGATAATCACACTGATAAGACTTATTATTCCTTGTATATTCTACATATGTTCATTCAGCAGGTTTCTCATGTTGAGTACAACAGACTACATAAAGGTAAAGCAAAAAGTAATTCTTGTCCTATAGGATTTAGTCTAGAAAGAGAAACAGAAATCTTATTATACAGGTGAAATTTGTTTTTGTAGAGCTCATTGTGAAACCACCAGTAAAAATGCCTACTTAGTATGAGGATAACTATGTACATGTTAAGACTTGAAGGAAGAGTATAAGGGTAGGGCAATAATCTCTGCCATGAAAGAAGAACCCCATACTTGGAGTTTGCAGTACATACAGAAATCTACATAATAGTTCAAGGTAGCTTTCAGGAAGGAGAAACTACCAGAATAAATGAAGCTCATACCACTGAGAAAATCTGAAAAAGTTCTCAGTAAATTTGTGAGACCTACATACATACACAGTTACTTATTTGAAATGTAAATATAATTGAGCGTGCTATATTGATTTTTAAATCCGTATTCCCAGTGATCACATAAGTCCTGAGTAGAAAGTATATCAGAAGAAAAATCACAATTGCAAACATGAGAAAGGGTAGTAATGTTTGTGAAGTAATATATCTTCTATCTGGCAAATATAATATAACCCTTCTATTAATGACAATAAAAATACCTTAAAAAAGAAAATTTACATTTTCAGACAGTATTTGTGGAGCATTATATTTCTGCTTTTGTTAGCTCCAATTTCTACAGGCAGATCTACATATGAACATTCCTGGACAGTCTTCACTTTAAAATGTTGATTCAGTACCCAAGTAATTTTAACTCCCTTAGTCCATAGGCTATGGGAGTGAAATCACAATTTCAACAAGTGCTGGAGGCCTAGGATGTATAGGTATAGGTACCAGAATACACCTAGACAGCTTTATCATATCCATGTTCCTCCATAATGCCTAATATTCTCTGTGTGATCCATTCTTATACTAGAACTGTTACTCTTCAAAAACCTCAAGGTGTTCAAGGAAGAATTGAGCTTCTTTCCCAAAAGAAATGCCAGTTCCTTAATAGCAGGGTATATACCTCAGATTATATCTTAACCTTTCACCATTACAATTGTAATTATAATTAACTTTTGTTGAGTTTTTGTTGAAGGCCCTGTTAAAAAGAGACTTAAATAAATTAGAGATCGAATTAAATTCGACAGTTCAGTAACTATTTCTTAAATGCTTTCCTCTCCCACATTTTTTACATTTTAAATATATTTTTTCAAATTAATAGAAGGGTTACATTATATTCACCAGATAGAAGGTGAATTACTTCACATACATTGATACCCTTTCTCATGTCTTGTTCCCCATTTCCCTCCCTCCATCCTCGCCACTCATCTTGTTTTCCCCCCTTCCCTATCCTATTTCAAATAACCAAAGAAACATATACAATATATCAGATAAAAGGTAAAATACCGTTACAATATGAGGTAACCAACTCTCCCACAATTTTTTTGCCAGTCCTGGCTTAAGCTCAGGGCCTGAGGACTGTCCCTGGACTTTCTCAAGGCTAGAACTCTTCCACTTGAGCCTCAGCACCACTCCTGACTTTTAACTATATGGTACCAAGGAATCGAACCCGGGTCTTCATGTATGCTAGTCAAGCACTCTACCACTACGCCAAACTCCCAGTCCACTCCCACAATTTTTATAGTTAATTTTCAACATAGCATCTAGTGAGTATCACCAATACATTTGTTCACCCTGTGTCCCACCATTTCAGTGCCCCTCTCCCTCCCCCAAATAGATAACATATATACCAGACAAAAGGTACAGAAATCACAAGTGGTGGCAAAGGAGAAAACAGACAAACATCAAAAAGACAAAAGGCAAAAATCAAAAGGCAAACAGCAAAAACCAAAGTCTTATCTCCATTTCTTGTAGTTCATTTCAATAAATCGTATTTCTGGATGATCATATGCACATAGCTATTGAGTTTTTTGATCTAGAATGTGCCTATAATTCTCCAAGTAAAAACATTGGAAAGTAAAAGACAAAAATTCACTAGGATATGATAAAGTATACAGGACTGTGAACACTCACACAGTAAGACCAGAGGAGGATATTCTTATTCTTCTCTTCCAAAATCTCACTATATAATAAGCACTGGTATTTCTTGGCATGGTGGCTTTGAAGGCTCCTGGGCATCACCTCATTTCTATATACTTTAAAGCCAAATCAACTCTCATCTCACCTTACCCTCTCTCCTGTATTTCTAAAGTAGCTGCACAAATGGGGGTTTAAAGTGTTAAAACTATGACTGGAATTAAGAAAAGCAAACTAATGTGTGTGTCCAGTCTTAGAGATCAAGAACATGCACAAGCATTGACTTGACTCATTTAAATCTTGATGTTTTCAAGCAGTTCCTATGATGCTCTGAGTGTCTATTAATACCGAGTACCTGCTCTGCCTCATTCAGCCTTCACATTACTACCTCCATTTCTTTTCCAGTTAGTTTACCAGATCAATATAAAGTTAAAAATGCTGATGGAACTATTTGAAATGGAAGACTAGGAGACTTAAGGGGGATTATGTAGGCTCTCAGAAATGATTTGAAGACTTAGATCTCTATTGGCTTTAGAAAGATTTTTAAAATTGACATTCTGGCACATTGCTTCAAGGACATAACAACTTCGAAGTACAACAACCGAAATGATAATGCTAAAAAGAAAATATCTACTCTAGGACAGCAAAAGGCTTAAGGTAATTTGTTCCAGTAATAAGTTTTAAAAACTGTACTCTCCATGATTTGGAGATACAAATGAAACTTTATTATAGAATATGGCATTCATTCTTTGCTCTGATGGGAATACTGGTCCTAGAAAGAAAAAATACAATATTGTTATAAATTTTAAAAAGTTAAAAGTAATACAATGGCAAGCCCTCAAATCTGTCCACTAAGAATAAAACTATTGATTGTATACTTACTAAATTTAATCTGAAAAGCCTCAGAAATGTTGAATTTCTCCTTTTAGGCTAAAAACACTTTTTTCCCTTATTTGGACATTATGTTATTTAAAATGCAGTAATTTAAACAAGAGAAACACAACCCAAATTTACTTTACATAAAGAAGAAAGTTTACAGCTCATGTCCTGGAACGACAGTAGGTTGGGATATGATTTCCCAAAAGGTCAATAATGTCTCACAGTTTTGACAGTTTTCTCATTATCTTGCATTTCTCCTCCTTGTTCTATTTATTCTTTGGAACCCTCTACTACACCATCCTAACAAGCTTCTAACAGCAATTCCCTTTGAAATAAAGACAACTGCCTCCCAAAAGTTTGATGAGAGACTCTGGAAGTTAACTTGTTGCCCCCGATAAGGCAATAAGTCAAACTCAATCATTTTGATCAAATTTTTTATTCATATTCCTGTACCATTACATCAATGTGTGGTACTAGTTTTAAGTCCTGGACCATTAGGGATATTGTTTTTTCTATCTAAACATTTACCCATATCAATAAATTCTAATCTGCTTTGGTTGTTTTTGACAGACACAAATAAAATGACTTTCAAAATTATATTACTACTTGATTTGTAAAATGTAGTATATTATCCATCACAAAACAGTACTCTACATAATCAACAGTTAACTAAAATATGGCCAGGCACATGCTCATGCCAATAATCCTAGCTACCCAAGAAGCTCACATATGAGGACAGGAGCTCAAAGCTAGCACGGGCAGGAAAGCCCAGGAAATTCTTATCTCCAATTTGCCACCAAGAAATCAAAGGCAGAGCTGTTATACAAGTGGCTGAGTATTAACATCAAGTGAAAAATCTAGTGGATAGCAGCCTGACATCAGTTCAAGGCCCAGATACTGGCATACATTTACAAAAAGTTAATTAAAATATAATGAATCAATATCAAACCATGTAATCATAATTCAAACTATATTTGCTTCCCTGACTTTTCCAGATATGATGAAGTTTGAATATTCTCCACATAGTCACACTGTTTGAGAGAGCTAATAAGCAAAGCAATATCACTGAAAACTTTTGTGCAAAAGTTTCAAGCCTAATATTAATTTATTTAAAATGTTTGAGAAAGTTTGCATAGAAAATCTTGACAAATTAAAAAAAATATTATTTGGTTTTACCCCAGTTTCTCAAAACTCCTTATATTCGATAGCAGAAGAAATGGAACGGTACAGCATTAACTTATGCACATATCAGCTGTTTCTATCTTAACTAGGAAGCACTGTTTCATCTCTTATCAGACACAAAATGGATCGAAAGTTAATTGGAAAAGTATTTCAGAAGAAAAGTGGTAGAGAAAGGTCTAATAGGTTTTTCAACATGTAAAGATTCATATTTTTATGTTGGAAAGGATACCAAACCAGAGAAAAGTTTCTAGTTAAGAACACAGTGAATATTTTTAATGTATGAAAAACCTAGCTACAATAGAGCAAAATAATAATAATAGTAATAATAATAAGAATAATAATAATAAATCTACAGTTCCACTATACCTAGCAGGTCATCAAATATTTGTGATAAGCTTGAACAACCACTTTTTCATGAACTTAATAATTTTTTCTTTTCTTTTCTGTTCTGGTTAGTCTTGGGTCTTGAACTCTGGGCCTGGGCGCTGTCCCTGAGCTCTTCATCTCAAGGCTAGTGCTATACTCCTTGTCTCACCAAATAAAGGTTATACCCTTTATTTTAAAAGCTATGCCTTTTCAAATTAACATTAAAACTTATACCACTTCTGCTTTTCTGGTAGTTAATTGGAGATAAGACTCACAGACTTTCATGCCCAGGCTGGCTTTGAACTACAATACTCAGACCTCAGTCTTCTGAGTGGCTAGGATTACAGGTGTGGGTCACTGGCTCCTGTCTTAATCTTTTTTGCTAAGTACTCACTTTGTTTTCAGATGAGGGACTGCTTTCCCAAGAGCCCTCTTTTTCTATTGATATCATCTCAAAAACCTTCTTCTTTTCAGTCACCATCTGTGGCTGCCTGCCTAGATATTATATATTCTTCCTGACCCCTGGAACTTGATCTGCATATTTTATCATTGTGCATATAGTAGTTGTGTAGTTCTTTTTTTTGCCATCATGGGCTTGAGCTCAGGGCCTGGGCACTGTCATTGGACTTTCTCAAGGCTCAGCACTCTACCACTTGAGCCTCAGCACCACTTCCAGCTTTTTTCTATGTATGTGGTACCAGGGAATTGAACCCTGGTCTTCGTGCATGCTAGGCAAGCACTCTGCCACTAGGCCCCAGTAGTTGTTCTTCTTTATCAATACTGGAAGATTCTGATGACTCAGATACATCTGAGACATTTTTTGTAGCCCCTATAATACAACTATCTGCACTAAGATGTTCTGAATACATCTGAACACACACTCTGAAATCTAAAGAAAGGACATGCATTTTGATTTAATAATCCTGAATTCCAACAACTAGGACCAGTCAGAATTATTCTGGACTGGTATCCTTAAATTCAGTTGTTATGATAAAACAAAACACTGGACTATTTAAAACTATTGTCAAAAATCTCATTCAGTGGGTAAAAGATAAGTCATCAAGACAAATTGAAATACATATTTCAAGACCATGAAAAGGAGACTAATCTGAAATAGAAAGACTTAGAAAAAATCATATTAAGTGAAGTAAGCCAGACTCAAAGGAACTTAGGCTCAATGGTTCCCTCATTCGTCATAATCAGTAGAAACCTTGGGCTCTACTAGCAGAGATTTGCAATAGAGCAAAATCTTGATACATAAGGACATATAATGTGAAGCTAATTGAAAGGACCTCCAGGATAGTGAAACAAAAGCCATATAATGAATGATCGTTGTCCTTAATGTACTATGTTGTCTCTCATCTCCTTTGCTGTCCCTTGGTTATCTCATATTGGTATAGTATCTCACTTTGTTATCTGATATATTGAATTTATTTGTATTTGAAATTTGATAGGGAAGGGGGGAAAACCAAGACGGATGGGGGGTGTGGGGGGGAGGGAAACGGGTACCAAGACATGTGAAAGGGTATCAATGTATGTGAATGAATGCACCTTCTATCTGGCAAATATCATGTAACCCTTTTACTAATTACAATAAAAAAAACAATGCAGCCTTTAAAGATGCTACTAAAGTGTGAAACCATGATATAACAAGCCAAAAAGCTTTCTTTCTTTAGTTTCTATCTGTATGATTTTCTTCTCAACATCTAAACATTTTCTGAATATATAAATAGAACTTTTTAAAGTAGAGGCAAATTCATAGCAGATGTTAGCACTGGATGAATACAATAGGTTTGAGTAAAAACCAGAGTGCTCCGTATTTTAGGACATCTGCACATCTTCCATCTCAGCTTCTTCTGAACATGCTTGGATCATGCTGTGACCCTTACATGGCTTTTCTAAGACAGTCAGAATTAGAGGCTTCTGGAACCTGATGTATTCAATGAGTGTGTGTGTGTGTGTGTGTGTGTGTGTGTGTGTGTGTGTGTGTGTGGCAGGGAGGACGGGGCAAGGGACAATACTGGGACTTGAACTCAGGGCCTAAATGCTGAACCTTAGCTTTTTCACTCAAAGCTGACACTCTACACTTGAGCCAGAGCTGCACTTTTGGCTTTTTATGGTTAATTGGAAATACGATTCCCATGGTCTTTGAAGCTTGGGCTGGCTTTAAACTGCAAATATATTAGGCTCCAGAGTAGCTAAAATTTCAGGTATGAGACACTGGTGCCCAGCCACAGTGAAATTTTTATATAAGAAAATGTAAACCATTAACATATAAGCAGATATAAAGAATTTGTGTTGTTAGAGATTTCTTCTATGATTTAGCTGGTATTAGTTCAAATCATTCTTGTCATATCTAAATTAGTCAGCACATATTTTCCTGTCCATAACCAAGTTCCCAGTTCCATTAATCTTTCTAACAAGGTTTGAGACTATATAGGACAGAGCCCCTGCTGCCTAATCAATAAGGTGTCAGGGAGAAAACTAGACTCCCAATTGAAGTTTACAATAAACCAGCATGAAGTGGAGTCTCTGGAAGAATCACTTGAGTTTGGGACGATGTTGAGCCCAAAGCCTCAGTAAGCCACAGAAAGAAGACTTGTGGGGGAATTGACAAAAATTAACTTCACTTAGGGCACAAAGAAGAGATCATTACTGGAACTCTGATGACACAGTAACTTCCAGAGATCTAGAACACTCTCTGAACCATCACTGTTTCCTCCACTGCTCATCACTGTGGCATACGCTGTATCCCTGACACTATCAATATATGCTTGCATGTGCCCATCTTCATCTGAACAAAGCAGGTGAATGAAGGGTATTAACTATGGTGCACGTGGACGGCACACTGGTAAGGCATCTAATGGAATTAGGTGGGTTATTCACATTGCTCATTGAGGATCAATATTTCCACTGCAAACAACAAGCAAACTTGACTAAAATATAAAATGACTTACGTCTGGAAAGCACTGGGGAGATTCCAAGGTGTTAAGAATTTGAGAACCAAGATCAAGGAGAGAGAGAAAGGATAAAAGCAAGAGACCTAAATACCAAATCACCACATGGAATGTACAAGTTCTAACATACAAGGTGAAAATAACATCATGGGGTAGTTGCTAAGAGATGGAGTAGGTAGATCCACTTTTAAGCTTTGTCACCAAGTTTATAAAACAAACTTTGACAGTCATAAAAGAGGACACGGGTATTTTCTGCATGATTTTACTGATGGTAAGGCTCTACTTTGCATAAAAATGTTGAAAGAAAGCAACATTTGATCGTTGGCAAGTGGCATGCAGAGATGGAGAAACTTGAGAATACATATACCATACTAGCAACACTCTCCTTTTTGAGAAGTGATTTTTAGAAGTGCCCTTAAGATAACAGTCCAATAAGTCACATTTTTATTAGGATTTGATATGTATTTTTGTGTAAATACAACATATGTATGCAAATACATATGTATGTAAATACGATAAAAATTTGGCTATATCTAGTATCGGTAACATTACTCCATTTATGAGGCAGCACTGTCATGATGTAATGACTTTCTAAAGGACTCACCTCAACACAGCAATGAAATTCCAAAAGGGTATAGAGGAGTCATTCCACCTGCGAACATCCTGCCCTGGATCCTCCACAGTTCATGTCTAATTCATGTCTTCTGCAAACACAATATACATCCATTCTATACTCCATAGCTCCCAACATCCTCACGTATTCCAACAGCAACTCAACAGCAACTCACAGGTCCAAACTCTCAGCTAAATCAGACATAACTAGACCTAAAACATGATTCATCCTGAGGCAAATTCTGTCTAGCTAGGATGTTTTAAATCAAAGTGTTAAGGTTAAGTGCTTCTCAAACACAGTGGAAGGGCATACATCAAAAAAGAAATGGACAACAGGACCCACGTAAATTCACACAGGGAAAGCAACATTAGACCCTAAACTCTCTATACCAGTTCTCTGCATGTGTTCTCTATTGGACACACAGTGGTGGTTGACACCACAAAGCCTTTGGCAACCCTGCTTCTTTGGCTTTGTAAGTTCATCTATCATATATTTTTCTTCCACAAAGCTCTAAAGCAGAGAGAGACTGCCGAGAGGATGGGTTTTACTCCATCTTCCAGGAAATTGTTCTCCATTTACACCATAGATTGCCTAACTATACTTCCATCAGCATTCTGTCAAATTACCTAAGCACTCTTCTTAGAGGATTCAGACTTTCTCTACAGCACCCTTCTTTCTCCCAATCCTCACCAGCACAAACTCAATATTTTGCTAGTGACAATACTGGGTTTCTGGCCTGCTCTTCCAAATTCTTCTGGTTTTTATCCAGCTTCAAAGCTGCTTCCACATGTTCAACTATTTGCTATAGTGATAGTCTCACTTTTCAATATCAATTTTCTTTTTTAGTCTGTTTTGTGATGCAGTCGCTATACCACAGACTGGGTCAATCATAATCAGTAGAAGTTTTTTTTTTGTCTCACAGTTCTGGAGACTGGGAAGTCTGAGATTGAGAGACTGCATCTGGGAGGTGCTTCGTGCTATGTCTAAAAAGACAGCAGGACAAACACAAAGTATGATAGAGAGAAGAAAAAAGCTCAAAGAAATTCACCTTTTTTTGAGAGACTTTTGAGAGTTAGAAAAGCCTACAAACCATAACAAACAATCTATTCTAAACATGGCAGTTGTAGCTGAACATCTTTGATATTTTCTCCAGTTTCTTACTAATTTAAAACACTTTGTAGTCTGTGAGCTGGGAGTTGTAAACCTTAAAAAGGTTGTATTATCAAACATTTAAAACAAATGTAGAAAAATTCATATGTAAAATCTTAATTAAAAACACATAAGAGGTAGAATACTAATTTATAGGAGCTATTTCCAACAAAGAAATAATCTATAACTAAGTTTCAAACATGATTATGAACATAGATCACCATTTTAAAATATGTCTAGATTGAAAGAATGCCATGGTTTATAAAACTGTAATACTTCTGGTGAGATGATTTTTATGGCTAAGTAAAACAAAAGGTAAGATTTTAAGCAAAAATTTAATATCAATCAAACTGTTTTATTTTTTTATTTTTTTATTGTAATTAATAAAAGGGTTACATGATATTTGCCAGATAGAAGGTGCATTAATTCACATCCATCAATACCCTTTCACATGTCTTGGTACCCATTATCTTCCCCCCCACCCACCACCCACCCCCTATCTTGGTTTTCCCCCCTTCCCTATCAAATTTCAAATAACCAAATACAAATAAATTCAATATATCAGATAACAAAGTGAGATACTGTAACAATATGAGTTACCCAAGGAACAGCAAAGGAGATGAAAGATAACATAGTAGATTAAGGACAACAATCATTCGTTATATGGCTTTTGTTTAATCATTATAATATTTATCATCTAAGCAGAAGTGCATCTTGTGTATTGGAAACGGCAGCATCAAATTGTTGAATTATTTCTTTTTTTTAAATTTTTTTTAAATTTTTTTATTGTAATTAGTAAAAGGGTTACATGATATTTGCCAGATAGAAGGTGCATTAATTCACATACATTGATACCCTTTCACATGTCTTGGTACCCGTTTCCCTCCCCCCCCACCCCCCCACCCATGTTGGTTTTCCCCCCTTCCCTATCAAATTTCAAATATCCAAATACAAATAAATTCGATATATCAGATAACAAAGTGAGATACTATACCAATATGAGATAACCAAGGGACAGCAAAGGAGATGAGAGACAACACAGTACATTATATGGCTTTTGTTTCACAATCACATGATTGTCTCAATAGATGCGGAAAAGGCATTTGACAAGATCCAACACCCCTTTATGTTAAAAGCTCTGGAGAATCTAGGAATCCATGGAACATTCCTCAATGTAATAAAGGCTGTGTATGAGAAACCCACAGCTAGTATTACACTTAATGGTGAAAATCTAAAGCCATTCCCTCTTAAATCAGGAACGAGACAAGGATGCCCACTCTCTCCACTCCTCTTGAACATAGTACTAGAATTCCTAGCCAGTGCAATAAGGCAAGAAGCAAGCATAAAGGGGATCCAAGTAGGGAAAGAGGAAATAAAATTATCCCTCTTGGCAGATGACATGATTCTGTATTTAAAGAATCCTATAGACTCTACTCCCAAGATCCTAGAGCTGATCCAAAACTTTGGAAGTGTAGCAGGCTATAAAATCAACCCTCAAAAAGCAACTGCCTTCCTTTATGCCAACAGTGAGAGGAACGAGGAAATAATCAGGAAAGCAACTCCTTTCACAATAGCCTCAAAGAAAATAAAGTACCTAGGAATTAGCTTAACTAAGAATGTAAAGGACCTTTTGGACGAAAACTTTAAAACCCTAAAAAAGGAAATTAAAGCAGAACTAAGGAAATGGAAAAACCTCCCATGCTCCTGGATTGGAAGAATCAACATTGTGAAAATGACAATCTTGCCAAGAGCTATCTACAAATTCAATACAATACCCATCAACATCCCAATGTCATTCTTTAAAGAAATGGAATTATTTCTTAACGCTGCCTCTAACTTCCTTTACGTAGCAGCAATAGATTTTGTTTTGATCTTGATTTTTTTAGTGATTCAGTCCATATAGAGAATTAATAATTAATCTGGTCCTAATATCAATAGCCTGTGAAATACTAAATTAACTGACATTCCGGATTATTAATTACTGTTTTCCAAGTTAGCATTGATCTTTTCATGGTTGGCTATGGCGCACATTAGATATCTATAAGCAGCTCCAACAGCAACTGGGACATTGTAGGGTGCTCAATAATGTTTTATTGTTTTTGGTCGTGGGACCTGAACTCTGGGTCTCGGCATTGGCCCTGAGCTCTTCAGCCCATAGCTACCACCCTACATCTTGAGCCACAGCACCACTTCCTGCTCAATGAATTTTTGTTATTATTTTAGGAACCAGAATTGGCCACCACACAATAGAAAAATTATTGCTCACAAACATCACATTAATATATAAAAGAGAATGGCTATTAATATCTTTGAAATACATTGTGAAAATATGGCAAGAAAATAAAAAGGTAGCTTGTTAATGATAATCACACTGATAAGACTTATTATTCCTTGTATATTCTACATATGTTCATTCAGCAGGTTTCTCATGTTGAGTACAACAGACTACATAAAGGTAAAGCAAAAAGTAATTCTTGTCCTATAGGATTTAGTCTAGAAAGAGAAACAGAAATCTTATTATACAGGTGAAATTTGTTTTTGTAGAGCTCATTGTGAGACCACCAGTAAAAATGCCTACTTAGTATGAGGATAACTATGTCCATGTTAAGACTTGAAGGAAGAGTATAAGGGTAGGGCAATAATCTCTGCCATGAAAGAAGAACCCCATACTTGGAGTTTGCAGTACATACAGAAATCTACATAATAGTTCAAGGTAGCTTTCAGGAAGGAGAAACTACCAGAATAAATGAAGCTCATACCACTGAGAAAATCTGAAAAAGTTCTCAGTAAATTTGTGAGACCTACATACATACACAGTTACTTATTTGAAATGTAAATATAATTGAGCGTGCTATATTGATTTTTAAATCCGTATTCCCAGTGATCACATAAGTCCTGAGTAGAAAGTATATCAGAAGAAAAATCACAATTGCAAACATGAGAAAGGGTAGTAATGTTTGTGAAGTAATATATCTTCTATCTGGCAAATATAATATAACCCTTCTATTAATGACAATAAAAATACCTTAAAAAAGAAAATTTACATTTTCAGACAGTATTTGTGGAGCATTATATTTCTGCTTTTGTTAGCTCCAATTTCTACAGGCAGATCTACATATGAACATTCCTGGACAGTCTTCACTTTAAAATGTTGATTCAGTACCCAAGTAATTTTAACTCCCTTAGTCCATAGGCTATGGGAGTGAAATCACAATTTCAACAAGTGCTGGAGGCCTAGGATGTATAGGTATAGGTACCAGAATACACCTAGACAGCTTTATCATATCCATGTTCCTCCATAATGCCTAATATTCTCTGTGTGATCCATTCTTATACTAGAACTGTTACTCTTCAAAAACCTCAAGGTGTTCAAGGAAGAATTGAGCTTCTTTCCCAAAAGAAATGCCAGTTCCTTAATAGCAGGGTATATACCTCAGATTATATCTTAACCTTTCACCATTACAATTGTAATTATAATTAACTTTTGTTGAGTTTTTGTTGAAGGCCCTGTTAAAAAGAGACTTAAATAAATTAGAGATCGAATTAAATTCGACAGTTCAGTAACTATTTCTTAAATGCTTTCCTCTCCCACATTTTTTACATTTTAAATATATTTTTTCAAATTAATAGAAGGGTTACATTATATTCACCAGATAGAAGGTGAATTACTTCACATACATTGATACCCTTTCTCATGTCTTGTTCCCCATTTCCCTCCCTCCATCCTCGCCACTCATCTTGTTTTCCCCCCTTCCCTATCCTATTTCAAATAACCAAATAAACATATACAATATATCAGATAAAAGGTAAAATACCGTTACAATATGAGGTAACCAACACTCCCACAATTTTTTTGCCAGTCCTGGCTTAAGCTCAGGGCCTGAGGACTGTCCCTGGACTTTCTCAAGGCTAGAACTCTTCCACTTGAGCCTCAGCACCACTCCTGACTTTTAACTATATGGTACCAAGGAATCGAACCCGGGTCTTCATGTATGCTAGTCAAGCACTCTACCACTATGCCAAACTCCCAGTCCACTCCCACAATTTTTATAGTTAATTTTCAACATAGCATCTAGTGAGTATCACCAATACATTTGTTCACCCTGTGTCCCACCATTTCAGTGCCCCTCTCCCTCCCCCAAATAGATAACATATATACCAGACAAAAGGTACAGAAATCACAAGTGGTGGCAAAGGAGAAAACAGACAAACATCAAAAAGACAAAAGGCAAAAATCAAAAGGCAAACAGCAAAAACCAAAGTCTTATCTCCATTTCTTGTAGTTCATTTCAATAAATCGTATTTCTGGATGATCATATGCACATAGCTATTGAGTTTTTTGATCTAGAATGTGCCTATAATTCTCCAAGTAAAAACATTGGAAAGTAAAAGACAAAAATTCACTAGGATATGATAAACTATACAGGACTGTGAACACTCACACAGTAAGACCAGAGGAGGATATTCTTATTCTTCTCTTCCAAAATCTCACTATATAATAAGCACTGGTATTTCTTGGCATGGTGGCTTTGAAGGCTCCTGGGCATCACCTCATTTCTATATACTTTAAAGCCAAATCAACTCTCATCTCACCTTACCCTCTCTCCTGTATTTCTAAAGTAGCTGCACAAATGGGGGTTTAAAGTGTTAAAACTATGACTGGAATTAAGAAAAGCAAACTAATGTGTGTGTCCAGTCTTAGAGATCAAGAACATGCACAAGCATTGACTTGACTCATTTAAATCTTGATGTTTTCAAGCAGTTCCTATGATGCTCTGAGTGTCTATTAATATCGAGTACCTGCTCTGCCTCATTCAGCCTTCACATTACTACCTCCATTTCTTTTCCAGTTAGTTTACCAGATCAATATAAAGTTAAAAATGCTGATGGAACTATTTGAAATGGAAGACTAGGAGACTTAAGGGGGATTATGTAGGCTCTCAGAAATGATTTGAAGACTTAGATCTCTATTGGCTTTAGAAAGATTTTTAAAATTGACATTCTGGCACATTGCTTCAAGGACATAACAACTTCGAAGTACAACAACCGAAATGATAATGCTAAAAGAAAATATCTACTCTAGGACAGCAAAAGGCTTAAGGTAATTTGTTCCAGTAATAAGTTTTAAAAACTGTACTCTCCATGATTTGGAGATACAAATGAAACTTTATTATAGAATATGGCATTCATTCTTTGCTCTGATGGGAATACTGGTCCTAGAAAGAAAAAAATACAATATTGTTATAAATTTTGAAAAGTTAAAAGTAATACAATGGCAAGCCCTCAAATCTGTCCACTAAGAATAAAACTATTGATTGTATACTTACTAAATTTAATCTGAAAAGCCTCAGAAATGTTGAATTTCTCCTTTTAGGCTAAAAACACTTTTTCCCTTATTTGGACATTATGTTATTTAAAATGCAGTAATTTAAACAAGAGAAACACAACCCAAATTTACTTTACATAAAGAAGAAAGTTTACAGCTCATGTCCTGGAACGACAGTAGGTTGGGATATGATTTCCCAAAAGGTCAATAATGTCTCACAGTTTTGACAGTTTTCTCATTATCTTGCATTTCTCCTCCTTGTTCTATTTATTCTTTGGAACCCTCTACTACACCATCCTAACAAGCTTCTAACAGCAATTCCCTTTGAAATAAAGACAACTGCCTCCCAAAAGTTTGATGAGAGACTCTGGAAGTTAACTTGTTGCCCCCGATAAGGCAATAAGTCAAACTCAATCATTTTGATCAAATTTTTTATTCATATTCCTGTACCATTACATCAATGTGTGGTACTAGTTTTAAGTCCTGGACCATTAGGGATATTGTTTTTTCTATCTAAACATTTACCCATATCAATAAATTCTAATCTGCTTTGGTTGTTTTGACAGACACAAATAAAATGACTTTCAAAACTATATTACTACTTGATTTGTAAAATGTAGTATATTATCCATCACAAAACAGTACTCTACATAATCAACAGTTAACTAAAATATGGCCAGGCACATGCTCATGCCAATAATCCTAGCTACCCAAGAAGCTCACATATGAGGACAGGAGCTCAAAGCTAGCACGGGCAGGAAAGCCCAGGAAATTCTTATCTCCAATTTGCCACCAAGAAATCAAAGGCAGAGCTGTTATACAAGTGGCTGAGTATTAACATCAAGTGAAAAATCTAGTGGATAGCAGCCTGACATCAGTTCAAGGCCCAGATACTGGCATACATTTACAAAAAGTTAATTAAAATATAATGAATCAATATCAAACCATGTAATCATAATTCAAACTGTATTTGCTTCCCTGACTCTTCCAGATATGATGAAGTTTGAATATTCTCCACATAGTCACACTGTTTGAGAGAGCTAATAAGCAAAGCAATATCACTGAAAACTTTTGTGCAAAAGTTTCAAGCCTAATATTAATTTATTTAAAATGTTTGAGAAAGTTTGCATAGAAAATCTAGACAAATTAAAAAAAATATTATTTGGTTTTACCCCAGTTTCTCAAAACTCCTTATATTCGATAGCAGAAGAAATGGAACGGTACAGCATTAACTTATGCACATATCAGCTGTTTCTATCTTAACTAGGAAGCACTGTTTCATCTCTTATCAGACACAAAATGGATCGAAAGTTAATTGGAAAAGTATTTCAGAAGAAAAGTGGTAGAGAAAGGTCTAATAGGTTTTTCAAGATGTAAAGATTCATATTTTTATGTTGGAAAGGATACCAAACCAGAGAAAAGTTTCTAGTTAAGAACACAGTGAATATTTTTAATGTATGAAAAACCTAGCTACAATAGAGCAAAATAATAGTAATAATAATAGTAATAATAATAATAATAATAATAATAATAATAATAATAATAAATCTACAGTTCCACTATACCTAGCAGGTCATCAAATATTTGTGATAAGCTTGAACAACCACTTTTTCATGAACTTAATAATTTTTTCTTTTCTTTTCTTTTCTGGTTAGTCTTGGGTCTTGAACTCTGGGCCTGGGCGCTGTCCCTGAGGTCTTCATCTCAAGGCTAGTGCTCTACTCCTTGTCTCACCAAATAAAGGTTATACCCTTTATTTTAAAAGCTATGCCTTTTCAAATTAACATTAAAACTTATACCACTTCTGCTTTTCTGGTGGTTAATTGGAGATAAGACTCACAGACTTTCATGCCCAGGCTGGCTTTGAACTACAATACTCAGACCTCAGTCTTCTGAGTGGCTAGGATTACAGGTGTGGGTCACTGGCTCCTGTCTTAATCTTTTTTGCTAAGTACTCACTTTGTTTTCAGATGAGGGACTGCTTTCCCAAGAGCCCTCTTTTTCTATTGATATCATCTCAAAAACCTTCTTCTTTTCAGTCACCATCTGTGGCTGCCTGCCTAGATATTATATATTCTTCCTGACCCCTGGAACTTGATCTGCATATTTTATCATTGTGCATATAGTAGTTGTGTAGTTCTTTTTTTTGCCATCATGGGCTTGAGCTCAGGGCCTGGGCACTGTCCTTGGACTTTCTCAAGGCTCAGCACTCTACCACTTGAGCCTCAGCACCACTTCCAGCTTTTTTCTATGTATGTGGTACCAGGGAATTGAACCCTGGTCTTCGTGCATGCTAGGCAAGCACTCTGCCACTAGGCCCCAGTAGTTGTTCTTCTTTATCAATACTGGAAGATTCTGATGACTCAGATACATCTGAGACATTTTTTGTAGCCCCTATAATACAACTATCTGCACTAAGATGTTCTGAATACATCTGGACACACATTCTGAAATCTAAAGAAAGGACATGCATTTTGATTTAATAATCCTGAATTCCAACAACTAGGACCAGTCAGAATTATTCTGGACTGGTATCCTTAAATTCAGTTGTTATGATAAAACAAAACACTGGACTATTTAAAACTATTGTCAAAAATCTCATTCAGTGGGGTAAAAGATAAGTCATCAAGACAAATTGAAATACATATTTCAAGACCATGAAAAGGAGACTAATCTGAAATGGAAAGACTTAGAAAAAATCATATTAAGTGAAGTAAGCCAGACTCAAAGGAACTTAGGCTCAATGGTTTCCCTCATTCGTCATAATCAGTAGAAACCTTGGGCTCTACTAGCAGAGATTTGCAATAGAGCAAAATCTTGATACATAAGGACATATAATGTGAAGCTAATTGAAAGGACCTCCAGGATAGTGAAACAAAAGCCATATAATGAATGATCGTTGTCCTTAATGTACTATGTTGTCTCTCATCTCCTTTGCTGTCCCTTGGTTATCTCATATTGGTATAGTATCTCACTTTGTTATCTGATATATTGAATTTATTTGTATTTGAATATTTGAAATTTGATAGGGAAGGTGGGAAAACCAAGACGGATGGGGGGTGTGGGGGGGAGGGAAACGGGTACCAAGACATGTGAAAGGGTATCAATGTATGTGAATGAATGCACCTTCTATCTGGCAAATATCATGTAACCCTTTTACTAATTACAATAAAAAAAAAACAATGCAGCCTTTAAAGATGCTACTAAAGTGTGAAACCATGATATAACAAGCCAAAAAGCTTTCTTTCTTTAGTTTCTATCTGTATGATTTTCTTCTCAACATCTAAACATTTTCTGAATATATAAATAGAACTTTTTAAAGTAGAGGCAAATTCATAGCAGATGTTAGCACTGGATGAATACAATAGGTTTGAGCAAAAACCAGAGTGCTCCGTATTTTAGGACATCTGCACATCTTCCATCTCAGCTTCTTCTGAACATGCTTGGATCATGCTGTGACCCTTACATGGCTTTTCTAAGACAGTCAGAATTAGAGGCTTCTGGAACCTGATGTATTCAATGAGTGTGTGTGTGTGTGTGTGTGTGGCAGGGAGGACGGGGCAAGGGACAATACTGGGACTTGAACTCAGGGCCTAAATGCTGAACCTTAGCTTTTTCACTCAAAGCTGACACTCTACACTTGAGCCAGAGCTGCACTTTTGGCTTTTTATGGTTAATTGGAAATACGATTCCCATGGTCTTTGAAGCTTGGGCTGGCTTTAAACTTCAAATATATTAGGCTCCAGAGTAGCTAAAATTTCAGGTATGAGACACTGGGGCCCAGACGCAGTGAAATTTTTATATAAGAAAATGTAAACCATTAACATATAAGCAGATATAAAGAATTTGTGTTGTTAGAGATTTCTTCTATCATTTAGCTGGTATTAGTTCAAATCATTCTTGTCATATCTAAATTAGTCAGCACATATTTTCCTGTCCATAACCAAGTTCCCAGTTCCATTAATCTTTCTAACAAGGTTTGAGACTATATAGGACAGAGCCCCTGCTGCCTAATCAATAAGGTGTCAGGGAGAAAACTAGACTCCCAATTGAAGTTTACAATAAACCAGCATGAAGTGGAATCTCTGGAAGAATCACTTGAGTTTGGGACTATGTTGAGCCCAAAGCCTCAGTAAGCCACAGAAAGAAGACTTGTGGGGGAATTGACAAAAATTAACTTCACTTAGGGCACAAAGAAGAGATCATTACTGGAACTCTGATGACACAGTAACTTCCAGAGATCTAGAACACTCTCTGAACCATCACTGTTTCCTCCACTGCTCATCACTGTGGCATACGCTGTATCCCTGACACTATCAATATATGCTTGCATGTGCCCATCTTCATCTGAACAAAGCAGGTGAATGAAGGGTATTAACTATGGTGCACGTGGACGGCACACTGGTAAGGCATCTAATGGAATTAGGTGGGTTATTCACATTGCTCATTGAGGATCAATATTTCCACTGCAAACAACAAGCAAACTTGACTAAAATATAAAATGACTTACGTCTGGAAAGCACTGGGGAGATTCCAAGGTGTTAAGAATTTGAGAACCAAGATCAAGGAGAGAGAGAAAGGATAAAAGCAAGAGACCTAAATACCAAATCACCACATGGAATGTACAAGTTCTAACATACAAGGTGAAAATAAAATCATGGGGTAGTTGCTAAGAGATGGAGTAGGTAGATCCACTTTTAAGCTTTGTCACCAAGTTTATAAAACAAACTTTGACAGTCATAAAAGAGGACACGGGTATTTTCTGCATGATTTTACTGATGGTAAGGCTCTACTTTGCATAAAAATGTTGAAAGAAAGCAACATTTGATCGTTGGCAAGTGGCATGCAGAGATGGAGAAACTTGAGAATACATATACCATACTAGCAACACTCTCCTTTTTGAGAAGTGATTTTTAGAAGTGCCCTTAAGATAACAGTCCAATAAGTCACATTTTTATTAGTATTTGATATGTATTTTTGTGTAAATACAACATATGTATGCAAATACATATGTATGTAAATACGATAAAAATTTGGCTATATCTAGTATCGGTAACATTACTCCATTTATGAGGCAGCACTGTCATGATGTAATGACTTTCTAAAGGACTCACCTCAACACAGCAATGAAATTCCAAAAGGGTATAGAGGAGTCATTCCACCTGCGAACATCCTGCCCTGGATCCTCCACAGTTCATGTCTAATTCATGTCTTCTGCAAACACAATATACATCCATTCTATACTCCATAGCTCCCAACATCCTCACGTATTCCAACAGCAACTCAACAGCAACTCACAGGTCCAAACTCTCAGCTAAATCAGACATAACTAGACCTAAAACATGATTCATCCTGAGGCAAATTCTGTCTAGCTAGGATGTTTTAAATCAAAGTGTTAAGGTTAAGTGCTTCTCAAACACAGTGGAAGGGCATACATCAAAAAAGAAATGGACAACAGGACCCACGTAAATTCACACAGGGAAAGCAACATTAGACCCTAAACTCTCTATACCAGTTCTCTGCATGTGTTCTCTATTGGACACACAGTGGTGGTTGACACCACAAAGCCTTTGGCAACCCTGCTTCTTTGGCTTTGTAAGTTCATCTATCATATATTTTTCTTCCACAAAGCTCTAAAGCAGAGAGAGACTGCCGAGAGGATGGGTTTTACTCCATCTTCCAGGAAATTGTTCTCCATTTACACCATAGATTGGCTAACTATACTTCCATCAGCATTCTGTCAAATTACCTAAGCACTCTTCTTAGAGGATTCAGACTTTCTCTACAGCACCCTTCTTTCTCCCAATCCTCACCAGCACAAACTCAATATTTTGCTAGTGACAATACTGGGTTTCTGGCCTGCTCTTCCAAATTCTTCTGGTTTTTATCCAGCTTCAAAGCTGCTTCCACATGTTCAACTATTTGCTATAGTGATAGTCTCACTTTTCAATATCAATTTTCTTTTTTAGTCTGTTTTGTGATGCAGTCGCTATACCACAGACTGGGTCAATCATAATCAGTACAAGTTTTTTTTTTGTCTCACAGTTCTGGAGACTGGGAAGTCTGAGATTGAGAGACTGCATCTGGGAGGTGCTTCGTGCTATGTCTAAAAAGACAGCAGGACAAACACAAAGTATGATAGAGAAGAAAAAAGCTCAAAGAAATTCACCTTTTTTTGAGAGACTTTTGAGAGTTAGAAAAGCCTACAAACCATAACAAACAATCTATTCTAAACATGGCAGTTGTAGCTGAACATCTTTGATATTTTCTCCAGTTTCTTACTAATTTAAAACACTTTGTAGTCTGTGAGCTGGGAGTTGTAAACCTTAAAAAGGTTGTATTATCAAATATTTAAAACAAATGTAGAAAAATTCATATGTAAAATCTTAATTAAAAACACATAAGAGGTAGAATACTAATTTATAGGAGCTATTTCCAACAAAGAAATAATCTATAACTAAGTTTCAAACATGATTATGAACATAGATCTCCATTTTAAAATATGTCTGGATTGAAAGAATGCCATGGTTTATAAAACTGTAATACTTCTGGTGAGATGATTTTTATGGCTAAGTAAAACAAAAGGTAAGATTTTAAGCAAAAATTTAATATCAATCAAACTGTTTTATTTTTTTATTTTTTTATTGTAATTAATAAAAGGGTTACATGATATTTGCCAGATAGAAGGTGCATTAATTCACATCCATCAATACCCTTTCACATGTCTTGGTACCCATTATCTTCCCCCCCACCCACCACCCACCCCCTATCTTGGTTTTCCCCCCTTCCCTATCAAATTTCAAATAACCAAATACAAATAAATTCAATATATCAGATAACAAAGTGAGATACTGTAACAATATGAGTTACCCAAGGAACAGCAAAGGAGATGAAAGATAACATAGTAGATTAAGGACAACAATCATTCGTTATATGGCTTTTGTTTAATCATTATAATATTTATCATCTAAGCAGAAGTGCATCTTGTGCATTGGAAACGGCAGCATCAAATTGTTGAATTATTTCTTTTTTTTTTAAATTTTTTTTAAATTTTTTTATTGTAATTAGTAAAAGGGTTACATGATATTTGCCAGATAGAAGGTGCATTAATTCACATACATTGATACCCTTTCACATGTCTTGGTACCCGTTTCCCTCCCCCCCCACCCCCCCACCCATGTTGGTTTCCCCCCTTCCCTATCAAATTTCAAATATCCAAATACAAATAAATTCGATATATCAGATAACAAAGTGAGATACTATACCAATATGAGATAACCAAGGGACAGCAAAGGAGATGAGAGACAACACAGTACATTATATGGCTTTTGTTTCACAATCACATGATTGTCTCAATAGATGCGGAAAAGGCATTTGACAAGATCCAACACCCCTTTATGTTAAAAGCTCTGGAGAATCTAGGAATCCATGGAACATTCCTCAATGTAATAAAGGCTGTGTATGAGAAACCCACAGCTAGTATTACACTTAATGGTGAAAATCTAAAGCCATTCCCTCTTAAATCAGGAACGAGACAAGGATGCCCACTCTCTCCACTCCTCTTGAACATAGTACTAGAATTCCTAGCCAGTGCAATAAGGCAAGAAGCAAGCATAAAGGGGATCCAAGTAGGGAAAGAGGAAATAAAATTATCCCTCTTGGCAGATGACATGATTCTGTATTTAAAGAATCCTATAGACTCTACTCCCAAGATCCTAGAGCTGATCCAAAACTTTGGAAGTGTAGCAGGCTATAAAATCAACCCTCAAAAAGCAACTGCCTTCCTTTATGCCAACAGTGAGAGGAACGAGGCAATAATCAGGAAAGCAACTCCTTTCACAATAGCCTCAAAGAAAATAAAGTACCTAGGAATTAGCTTAACTAAGAATGTAAAGGACCTTTTGGACGAAAACTTTAAAACCCTAAAAAAGGAAATTAAAGCAGAACTAAGGAAATGGAAAAACCTCCCATGCTCCTGGATTGGAAGAATCAACATTGTGAAAATGACAATCTTGCCAAGAGCTATCTACAAATTCAATACAATACCCATCAACATCCCAATGTCATTCTTTAAAGAAATGGAATTATTTCTTAACGCTGCCTCTAACTTCCTTTACGTAGCAGCAATAGATTTTGTTTTGATCTTGATTTTTTTAGTGATTCAGTCCATATAGAGAATTAATAATTAATCTGGTCCTAATATCAATAGCCTGTGAAATACTAAATTAACTGACATTCCGGATTATTAATTACTGTTTTCCAAGTTAGCATTGATCTTTTCATGGTTGGCTATGGCGCACATTAGATATCTATAAGCAGCTCCAACAGCAACTGGGACATTGTAGGGTGCTCAATAATGTTTTATTGTTTTTGGTCGTGGGACCTGAACTCTGGGTCTCGGCATTGGCCCTGAGCTCTTCAGCCCATAGCTACCACCCTACATCTTGAGCCACAGCACCACTTCCTGCTCAATGAATTTTTGTTATTATTTTAGGAACCAGAATTGGCCACCACACAATAGAAAAATTATTGCTCACAAACATCACATTAATATATAAAAGAGAATGGCTATTAATATCTTTGAAATACATTGTGAAAATATGGCAAGAAAATAAAAAGGTAGCTTGTTAATGATAATCACACTGATAAGACTTATTATTCCTTGTATATTCTACATATGTTCATTCAGCAGGTTTCTCATGTTGAGTACAACAGACTACATAAAGGTAAAGCAAAAAGTAATTCTTGTCCTATAGGATTTAGTCTAGAAAGAGAAACAGAAATCTTATTATACAGGTGAAATTTGTTTTTGTAGAGCTCATTGTGAGACCACCAGTAAAAATGCCTACTTAGTATGAGGATAACTATGTCCATGTTAAGACTTGAAGGAAGAGTATAAGGGTAGGGCAATAATCTCTGCCATGAAAGAAGAACCCCATACTTGGAGTTTGCAGTACATACAGAAATCTACATAATAGTTCAAGGTAGCTTTCAGGAAGGAGAAACTACCAGAATAAATGAAGCTCATACCACTGAGAAAATCTGAAAAAGTTCTCAGTAAATTTGTGAGACCTACATACATACACAGTTACTTATTTGAAATGTAAATATAATTGAGCGTGCTATATTGATTTTTAAATCCGTATTCCCAGTGATCACATAAGTCCTGAGTAGAAAGTATATCAGAAGAAAAATCACAATTGCAAACATGAGAAAGGGTAGTAATGTTTGTGAAGTAATATATCTTCTATCTGGCAAATATAATATAACCCTTCTATTAATGACAATAAAAATACCTTAAAAAAGAAAATTTACATTTTCAGACAGTATTTGTGGAGCATTATATTTCTGCTTTTGTTAGCTCCAATTTCTACAGGCAGATCTACATATGAACATTCCTGGACAGTCTTCACTTTAAAATGTTGATTCAGTACCCAAGTAATTTTAACTCCCTTAGTCCATAGGCTATGGGAGTGAAATCACAATTTCAACAAGTGCTGGAGGCCTAGGATGTATAGGTATAGGTACCAGAATACACCTAGACAGCTTTATCATATCCATGTTCCTCCATAATGCCTAATATTCTCTGTGTGATCCATTCTTATACTAGAACTGTTACTCTTCAAAAACCTCAAGGTGTTCAAGGAAGAATTGAGCTTCTTTCCCAAAAGAAATGCCAGTTCCTTAATAGCAGGGTATATACCTCAGATTATATCTTAACCTTTCACCATTACAATTGTAATTA
This sequence comes from Megascapheus bottae, assembly GCF_031878675.1. NCBI lineage: Eukaryota > Metazoa > Chordata > Mammalia > Rodentia > Geomyidae > Megascapheus > Megascapheus bottae. The sequence goes on from NC_143526.1 coordinate 1,596,369, forward strand.
TAATTAACTTTTGTTGAGTTTTTGTTGAAGGCCCTGTTAAAAAGAGACTTAAATAAATTAGAGATCGAATTAAATTCGACAGTTCAGTAACTATTTCTTAAATGCTTTCCTCTCCCACATTTTTTACATTTTAAATATATTTTTTCTAATTAATAGAAGGGTTACATTATATTCACCAGATAGAAGGTGAATTACTTCACATACATTGATACCCTTTCTCATGTCTTGTTCCCCATTTCCCTCCCTCCATCCTCGCCACTCATCTTGTTTTCCCCCCTTCCCTATCCTATTTCAAATAACCAAATAAACATATACAATATATCAGATAAAAGGTAAAATACCGTTACAATATGAGGTAACCAACACTCCCACAATTTTTTTGCCAGTCCTGGCTTAAGCTCAGGGCCTGAGGACTGTCCCTGGACTTTCTCAAGGCTAGAACTCTTCCACTTGAGCCTCAGCACCACTCCTGACTTTTAACTATATGGTACCAAGGAATCGAACCCGGGTCTTCATGTATGCTAGTCAAGCACTCTACCACTACGCCAAACTCCCAGTCCACTCCCACAATTTTTATAGTTAATTTTCAACATAGCATCTAGTGAGTATCACCAATACATTTGTTCACCCTGTGTCCCACCATTTCAGTGCCCCTCTCCCTCCCCCAAATAGATAACATATATACCAGACAAAAGGTACAGAAATCACAAGTGGTGGCAAAGGAGAAAACAGACAAACATCAAAAAGACAAAAGGCAAAAATCAAAAGGCAAACAGCAAAAACCAAAGTCTTATCTCCATTTCTTGTAGTTCATTTCAATAAATCGTATTTCTGGATGATCATATGCACATAGCTATTGAGTTTTTTGATCTAGAATGTGCCTATAATTCTCCAAGTAAAAACATTGGAAAGTAAAAGACAAAAATTCACTAGGATATGATAAACTATACAGGACTGTGAACACTCACACAGTAAGACCAGAGGAGGATATTCTTATTCTTCTCTTCCAAAATCTCACTATATAATAAGCACTGGTATTTCTTGGCATGGTGGCTTTGAAGGCTCCTGGGCATCACCTCATTTCTATATACTTTAAAGCCAAATCAACTCTCATCTCACCTTACCCTCTCTCCTGTATTTCTAAAGTAGCTGCACAAATGGGGGTTTAAAGTGTTAAAACTATGACTGGAATTAAGAAAAGCAAACTAATGTGTGTGTCCAGTCTTAGAGATCAAGAACATGCACAAGCATTGACTTGACTCATTTAAATCTTGATGTTTTCAAGCAGTTCCTATGATGCTCTGAGTGTCTATTAATACCGAGTACCTGCTCTGCCTCATTCAGCCTTCACATTACTACCTCCATTTCTTTTCCAGTTAGTTTACCAGATCAATATAAAGTTAAAAATGCTGATGGAACTATTTGAAATGGAAGACTAGGAGACTTAAGGGGGATTATGTAGGCTCTCAGAAATGATTTGAAGACTTAGATCTCTATTGGCTTTAGAAAGATTTTTAAAATTGACATTCTGGCACATTGCTTCAAGGACATAACAACTTCGAAGTACAACAACCGAAATGATAATGCTAAAAAGAAAATATCTACTCTAGGACAGCAAAAGGCTTAAGGTAATTTGTTCCAGTAATAAGTTTTAAAAACTGTACTCTCCATGATTTGGAGATACAAATGAAACTTTATTATAGAATATGGCATTCATTCTTTGCTCTGATGGGAATACTGGTCCTAGAAAGAAAAAATACAATATTGTTATAAATTTTAAAAAGTTAAAAGTAATACAATGGCAAGCCCTCAAATCTGTCCACTAAGAATAAAACTATTGATTGTATACTTACTAAATTTAATCTGAAAAGCCTCAGAAATGTTGAATTTCTCCTTTTAGGCTAAAAACACTTTTTTCCCTTATTTGGACATTATGTTATTTAAAATGCAGTAATTTAAACAAGAGAAACACAACCCAAATTTACTTTACATAAAGAAGAAAGTTTACAGCTCATGTCCTGGAACGACAGTAGGTTGGGATATGATTTCCCAAAAGGTCAATAGTGTCTCACAGTTTTGACAGTTTTCTCATTATCTTGCATTTCTCCTCCTTGTTCTATTTATTCTTGGAACCCTCTACTACACCATCCTAACAAGCTTCTAACAGCAATTCCCTTTGAAATAAAGACAACTGCCTCCCAAAAGTTTGATGAGAGACTCTGGAAGTTAACTTGTTGCCCCCGATAAGGCAATAAGTCAAACTCAATCATTTTGATCAAATTTTTTATTCATATTCCTGTACCATTACATCAATGTGTGGTACTAGTTTTAAGTCCTGGACCATTAGGGATATTGTTTTTTCTATCTAAACATTTACCCATATCAATAAATTCTAATCTGCTTTGGTTGTTTTTGACAGACACAAATAAAATGACTTTCAAAATTATATTACTACTTGATTTGTAAAATGTAGTATATTATCCATCACAAAACAGTACTCTACATAATCAACAGTTAACTAAAATATGGCCAGGCACATGCTCATGCCAATAATCCTAGCTACCCAAGAAGCTCACATATGAGGACAGGAGCTCAAAGCTAGCACGGGCAGGAAAGCCCAGGAAATTCTTATCTCCAATTTGCCACCAAGAAATCAAAGGCAGAGCTGTTATACAAGTGGCTGAGTATTAACATCAAGTGAAAAATCTAGTGGATAGCAGCCTGACATCAGTTCAAGGCCCAGATACTGGCATACATTTACAAAAAGTTAATTAAAATATAATGAATCAATATCAAACCATGTAATCATAATTCAAACTGTATTTGCTTCCCTGACTCTTCCAGATATGATGAAGTTTGAATATTCTCCACATAGTCACACTGTTTGAGAGAGCTAATAAGCAAAGCAATATCACTGAAAACTTTTGTGCAAAAGTTTCAAGCCTAATATTAATTTATTTAAAATGTTTGAGAAAGTTTGCATAGAAAATCTTGACAAATTAAAAAAAATATTATTTGGTTTTACCCCAGTTTCTCAAAACTCCTTATATTCGATAGCAGAAGAAATGGAACGGTACAGCATTAACTTATGCACGTATCAGCTGTTTCTATCTTAACTAGGAAGCACTGTTTCATCTCTTATCAGACACAAAATGGATCGAAAGTTAATTGGAAAAGTATTTCAGAAGAAAAGTGGTAGAGAAAGGTCTAATAGGTTTTTCAAGATGTAAAGATTCATAGTTTTATGTTGGAAAGGATACCAAACCAGAGAAAAGTTTCTAGTTAAGAACACAGTGAATATTTTTAATGTATGAAAAACCTAGCTACAATAGAGCAAAATAATAATAATAGTAATAATAATAATAATAATAATAATAATAATAAATCTACAGTTCCACTATACCTAGCAGGTCATGAAATATTTGTGATAAGCTTGAACAACCACTTTTTCATGAACTTAATAATTTTTTCTTTTCTTTTCTTTTGTGGTTAGTCTTGGGTCTTGAACTCTGGGCCTTGGCGCTGTCCCTGAGCTCTTCATCTCAAGGCTAGTGCTCTACTCCTTGTCTCACCAAATAAAGGTTATACCCTTTATTTTAAAAGCTATGCCTTTTCAAATTAACATTAAAACTTATACCACTTCTGCTTTTCTGGTGGTTAATTGGAGATAAGACTCACAGACTTTCATGCCCAGGCTGGCTTTGAACTACAATACTCAGACCTCAGTCTTCTGAGTGGCTAGGATTACAGGTGTGGGTCACTGGCTCCTGTCTTAATCTTTTTTGCTAAGTACTCACTTTGTTTTCAGATGAGGGACTGCTTTCCCAAGAGCCCTCTTTTTCTATTGATATCATCTCAAAAACCTTCTTCTTTTCAGTCACCATCTGTGGCTGCCTGCCTAGATATTATATATTCTTCCTGACCCCTGGAACTTGATCTGCATATTTTATCATTGTGCATATAGTAGTTGTGTAGTTCTTTTTTTTGCCATCATGGGCTTGAGCTCAGGGCCTGGGCACTGTCATTGGACTTTCTCAAGGCTCAGCACTCTACCACTTGAGCCTCAGCACCACTTCCAGCTTTTTTCTATGTATGTGGTACCAGGGAATTGAACCCTGGTCTTCGTGCATGCTAGGCAAGCACTCTGCCACTAGGCCCCAGTAGTTGTTCTTCTTTATCAATACTGGAAGATTCTGATGACTCAGATACATCTGAGACATTTTTTGTAGCCCCTATAATACAACTATCTGCACTAAGACGTTCTGAATACATCTGGACACACACTCTGAAATCTAAAGAAAGGACATGCATTTTGATTTAATAATCCTGAATTCCAACAACTAGGACCAGTCAGAATTATTCTGGACTGGTATCCTTAAATTCAGTTGTTATGATACAACAAAACACTGGACTATTTAAAACTATTGTCAAAAATCTCATTCAGTGGGGTAAAAGATAAGTCATCAAGACAAATTGAAATACATATTTCAAGACCATGAAAAGGAGACTAATCTGAAATGGAAAGACTTAGAAAAAATCATATTAAGTGAAGTAAGCCAGACTCAAAGGAACTTAGGCTCAATGGTTTCCCTCATTCGTCATAATCAGTAGAAACCTTGGGCTCTACTAGCAGAGATTTGCAATAGAGCAAAATCTTGATACATAAGGACATATAATGTGAAGCTAATTGAAAGGACCTCCAGGATAGTGAAACAAAAGCCATATAATGAATGATCGTTGTCCTTAATGTACTATGTTGTCTCTCATCTCCTTTGCTGTCCCTTGGTTATCTCATATTGGTATAGTATCTCACTTTGTTATCTGATATATTGAATTTATTTGTATTTGAATATTTGAAATTTGATAGGGAAGGTGGGAAAACCAAGACGGATGGGGGGTGTGGGGGGGAGGGAAACGGGTACCAAGACATGTGAAAGGGTATCAATGTATGTGAATGAATGCACCTTCTATCTGGCAAATATCATGTAACCCTTTTACTAATTACAATAAAAAAAACAATGCAGCCTTTAAAGATGCTACTAAAGTGTGAAACCATGATATAACAAGCCAAAAAGCTTTCTTTCTTTAGTTTCTATCTATGATTTTCTTCTCAACATCTAAACATTTTCTGAATATATAAATAGAACTTTTTAAAGTAGAGGCAAATTCATAGCAGATGTTAGCACTGGATGAATACAATAGGTTTGAGTAAAAACCAGAGTGCTCCGTATTTTAGGACATCTGCACATCTTCCATCTCAGCTTCTTCTGAACATGCTTGGATCATGCTGTGACCCTTACATGGCTTTTCTAAGACAGTCAGAATTAGAGGCTTCTGGAACCTGATGTATTCAATGAGTGTGTGTGTGTGTGTGTGTGTGTGTGTGTGTGTGTGTGTGTGGCAGGGAGGACGGGGCAAGGGACAATACTGGGACTTGAACTCAGGGCCTAAATGCTGAACCTTAGCTTTTTCACTCAAAGCTGACACTCTACACTTGAGCCAGAGCTGCACTTTTGGCTTTTTATGGTTAATTGGAAATACGATTCCCATGGTCTTTGAAGCTTGGGCTGGCTTTAAACTGCAAATATATTAGGCTCCAGAGTAGCTAAAATTTCAGGTATGAGACACTGGTGCCCAGCCACAGTGAAATTTTTATATAAGAAAATGTAAACCATTAACATACAAGCAGATATAAAGAATTTGTGTTGTTAGAGATTTCTTCTATGATTTAGCTGGTATTAGTTCAAATCATTCTTGTCATATCTAAATTAGTCAGCACATATTTTCCTGTCCATAACCAAGTTCCCAGTTCCATTAATCTTTCTAACAAGGTTTGAAACTATATAGGACAGAGCCCCTGCTGCCTAATCAATAAGGTGTCAGGGAGAAAACTAGACTCCCAATTGAAGTTTACAATAAACCAGCATGAAGTGGAGTCTCTGGAAGAATCACTTGAGTTTGGGACTATGTTGAGCCCAAAGCCTCAGTAAGCCACAGAAAGAAGACTTGTGGGGGAATTGACAAAAAGTTAACTTCACTCAGGGCACAAAGAAGAGATCATTACTGGAACTCTGATGACACAGTAACTTCCAGAGATCTAGAACACTCTCTGAACCATCACTGTTTCCTCCACTGCTCATCACTGTGGCATACGCTGTATCCCTGACACTATCAATATATGCTTGCATGTGCCCATCTTCATCTGAACAAAGCAGGTGAATGAAGGGTATTAACTATGGTGCACGTGGACGGCACACTGGTAAGGCATCTAATGGAATTAGGTGGGTTATTCACATTGCTCATTGAGGATCAATATTTCCACTGCAAACAACAAGCAAACTTGACTAAAATATAAAATGACTTACGTCTGGAAAGCACTGGGGAGATTCCAAGGTGTTAAGAATTTGAGAACCAAGATCAAGGAGAGAGAGAAAGGATAAAAGCAAGAGACCTAAATACCAAATCACCACATGGAATGTACAAGTTCTAACATACAAGGTGAAAATAAAATCATGGGGTAGTTGCTAAGAGATGGAGTAGGTAGATCCACTTTTAAGCTTTGTCACCAAGTTTATAAAACAAACTTTGACAGTCATAAAAGAGGACACGGGTATTTTCTGCATGATTTTACTGATGGTAAGGCTCTACTTTGCATAAAAATGTTGAAAGAAAGCAACATTTGATCGTTGGCAAGTGGCATGCAGAGATGGAGAAACTTGAGAATACATATACCATACTAGCAACACTCTCCTTTTTGAGAAGTGATTTTTAGAAGTGCCCTTAAGATAACAGTCCAATAAGTCACATTTTTATTAGTATTTGATATGTATTTTTGTGTAAATACAACATATGTATGCAAATACATATGTATGTAAATACGATAAAAATTTGGCTATATCTAGTATCGGTAACATTACTCCATTTATGAGGCAGCACTGTCATGATGTAATGACTTTCTAAAGGACTCACCTCAACACAGCAATGAAATTCCAAAAAGGTATAGAGGAGTCATTCCACCTGCGAACATCCTGCCCTGGATCCTCCACAGTTCATGTCTAATTCATGTCTTCTGCAAACACAATATACATCCATTCTATACTCCATAGCTCCCAACATCCTCACGTATTCCAACAGCAACTCAACAGCAACTCACAGGTCCAAACTCTCAGCTAAATCAGACATAACTAGACCTAAAACATGATTCATCCTGAGGCAAATTCTGTCTAGCTAGGATGTTTTAAATCAAAGTGTTAAGGTTAAGTGCTTCTCAAACACAGTGGAAGGGCATACATCAAAAAAGAAATGGACAACAGGACCCACGTAAATTCACACAGGGAAAGCAACATTAGACCCTAAACTCTCTATACCAGTTCTCTGCATGTGTTCTCTATTGGACACACAGTGGTGGTTGACACCACAAAGCCTTTGGCAACCCTGCATCTTTGGCTTTGTAAGTTCATCTATCATATATTTTTCTTCCACAAAGCTCTAAAGCAGAGAGAGACTGCCGAGAGGATGGGTTTTACTCCATCTTCCAGGAAATTGTTCTCCATTTACACCATAGATTGGCTAACTATACTTCCATCAGCATTCTGTCAAATTACCTAAGCACTCTTCTTAGAGGATTCAGACTTTCTCTACAGCACCCTTCTTTCTCCCAATCCTCACCAGCACAAACTCAATATTTTGCTAGTGACAATACTGGGTTTCTGGCCTGCTCTTCCAAATTCTTCTGGTTTTTATCCAGCTTCAAAGCTGCTTCCACATGTTCAACTATTTGCTATAGTGATAGTCTCACTTTTCAATATCAATTTTCTTTTTTAGTCTGTTTTGTGATGCAGTCGCTATACCACAGACTGGGTCAATCATAATCAGTACAAGTTTTTTTTTTGTCTCACAGTTCTGGAGACTGGGAAGTCTGAGATTGAGAGACTGCATCTGGGAGGTGCTTCGTGCTATGTCTAAAAAGACAGCAGGACAAACACAAAGTATGATAGAGAAGAAAAAAGCTCAAAGAAATTCACCTTTTTTTGAGAGACTTTTGAGAGTTAGAAAAGCCTACAAACCATAACAAACAATCTATTCTAAACATGGCAGTTGTAGCTGAACATCTTTGATATTTTCTCCAGTTTCTTACTAATTTAAAACACTTTGTAGTCTGTGAGCTGGGAGTTGTAAACCTTAAAAAGGTTGTATTATCAAACATTTAAAACAAATGTAGAAAAATTCATATGTAAAATCTTAATTAAAAACACATAAGAGGTAGAATACTAATTTATAGGAGCTATTTCCAACAAAGAAATAATCTATAACTAAGTTTCAAACATGATTATGAACATAGATCACCATTTTAAAATATGTCTGGATTGAAAGAATGCCACGGTTTATAAAACTGTAATACTTCTGGTGAGATGATTTTTATGGCTAAGTAAAACAAAAGGTAAGATTTTAAGCAAAAATTTAATATCAATCAAACTGTTTTATTTTATTTATTTTTTTTATTTTTTTATTGTAATTAATAAAAGGGTTACATGATATTTGCCTGATAGAAGGTGCATTAATTCACATCCATCAATTCCCTTTCACATGTCTTGGTACCCATTATCTTCCCCCCCACCCACCACCCACCCCCTATCTTGGTTTTCCCCCCTTCCCTATCAAATTTCAAATAACCAAATACAAATAAATTCAATATATCAGATAACAAAGTGAGATACTGTAACAATATGAGTTACCCAAGGGACAGCAAAGGAGATGAAAGATAACATAGTAGATTAAGGACAACAATCATTCGTTATATGGCTTTTGTTTAATCATTATAATATTTATCATCTAAGCAGAAATGCATCTTGTGTATTGGAAACGGCAGCATCAAATTGTTGAATTATTTCTTTTTTTTAAAATTTTTTTTAATTTTTTTATTGTAATTAGTAAAAGGGTTACATGATATTTGCCAGATAGAAGGTGCATTAATTCACATACATTGATACCCTTTCACATGTCTTGGTACCCGTTTCCCTCCCCCCCCACACCCCCTCCCGTCTTGGTTTTCCCCCCTTCCCTATCAAATTTCAAATATCCAAATACAAATAAATTCGATATATCAGATAACAAAGTGAGATACTATACCAATATGAGATAACCAAGGGACAGCAAAGGAGATGAGAGACAACACAGTACATTATATGGCTTTTGTTTCACAATCACATGATTGTCTCAATAGATGCGGAAAAGGCATTTGACAAGATCCAACACCCCTTTATGTTAAAAGCTCTGGAGAAACTAGGAATCCATGGAACATTCCTCAATATAATAAAGGCTGTGTATGAGAAACCCACAGCTAGTATTACACTTAATGGTGAAAATCTAAAGCCATTCCCTCTTAAATCAGGAACGAGACAAGGATGCCCACTCTCTCCACTCCTCTTGAACATAGTACTAGAATTCCTAGCCAGTGCAATAAGGCAAGAAGCAAGCATAAAGGGGATCCAAGTAGGGAAAGAGGAAATAAAATTATCCCTCTTGGCAGATGACATGATTCTGTATTTAAAGAATCCTATAGACTCTACTCCCAAGATCCTAGAGCTGATCCAAAACTTTGGAAGTGTAGCAGGCTATAAAATCAACCCTCAAAAAGCAACTGCCTTCCTTTATGCCAACAGTGAGAGGAACGAGGCAATAATCAGGAAAGCAACTCCTTTCACAATAGCCTCAAAGAAAATAAAGTACCTAGGAATTAGCTTAACTAAGAATGTAAAGGACCTTTTGGACGAAAACTTTAAAACCCTAAAAAAGGAAATTAAAGCAGAACTAAGGAAATGGAAAAACCTCCCATGCTCCTGGATTGGAAGAATCAACATTGTGAAAATGACAATCTTGCCAAGAGCTATCTACAAATTCAATACAATACCCATCAACATCCCAATGTCATTCTTTAAAGAAATGGAATTATTTCTTAACGCTGCCTCTAACTTCCTTTACGTAGCAGCAATAGATTTTGTTTTGATCTTGATTTTTTTAGTGATTCAGTCCATATAGAGAATTAATAATTAATCTGGTCCTAATATCAATAGCCTGTGAAATACTAAATTAACTGACATTCCGGATTATTAATTACTGTTTTCCAAGTTAGCATTGATCTTTTCATGGTTGGCTATGGCGCACATTAGATATCTATAAGCAGCTCCAACAGCAACTGGGACATTGTAGGGTGCTCAATAATGTTTTATTGTTTTTGGTCGTGGGACCTGAACTCTGGGTCTCGGCATTGGCCCTGAGCTCTTCAGCCCATAGCTACCACCCTACATCTTGAGCCACAGCACCACTTCCTGCTCAATGAATTTTTGTTATTATTTTAGGAACCAGAATTGGCCACCACACAATAGAAAAATTATTGCTCACAAACATCACATTAATATATAAAAGAGAATGGCTATTAATATCTTTGAAATACATTGTGAAAATATGGCAAGAAAATAAAAAGGTAGCTTGTTAATGATAATCACACTGTTAAGACTTATTATTCCTTGTATATTCTACATATGTTCATTCAGCAGGTTTCTCATGTTGAGTACAACAGACTACATAAAGGTAAAGCAAAAAGTAATTCTTGTCCTATAGGATTTAGTCTAGAAAGAGAAACAGAAATCTTATTATACAGGTGAAATTTGTTTTTGTAGAGCTCATTGTGAGACCACCAGTAAAAATGCCTACTTAGTATGAGGATAACTATGTACATGTTAAGACTTGAAGGAAGAGTATAAGGGTAGTGCAATAATCTCTGCCATGAAAGAAGAACCCCATACTTGGAGTTTGCAGTACATACAGAAATCTACATAATAGTTCAAGGTAGCTTTCAGGAAGGAGAAACTACCAGAATAAATGAAGCTCATACCACTGAGAAAATCTGAAAAAGTTCTCAGTAAATTTGTGAGACCTACATACATACACAGTTACTTATTTGACATGTAAATATAATTGAGCATGCTATATTGATTTTTAAATCCGTATTCCCAGTGATCACATAAGTCCTGAGTAGAAAGTATATCAGAAGAAAAATCACAATTGCAAACATGAGAAAGGGTAGTAATGTTTGTGAAGTAATATATCTTCTATCTGGCAAATATAATATAACCCTTCTATTAATGACAATAAAAATACCTTAAAAAGAAAATTTACATTTTCAGACAGTATTTGTGGAGCATTATATTTCTGCTTTTGTTAGCTCCAATTTCTACAGGCAGATCTACATATGAACATTCCTGGACAGTCTTCACTTTAAAATGTTGATTCAGTACCCAAGTAATTTTAACTCCCTTAGTCCATAGGCTATGGGAGTGAAATCACAATTTCAACAAGTGCTGGAGGCCTAGGATGTATAGGTATAGGTACCAGAATACACCTAGACAGCTTTATCATATCCATGTTCCTCCATAATGCCTAATATTCTCTGTGTGATCCATTCTTATACTAGAACTGTTACTCTTCAAAAACCTCAAGGTGTTCAAGGAAGAATTGAGCTTCTTTCCCAAAAGAAATGCCAGTTCCTTAATAGCAGGGTATATACCTCAGATTATATCTTAACCTTTCACCATTACAATTGTAATTATAATTAACTTTTGTTGAGTTTTTGTTGAAGGCCCTGTTAAAAAGAGACTTAAATAAATTAGAGATCGAATTAAATTCGACAGTTCAGTAACTATTTCTTAAATGCTTTCCTCTCCCACATTTTTTACATTTTAAATATATTTTTTCAAATTAATAGAAGGGTTACATTATATTCACCAGATAGAAGGTGAATTACTTCACATACATTGATACCCTTTCTCATGTCTTGTTCCCCATTTCCCTCCCTCCATCCTCGCCACTCATCTTGTTTTCCCCCCTTCCCTATCCTATTTCAAATAACCAAATAAACATATACAATATATCAGATAAAAGGTAAAATACCGTTACAATATGAGGTAACCAACACTCCCACAATTTTTTTGCCAGTCCTGGCTTAAGCTCAGGGCCTGAGGACTGTCCCTGGACTTTCTCAAGGCTAGAACTCTTCCACTTGAGCCTCAGCACCACTCCTGACTTTTAACTATATGGTACCAAGGAATCGAACCCGGGTCTTCATGTATGCTAGTCAAGCACTCTACCACTACGCCAAACTCCCAGTCCACTCCCACAATTTTTATAGTTAATTTTCAACATAGCATCTAGTGAGTATCACCAATACATTTGTTCACCCTGTGTCCCACCATTTCAGTGCCCCTCTCCCTCCCCCAAATAGATAACATATATACCAGACAAAAGGTACAGAAATCACAAGTGGTGGCAAAGGAGAAAACAGACAAACATCAAAAAGACAAAAGGCAAAAATCAAAAGGCAAACAGCAAAAACCAAAGTCTTATCTCCATTTCTTGTAGTTCATTTCAATAAATCGTATTTCTGGATGATCATATGCACATAGCTATTGAGTTTTTTGATCTAGAATGTGCCTATAATTCTCCAAGTAAAAACATTGGAAAGTAAAAGACAAAAATTCACTAGGATATGATAAAGTATACAGGACTGTGAACACTCACACAGTAAGACCAGAGGAGGATATTCTTATTCTTCTCTTCCAAAATCTCACTATATAATAAGCACTGGTATTTCTTGGCATGGTGGCTTTGAAGGCTCCTGGGCATCACCTCATTTCTATATACTTTAAAGCCAAATCAACTCTCATCTCACCTTACCCTCTCTCCTGTATTTCTAAAGTAGCTGCACAAATGGGGGTTTAAAGTGTTAAAACTATGACTGGAATTAAGAAAAGCAAACTAATGTGTGTGTCCAGTCTTAGAGATCAAGAACATGCACAAGCATTGACTTGACTCATTTAAATCTTGATGTTTTCAAGCAGTTCCTATGATGCTCTGAGTGTCTATTAATACCGGGTACCTGCTCTGCCTCATTCAGCCTTCACATTACTACCTCCATTTCTTTTCCAGTTAGTTTACCAGATCAATATAAAGTTAAAAATGCTGATGGAACTATTTGAAATGGAAGACTAGGAGACTTAAGGGGGATTATGTAGGCTCTCAGAAATGATTTGAAGACTTAGATCTCTATTGGCTTTAGAAAGATTTTTAAAATTGACATTCTGGCACATTGCTTCAAGGACATAACAACTTCGAAGTACAACAACCGAAATGATAATGCTAAAAAGAAAATATCTACTCTAGGACAGCAAAAGGCTTAAGGTAATTTGTTCCAGTAATAAGTTTTAAAAACTGTACTCTCCATGATTTGGAGATACAAATGAAACTTTATTATAGAATATGGCATTCATTCTTTGCTCTGATGGGAATACTGGTCCTAGAAAGAAAAAATACAATATTGTTATAAATTTTAAAAAGTTAAAAGTAATACAATGGCAAGTCCTCAAATCTGTCCACTAAGAATAAAACTATTGATTGTATACTTACTAAATTTAATCTGAAAAGCCTCAGAAATGTTGAATTTCTCCTTTTAGGCTAAAAACACTTTTTCCCTTATTTGGACATTATGTTATTTAAAATGCAGTAATTTAAACAAGAGAAACACAACCCAAATTTACTTTACATAAAGAAGAAAGTTTACAGCTCATGTCCTGGAACGACAGTAGGTTGGGATATGATTTCCCAAAAGGTCAATAATGTCTCACAGTTTTGACAGTTTTCTCATTATCTTGCATTTCTCCTCCTTGTTCTATTTATTCTTTGGAACCCTCTACTACACCATCCTAACAAGCTTCTAACACCAATTCCCTTTGAAATAAAGACAACTGCCTCCCAAAAGTTTGATGAGAGACTCTGGAAGTTAACTTGTTGCCCCCGATAAGGCAATAAGTCAAACTCAATCATTTTGATCAAATTTTTTATTCATATTCCTGTACCATTACATCAATGTGTGGTACTAGTTTTAAGTCCTGGACCATTAGGGATATTGTTTTTTCTATCTAAACATTTACCCATACCAATAAATTCTAATCTGCTTTGGTTGTTTTTGACAGACACAAATAAAATGACTTTCAAAATTATATTACTACTTGATTTGTAAAATGTAGTATATTATCCATCACAAAACAGTACTCTACATAATCAACAGTTAACTAAAATATGGCCAGGCACATGCTCATGCCAATAATCCTAGCTACCCAAGAAGCTCACATATGAGGACAGGAGCTCAAAGCTAGCACGGGCAGGAAAGCCCAGGAAATTCTTATCTCCAATTTGCCACCAAGAAATCAAAGGCAGAGCTGTTATACAAGTGGCTGAGTATTAACATCAAGTGAAAAATCTAGTGGATAGCAGCCTGACATCAGTTCAAGGCCCAGATACTGGCATACATTTACAAAAAGTTAATTAAAATATAATGAATCAATATCAAACCATGTAATCATAATTCAAACTATATTTGCTTCCCTGACTTTTCCAGATATGATGAAGTTTGAATATTCTCCACATAGTCACACTGTTTGAGAGAGCTAATAAGCAAAGCAATATCACTGAAAACTTTTGTGCAAAAGTTTCAAGCCTAATATTAATTTATTTAAAATGTTTGAGAAAGTTTGCATAGAAAATGTTGACAAATTAAAAAAATATTATATGGTTTTACCCCAGTTTCTCAAAACTCCTTATATTCGATAGCAGAAGAAATGGAACGGTACAGCATTAACTTATGCACATATCACCTGTTTCTATCTTAACTAGGAAGCACTGTTTCATCTCTTATCAGACACAAAATGGATTGAAAGTTAATTGGAAAAGTATTTCAGAAGAAAAGTGGTAGAGAAAGGTCTAATAGGTTTTTCAAGATGTAAAGATTCATATTTTTATGTTGGAAAGGATACCAAACCAGAGAAAAGTTTCTAGTTAAGAACACAGTGAATATTTTTAATGTATGAAAAACCTAGCTACAATAGAGCAAAATAATAATAATAGTAATAATAATAATAATAATAATAATAATAATAATAATAATAAATCTACAGTTCCACTATACCTAGCAGGTCATGAAATATTTGTGATAAGCTTGAACAACCACTTTTTCATGAACTTAATAATTTTTTCTTTTCTTTTCTTTTCTGGTTAGTCTTGGGTCTTGAACTCTGGGCCTGGGCGCTGTCCCTGAGCTCTTCATCTCAAGGCTAGTGCTTTACTCCTTGTCTCACCAAATAAAGGTTATACCCTTTATTTTAAAAGCTATGCCTTTTCAAATTAACATTAAAACTTATACCACTTCTGCTTTTCTGGTGGTTAATTGGGGATAAGACTCACAGACTTTCATGCCCAGGCTGGCTTTGAACTACAATACTCAGACCTCAGTCTTCTGAGTGGCTAGGATTACAGGTGTGGGTCACTGGCTCCTGTCTTAATCTTTTTTGCTAAGTACTCACTTTGTTTTCAGATGAGGGACTGCTTTCCCAAGAGCCCTCTTTTTCTATTGATATCATCTCAAAAACCTTCTTCTTTTCAGTCACCATCTGTGGCTGCCTGCCTAGATATTATATATTCTTCCTGACCCCTGGAACTTGATCTGCATATTTTATCATTGTGCATATAGTAGTTGTGTAGTTCTTTTTTTGCCATCATGGGCTTGAGCTCAGGGCCTGGGCACTGTCCTTGGACTTTCTCAAGGCTCAGCACTCTACCACTTGAGCCTCAGCACCACTTCCAGCTTTTTTCTATGTATGTGGTACCAGGGAATTGAACCCTGGTCTTCGTGCATGCTAGGCAAGCACTCTGCCACTAGGCCCCAGTAGTTGTTCTTCTTTATCAATACTGGAAGATTCTGATGACTCAGATACATCGGAGACATTTTTTGTAGCCCCTATAATACAACTATCTGCACTAAGATGTTCTGAATACATCTGAACACACACTCTGAAATCTAAAGAAAGGACATGCATTTTGATTTAATAATCCTGAATTCCAACAACTAGGACCAGTCAGAATTATTCTGGACTGGTATCCTTAAATTCAGTTGTTATGATCAAACAAAATACTGGACTATTTAAAACTATTGTCAAAAATCTCATTCAGTGGGGTAAAAGATAAGTCATCAAGACAAATTGAAATACATATTTCAAGACCATGAAAAGGAGACTAATCTGAAGAAGACAATCCAGAAACCATAAAGATTTCTACTCCTCTTAAATAGCATGCTTTCAATAATATGGGAATACCTGAATGCCCTAGAAAATTAAAGCCTAAGTACATTACAAAGAAGTCAATGCATTTTAATCATCTACCGTGAAATGCCCAGAAGTGAAGTTGATCATAGATATCTGCAAAAAAATTAGACTCCTGAATATGCTAGAAGACCAACAATGACATGAGGCAAGAGGTATTCTTAACAGAGCTGCCAGGTCTTTGCAAAGGCTAAGTCAGATGCTAGCATGGCTGTGTCCAAAATCCAGGCATGCATAGTCTCTCTTCATTCAGTCAAAGCCAAACTCCCGAAAGAGAGTGTCAAGACCTTCTGTTATCTGCAAGCATAGCAGCAGTCCTGCCTGCCTCCTCTCTGATCCCATCTCCTCCTCGCCCTTCACTCCCACTAAGTGCAGTGGTGTACATACTTGATGTTACTTCAGGGTGGCAGGTGATCTCTAACATGAAACAGCTCAGATCATCACTTTCCTCTGCCTGTGTGTTTCTCCCTGATGGTCACCAAACCCCCAACCTGCACACTTTGCTCATAGATCACTTTCTCAAAGACCATTCAGGCACTGCTACCCTGCCTCATGCATTTTCTATCCTTATTCCTGTGAACTTTTCTCCTTTTATCCTTCTGATGTCATGTTCCTATGTGCAATATAATTTACTACTTTATTATGCTTAGTATTTATTATCTGGTTCCCTCTAGAATATAAGCACTGGAGACTGTCCTAAAAGCTGGATGTAAATTTACAATGAAGTTTTTAAATTGTATTTTATTATCAGGATAAAGTACAGAGGGATTGCAGTTACATACATCGGGTAAGGGGTATATTACTTCTCAAACCTTGATAACCCGTTCTCATATTTTTGTACCCCTTTCTCTTCCTCCACCCCTTCCCAATCATCTCCTAACCAGGAATTGTTAATGCTAACTGACATTTAAAGGCTATGATATACCTATTCTTTTTAGACAACTGATGTTTTCAAATCATTTGGAATAAATATAATTCATTCAACTTCTTTTCAGACTTCTTGTGAGTACCAGAAAGGATTTACTGAGGGATATTTAGCTTCCTAATATGGCACAAGCATTCAATAAGGTACCAACTAAACTGGAATTATAGTAAAATCACCTTCAGTAGCATGAATCATAAGTAATGATTGACAACAGATAACTACCAAGGCGTTTTTTTCTACAAGAGCCTATAAATGATCTCAATCTGTCTCTTAGAAGAAACAAACACCAATAATATCAGTGGAGATAGGAAGGTTGGGGCAGAAAAGCAACCCAGAAAAAAACTCAAACTCTTAGAAAGGAAAAAAAATAACTAAAGCAGAAAGGGCCAGGGACATGATTCAAATAGTATAGCACACACAACTCTGTCCTCAAAAATCATGAGTACAGTATTTATCTTTCATTAATTCACACAATAGAGTTGCTAAAACTTTTTAAAGGTACTGGCTTTATGAAAATTATTTAGTACAAAGTGAGGGTCAAGATTTAAAGACATTGCCTAAGCTACCAGAGCACTGATAGCTTTGAAAATATCTGAACACTGCACAGATAAATATTAAGGTTATTCTGTGAAGGATAAGGGGATACCTGGTATGCTATGATAGCTCATAAGTGATGATGAACCTTCACTGAAACACTGATTCATGAAAACACTTTGGGCAGTAGTGCTCCATGTAACTACTACTCTGGCTGTTTCTTTCACTTCTTTCTAAGGCTAAATAATTCCTAGAATTTCATGCCCTGTCTTCAAGTGAAATTAAATGTAGAATACTACAGCAGTGCTTTTACTTGGGAACTTGTGGCAAACACATTTGTCCAGCCTTGTCCAACAAACAGAGGAGGGACACTGGCATAGCAACTCAGGCTTAGGGAGAACCTAAGCATGGCATTTAGAAAAATATTTGTGAAAAAGAAGGGTTTTGTTTCCACAGCAACCAACTTTCTTAGTCTTCTGAGCTCTACTAAAAAATAAAACAAATGAAAGCTGGTAAGAGAAACAGAGTAAGGTCTAATGTAGAATGGCACACAAAGCAAAAATAAAGGACGCTGAAGCCTAGTTCATTGGAAGAAGCATAGCAAATCCTCAGTTAATCATGAGTGTCCTAATCTGGTCATGACCCTTTAAATCTTCATTTCTTTATTTTTTGGTAACTACTGGCCATGAGATTCTTCTCTTTCCATAAAGCAGAGCCTCCAGAATTTATTCATCTTGTACAATTGGGTTTCAGTGCCCAGGATCAGTAACTCTCTTGCCTCTGTTCTCTGCTACCCATCACCGCAACACCGTGAGACTGTCTATTTTAGGTAACTTGCACAAGTCTTTGTTGTCTTGTGATGAAGTTACTTTGCTTAACACAACATCTTCAGAATTCGTCCCTACAGCTGCCTGTGGTTGAACTCCCTTCTTTTCTAGGGTTCAATAATACCCAATTTTGTGTATATAATACATATACTTTGTCCATTCACCTGTGGTTGAGCCCTTACCACTTCTTGAGTATGGTGCACAGTGTTTCAATCAATATTGGGATTTGGGTTTTCTTTGAGGTATCTTAACTTATCCTTCAGTAACAAGTCAATGCCTGGCCTCATAAAATGAATTTCAATGTAATCCATCTTCTTTTAGTTTTTGAAACAACTAAATAGTCATTATTGATTCTCCTTTAAATGTTTGGTATGGTTCATCAGTGAAATGTTATGGTTTAAGCTTTTCTCCTAAATGACTGTATGTCATTTCTACATTCCATTTCTTCATGATTAAATGCATAAGTGTTTTATGTTTGTTTACAAAGTGCAAGTGTATAGGCAAAAATGCAACTCAGATACATGCCTATTAATTTTCAAGAGGCCACAAACAAGAATTGCTCTAAAATTTCTTTGGCTTGAAAATACCATGATAACTTTCAAAACTACTGAAAACTCTAGAAAGCATATGATTATGTGAGTTTTATCAACTTATATTTTTTCAAATGTGAAGTTGAAATCAAGTAACTAAAAAACAGTTTGGTTATTCAACCATCTTGTAGGCCATGTTCACAAGAATTATATATTTAATGAGCTACTGATATACTCTAACAAAAATATGTGGTGAAAACTGCATTAACTTTTGACAAATCGTACACATCTCTCTAATATTTGACTTGATAGAAGACAATATTTCTCATATTTTGTTCTGAATTAAATCTGCTTGGATTTGTCATTCTGGTTATGCTGCATGAACCAAATTTGATGTTATTCAGATAAGAAAGCTAGAAAAGGGATATGAAATCAAAATAGTTGTTTAGCTTACAATCTGATCAAGTATCATCATTCCAGCAGAAGTACTTTGTGAATGAGTCTCACCATGCCACACAAACTGTTTAAAAGTATGCACTCAATGTACTGAGATTTATTGACAGTATCTGACTACTCTACAAGGACATGGGATTGTCTGATCACAATTAGGCCTGAGCACTTGGTAGTAAAGGTTACAAAAACTACTAGTGTAGTGTCCTTTCAGTGATATACTAAGGCTTTACAGCACCTTTGCCTATTATTGAGTTTGTACCAGTGAAGCAAACCTCAAACACACAAAAAAACAGCAAATAATGCTTTATCATTACTATGGAAACCTTATCTTCTAACCTCCTAAAATCTCAAGGAAACCTAGGGGTCTGAAAACTCCATGTTGAGTCCCATTGTCTTAGCATGTAGCAGATGCAAACACTATGCTCTGTGTTTAACTAAGAATACAAGGAAAATGGGGATGGCCTATGGTCTGCATTTTTGTTCAACCTGTCAGCCTGCTCTAAGTTAATTGTCACAGAAATGAAGCTTCAGCAAGCCAACAGAAGCATTCCACATGCAAGAACCAAAAACAAAAATTGATAAGAACAAATGACATCATTTAAGTTGCCCAGCTCACAGCTAAATAATGTCGTATGTTTGTATGTACAACTCTCTTCAGCCACACTATCCTCTCATGAACACGTTCCAGTTCCCACTCCCTCTGCTTCATTCGTCTTTTAATCCAACATACTTCTCATCATAAATAGCAGTTTCCTGATTATATTTTGCTAACACATACTAAAGCATTCTTAAAATATTATCTCTGGGTGGCTTAACTACATTTAAAAGCTGTATTCTAGCCCAAAGCAATTAAAAATGGTGTAATCTAAATCTCTGGATGATAAAAATCTAAGGAGAAAACAAAATGCATATAGTTCCTAATTATCTTTGCATGCATTTTAAATCTTTCCAGAGGACAGAATATCATTTAAACATGAATAATTGTACTGCAGAGGAAATGAGTTCATCCTAGAATGCAATCTGTAAAGATAACAGTTTACTTCACTCAATGGTGGTTGAAACTTTGGCTAAATCAAATATATGAGTAAAAATCTCTTCAGGAATAAGGCAGAAAGTTTGAGAGAAGAAAGATGCAATCAATATTTCCAATTCTAAATTACAGGCTTACTAACCTGTACCATACTGCAGATGTTGCTTGATGTGTTATAAGCAAACGATAGCAAATTTCCTCCTACACAGAATAAAATTATTACCTTGGCGCAAATTTTTTTTTAAAAGAGATGATGTGAGACCGGGAGTTTGGCCTACTGTCTAGAGTGCTTGCCTAGCATTAACAAAGACTGGGGTTCAATTCCTCTGTACCACATACATAGAAAAAATGTGGAAGTGGTGCTGTGGTTCAAGTGGTAAAGCACTAGCCTTGAGAAAGCCCAAGGACAATGCTCTGGCCCTGAGCTGGCAAAAAAAAGAAAGATGATGTGAGATAAAGTGATTATCTCTCACTAAGTTACAACTTGAAAATTGGTCCCATCTGAAATCTATTCTGCCTTTAGGCATTAAAACATGGTTAATGATACCTCATATCAGTCACTTACGTGCTATTTAGGTCTTCATAATTGAATAATATTTTATCATAAAAAGGAGTACACACTGAGTTTGGGTAATTTTCCCAGTATGTATTTGTTAAAGGACTTTCTGTGTCCAACATTATGGCAAACAGACAGATGAATTCTTTGTTATAAGTATCTACAAGATAGAAGAAATTTAGTTATGTTTTTCCTAGGATCTTAGTACAATAATCTATATATCAAAGACCCTAAGAGAAATGGATATTGTGATTTTGAATGTTCTGATAAAATTTAAAAGACAAATTTTAATACTTATACATAAGAATTATGCCTTACATTTTCTAGACTTCCTGTAATGCAAACATAAATATATACCAGCTGAGTGGTGTTTTATTCAATGAACAGCTCTAGTTTATATTTCAACAAACAAAAAATGGAATCCTGTATAGTTCCTGTCAATCTTTCATAGCCTTTAGCAGTTCATATTAATAAGAACAGTACAGATTTCTAGTTGCGGTGTTACAAAGCATTATTATCTAGCATTTAGGGATCTATAGATGTAGGTGTCTTATTATCATCCAATGTTCAGATTTTAGCCACAACATAATTACTACATATTGGAACTTTATTTATAACATTATATTTCAAAGATTATCAAAACTGTCTCTGAAACACTGGCTAAAATATTTATGGTGACATCTTTCTTTGACCCAAAAAGTTAAAATCTAAACTAACCTAACATTGCATAACCTACAGAAAAAAATGGAACAAAGTGCCACTAAGAAATTAAAAGATAGACCAGAAATCTTTTTCCCTATACGTAGGGGCTAGAAGATTTTGGACAAGTCATAGAAATAGAATGTATCCTGATCATCACTCTTACCGCCAATTTTCTCTCTCTCTCTCTCATTTTTTTTAGTCCATCATGGACTAGAACTCTGGTCCCGGGTGTGTCAAATGAGACAAAGCATTGGAGTTTTTTGTTTTTTTGTGGGTTTTTTTCCAGTCCTGGGCTTGATCTCAGAGCCTAAGCACTGTCTTTGGACTTTCTCAAGACTAGAGCTCTACCACTTGAGCCTCAACACCACTTCCAGCTTTTATCTAGGCATGTGGTACCGAGGAATTAAACCGGGTCTTCGTGCATACTAGGCAAGCACTCTACCACTAGGCCAAAATCCCAGCCCCAGGAACTGGGTTTCTAACTAAACTATCCTTCCACAGAAGTATTAGAATTGTTACTTATTTATAGATCTAAATATCTGTATGTAATATTTGATTTTAAACAAATTTGTATTTCTCTATATATGCAAGCAGAAATATAGAAACAGAAACACATATATATGAATATTATATACATATTTTGGGGCGCAAGGCTGGTACTCTACCATTTTGAGCCACATCTCCACTTCCTGATTGTTAATGGAGTTGAGAGTCCCATGGACTTTCTTATTGAGTGCTGGCTTCGAACCTTGACTCAAATATCGCAGCCTCCTATTAGTAGCTAGGATTATAGATATGAGTCACCAGTACATGACTTCCAACAGTGTTTTCAAATATTCTGATCTGAAAAATCTCCACATTAAAATCTTTTAAATTAAAATTTCATTACTTTTAAGTACAATAAAAAAATAAAGAAAAAAAAGAAAGAATAATGGATTTATCTTTCTTGGTAAAGAAATAAGAATAATTTACATATTGGTCTATTGGTTATCAGTTTAAAAAGTGTACCACTTTGTCAAAAACATTTGTCTATTAATTATCAGTTTAAAAGGTATATTACTTTACTTTGTTAAACTGCATGGAGGAAAAATGGCTAGTAGTAAACATTATCACCAGCAACTTATATTTATAAAGAATTTTATAAAGCGAAATAAGTTCAAATTACCACCATTATAAATTTATGAAGTAGTGAAAACAAATTACCATATAATTACCATCCAAGTTCATCCTGATTAATAAGTACATTTTTAAGAAAAACAAGGTTTTTGAAAAGGATGACTTAGAATTCAAAAAGTACTCTTTTTCTCATGAGTCCTGCTGAGATGGATAAACTGCCACTCACATTAGGTACAGTGGCTTGTGGCTGTCTGTAATCACAGCTACCCAGGAAGATTGAGCAAAAACATTAGTTAAGGCCTGGTCTCAAACCATGAGACAAGTGTGTCAGTTCATACCTAGCATCCCAGCTACAAAGAAGTCCATGAGAAGGAAGGCCAGTCCCAGGCAACAACACAAGATACTGTTCTAGAATAAGTAAAGTGACAAGGTGTGAAGGGATGGCTTGTGTTGACTGCCTGACTAGAAAGCATCAAGTGTTCAGTGTAAGTCCCAATACCAGTAATGATAACAACTGCCAATAGCTGATATTAAAAACTTCCAAAGTTCCTTCAGTTACAGTGGTGTCTTTAGAGACTGGAAATCCCCATTCTCTAAACAAAAGCTCACTCTGGACTCCACAGGAAGACTATCTGTGGTGGTCACCCAGCTTCCACTCTAAAAAACTGCCAGGGCTCCCCTGACTTTCCAAATGCACTAAGTAAAATTGGTTCAGCTATTGTGAGCCCCAAACAAACGGTAAACAATGAGAGGAATGTGTTTTATTTCTCACACTCAGCAACTCCTTTCTGAAAATTTTTTAATAAAATTCTTATGATCTGAATTTGATTATTTGAAATAGGAAAGGGAAGGGGAAAAACAAGATGATTGAGAGTGGGTGGAGGAGGGAAATGGGACAAAATATGAGAAGGGGTATCAATGTATGAGAAGTAATGCACCTACTAGCTGGTGAATGTAACCTTAACCCCTCTATACTTTACAATAAAAATATAAATAAATACTAAGAAACATTTTATGATCTCTATAAAAATTCTGAAAAATATCTCCAAATTATCATATGATGTGAAAGAATACAATCTATATGGCTTCATCACATTAGGATACATCAATAAATTAAACTTACAAGACACTATCACAAGATAATTGATACACTGATAATAGAGAAATATCAAAATTGTTACTGTAGAACTAAAGGATTCGTTTTAGCATTAAAGAAATTGCATGCCTAGACATCTCTAGCCATAAAAGAAATACCAATCAAAACAACTCTAAGATTCCACCTCACTCCAGTTAGAATGGCCATGATTAAGAAATCTAAAAACATCAGATGCTCGCAGGGATGTGGCCAGGAGGGATCACTATTACACTGCGGATGAGAGTGCAAACTCGTTCAACCACTATGGAAAGCAGCAGTATGGCAGTTTCTCAAAAGACTAAACATAGAGCTCCCCTATGACCCAGCAATTCCACTACTTGGCATTTACCCAATCGTCCAGAAACAAGGACATGCTAAATCCACTAGCACAGCGATGTTCATTGCAGCACTATTCACCATAGCAAAGATATGGAACCAACCTAGATGTCCCTCAGTTGATGAGTGGATCAACAAGTTGTGGTATTTGTACACAATGGAATTCTATGCTGCTGTCAGAAAGAATGACATCGCCCCATTTGTTAGGAAATGGAAAGATTTAGAAAAATTTATATTAAGTGAAGTAAGCCAGACTCAAAGGAACTTAGGCTCAATGCTTTCCCTCATTCATCATAATCAGTAGAAACCTTGGGCTCTACTAGCAGAGATCTGCAATAGAGCAAAATCTTGATACATAAGGCCATATAATGTGAATCTAATTGAAAGGACCTCCAGGATAGTGAAACAAAAGCCATATAATGAATGATTGTTGTCCTTAATGTACTATGTTGTCTCTCATCTCCTTTGCTAACCCTTGGTTATCTCATATTGGTATAGTATCTCACTTTGTTATCTGATATATTGAATTCATTTGTATTTGGATATTTGAAATTTGATAGGGAAGGGGGGAAAACCAAGATGGGTGTGGGGGAGGGAAATGGGTACCAAGACATGTGAAAGGGTATCAATGTATGCGAATTAATGCACCTTCTATCTGGCAAATATCATGTAACCCTTTTACTAATTACAATAAAAAACAAAAAAGAAAGAAAAAAAAAGGAATTGCATGCCTAGACATCTCTACATGTCTAGCCACAAAAAAAATACAAATCAAAACAACTCTAAGATTCCACCTCACTCCAGTTAGAATGGCCATGATTAAGATATCTAAAACCAGCAGATGCTGGCAGGGATGTGGCCAGGAGGGATCACTACTACACTGCTGATGAGAGTGCAAACTCGTTCAACCACTATGGAAAGCAGCAATATGGCAGTTTCTCAAAAGACTAAGCATAGAGCTCCCCTATGACCCAGCAATTCCACTACTTGGCATTTACCCAATCGTCCAGAAACAAGGACATGCTAAATCCACTAGCACCGCGATGTTCATTGCAGCACTATTCACCATAGCAAAGATATGGATCCAACCTAGATGTCCCTCATTTGATGAGTGGATCAACAAGTTGTGGTATTTGTACACAATGGAATTCTATGCTGCGGTCAGAAAGAATGACATCGCCCCATTTGGAAGGAAATGGAAAGACTTAGAAAAAAAAATCATACTAAGTGAAGTAAACCAGACTCAAAGGAACATAGGCTCAATGGTTTCCCTCATTTGTCAAAATCAGTAGAAACCTTGGGCTCTTCTAGCAGAGATTTGCAATAGAGCAAAACCTAGACACATAAGGTCTGTATACACTATGACGCTAAATGAAAGGACCTCTAGGATATAGAAACAAAAGCCATATAATGAGTGATTATTGTCCTTAATGTGCTATGTTATCTGTCATCTCTTTTGCTTACCTGGCCTAGACAAAGCTCAGCAAATCTCTGAAGGTGGGTGCTCAATTACAGCAGGAAGAGGCTACCTCCCGTCAGTTAATCTAACATCTGCCTGGAAAGCTAGAAGTGTTGACTGTGATCTAGAGCAGAAAACAAGGTGGTAAGTTTGCAGTAAGGAGGCAAAGAAGGAAGGTGAAGTGTACAGTAGAGACAAGAAAGGCTACCACAACCACTTAGGTAAGAGTTCTGACCAGCCATTTCAACTGTCTCCAACTTACTACTCTAGAAGGATCTTCTTCTCGCTAGGGTATTGTGCTCAGCGTTTGGAGTTCTTTACTTTCCCCTTCTCTGACCTGTGGCCTTAGGAACTGAATCCATTTCAAGTAGTGCCTATGCACTGATGTGATCCCCAGTGTTCATCTTGAGTACTGCCTGTGCTCTTTTGATATGGACATGTGGGCCATCTAATGCACCACTGCTAATACAGGACCCTTGAACATGTGCCCCACGTCAGCCATCCCAGCCAGTCAGAATCAATGGCAGCACCACCTACTTACTTCTGTTTTCCCCAACAACATTCTAGTTAAAACAACTCTTCCCTGTCACTCCCAAAGGTCTTCCACAGGCACCTTTGTTCCCTAGCATTCATTCCCCACACTGCCAGACACAGGCATTTCCTTTTCTTTTGAAGAACAGCAACTTCACAATCACAATTCTGAGGAAACATTTACTATGGTTTACCTCTGCTCCTAGAACCAACTCTTACTGTAGTCAAAAGTCCCTGCATCATCTGTTCGCTCCCAATGACCACTTTTCCTCCTCCTCCTCTATTCAAAATATACCAGTGCCTTGAGCATGGGAAGTCCCATTGGAACGGAGCCCATGAAGTCATTCTCTTTTCACTCTTAGGGAAAGGATTTTAAATAAAATTCACTGTGTACAAAATTTCTCTTGGATGCTATATCATAATCTCTGGTTTGGTTCTTTGTACACTGTCCCTCTTTCTGTCCTGGAAGTCAGTCCTTCAAAACCCTTGTCATTGCAAATTCCTCTCCTTATCTGGAAATTATGTTCCCATCTCCACACAGGATCCACTGCTTTTCCCTATACAGGACTGACAGTGATCCACAATTAAATATTCCAGGATGCGTTCTGATTTGATTACTCATTCTAGTAAAAGGCCACATGGGGCTTCAACAAAACACTGCACAGTGGGAGAAGGGTTTGGCAATTCAAATCAAGATGATCCTGAAGACTTTGCATATATTTGTTTCCTCCATTAGTCTGCTCTCTGAACATACAATATTTACTGCCTCCATTGGTCTGCTCTCTATACATATATTTACTGCCCCTGTAGTATATCAGGCATCATATACATTTTGAAGGGTGACTATCAGCAAATGTACGTGAAAAGTACACCTTACTCCTGCAACCACTCATGATACTCATATGTCCAAATACACTTCAAATGACAACCAGTATCTGCTCTAATGCGAATTGATCTGCAAACCTTCCTTTGTTCACAGTACACATAACATATTACATTTTAATGTAGATCTGTTTCATTATCTCTGTACATGCTCTTTTCCACATCAAATTAGGTCTTCTCCTTCTGTATCACAAGAGTAGACTATAGCACAGTATAAGCAACACAAATATTTGCCTCACATTACCAACTCAA
The DNA here is from genome assembly GCF_031878675.1 of Megascapheus bottae. Taxonomy (NCBI): domain Eukaryota; kingdom Metazoa; phylum Chordata; class Mammalia; order Rodentia; family Geomyidae; genus Megascapheus; species Megascapheus bottae. Next base: position 1,623,845 of record NC_143526.1, read on the forward strand.
AAGACACAAAATGACTGGGAAAAAAACCTTCAAAATATCTCTGTTTTTCCATTTACCTTCATCCAAATTCCCCTCCATCCCCCCATTTCCTCATGACCGCTTTCAATTGTTAAAAGGAGCACATCATGGAGAGAGGAGGATGGATTTTTCTTCTACTCTGTAAATACATACTTCGTAGACATATGTATATAAATATACATATTGCATAAGCAAATTTAATGTATCTTAAAATATAACTTATAAGAGGACAACACTTTTCCAAATGCAACTCAGCAATATGAATTTTTAAAGTAGGGTTGTTTCACAGTCATTGGGTGACTGAAAGGTGGCTTTCACCCGCAACTACATTAGTTAGTCAGCAATTCAATTTTCTCAGATCTGTAAGAGGGGGTAATAGCTGCAAATTGTCCTGACATATGCTACCAGCTGCTTCTGTAAAGCAACAGTTATACAACTTGCTCTCTCTCAGTTTGAAGCAGAAAGAAAAAATTTTTCTTTAACAGTTATTTTCCATTTTCAAGTTTGGAATTAAAAGTCTGAAACTGCCTCTGTGCACAGTACACAAAAGCCAGTTCACAAAAGCTACTCTGATACATAATTTTAACTGCTGACTCATTTTTTCACAATTTGACCACATTTTAATGTCTCCATGAAATTTTACACTACATCTGAAATAATACCGCATTTTTTCAAGAACTGTTCACATCCCTCACTTCATGAAGCCTAAAAACCATGGTGAGTGGTGTGTTCAGTGTATAATGCAGGGAGTACTTGCCACAGGTCCAAGCAGGAGAAACTGAAGTTCCAGGAAATCAGAATGTGACTACTACAAAATAAGTGTCTTGATTCCTGTTCCTTCATTCAACAACAGTAACATTCAACTCCACATGAGAAAACCATTCCTATCAGGAAATCATTCTACCTTTAATTCATGCTAATTATCCAAACTCAACACCACCACCTGTGATTTTCATGGTCTCCAGAGTGTCATGCTATGCTCTGTTCTTATAACTCAGTCTTACTTCCAAGGAATGGCCCACTGACTATCTTCTCCTGGGAGGACTTCGTCGAAATTCTTCAGCAGCCCATTCTCCAGCTCAGAATCATTTTTAGTATATTTTTATTGTAATTAATAGAAGGGCTACATTATATTCACCAGATAGAAGATGCTTTACTTCATAAACATTGATACCCTTTCTCATGTCTTGGTCCCCATTTCCCACCCCCCACCCCCAACCCTCATCTTGTTTTCCCCCCTTCCCTATCCAATTTCAAATAACCAAATAAACATATATACAATATATCAGATAACAAGGTAAAATACTGTAACAATTCGAGGTAACCAAGGGACAGCAAAAGAGATGAGAGATAACATAGTACATTAAGGACAACAATCACTCATTATATGGCTTTTGTTTCTATATCCTGGAGGACCTTTCATTTAGCATCATACTATATGGCCTTATGTATCTAGGTTTTATTCTATTGGAAATCTCTGCTAGGAGAGCCCAAGGTTTCTACTGATTAGTACAAATGAGGGAAACCATTGAGCCTATGTTCCTTTGAGTCTGGCTTACTTCACTTAAAATGATTTTATTCTAAGTCTTTCCATATCCTTACAAATGGGGCGATGTCGTTCTTTCTGACAGCAGCATAGAATTCCATTGTGTATAAATACCACATCTTGTTGATCCACTCATTAACTGAAGGGCATTTGGGTTGGTTCCATATCTTTGCTATGGTAAATAGTGCTGCAATGAACGTCATTGTGATAGTGGATGTGGTATGTCCTTGTTTCTGGACAACAGGGTAAATGCCAACTAGTGGAATTGCTGGGTCATAGGGGAGCTCTATGTTAAGTCTTTTGAGGAACCACCTGTCAGGAAGGCTCTTTTCCTTTGTTTTGCTGAAACTGTTCTGTATTCAAACAGAAATCTACCTGTATTACTCACTTCTGGAAAGGATTGGACTGCACCACCTAGCAAAAACACTGAGAAACTTCAGCTTCCTGAGCAACTAGCTGCAAAAAACTATGAAACATAAGTAATACACATAAGTAATACACAGCCTAGAATTCCATTGTGTATAAATACTACATCTTGTTGATCCACTCATCAACTGAGGGGCATCTGGGTTGGTTCTATATCTTTGCTATAGTAAATAGTGCTATCTAGCTATTTTCTTTACCACTGCTTGCAATACTTCGTTGATATTATCTCAGAGGCACACTCTGACTCAGCTTTCAGATATTAATGATTCTTTTATTTCTTTACACAAATAAAATTTTCCATTGTCCTTCAACTCTTCTACTCAGTAATCTTCAGTAGCTCTCTATTTCATCCAATAATAGGCCAAAATTTCTCCTGAACCAGGAAACAGAAACTTAAGTCTCTGAGCTAGCTAATTAAACTTCTAAATTTCAAAATCACCATCTATGCATATGTGTGGACATTTATATAGTAATATTCAAATGGTAAAAGATTCTTTATAATCTTTTCTATTCACCTAATGAATTATTCACATCATCATATAATCTTCTACTCCTTGGTATGATTCCCACTGTGATCTCATTAACAATTCGCTATGGATCCCATTTCTTCTAAGTTTCTCTTATTTCTACTTAGGATGGTTTTCTCACACCAGTAACCTTATGTTTGACCTAATTTTGAAACTATTTTCTGACCCTGATCGAGAGCTCAGACATCAAAAAGATATTCACCATCTTTCTAGAAACTGGCTTTGGTTTAACCCTAAAATGAGTAAATAGGTGTTCTTCATGAACTGCACTCAAAGCTTACTTGCTACTTAAAGCAAGACCTCAAAAAACATCACAACTCATAAAATCAGTAATATCCCAGAGTTCTTTTGTAAAGAACTTCAAGCATTTACATAGATGAAATGAAACTGATGTGCAGTCAAAATGACAGAAACAGATGGTTCTGCCATCACTTAATATGACACTTGTTTCTCCAGGCTGGTGAACAGAAGGAACCAGTTGTAGAAGGTGAAAAGGGTCTTGCAATTTAGAACCCACTGAAGTATAAAATGCCACCAAACTTGTCTCAAATTAAAACACATTTTAGTTTCTTCATTTGAAATCCTATACTGCGTAAGATTAAAAATCTCATAACTACCCAGATTTAAACTCTGAGCTTCTGATCATCTGAGGCCTGAAAATACTGGTTTGTGATGAATAGGTCTTAGGAAAACAGAAGGGGCATTTCAAATTCAAGATAAAACTATATCCATTGAAAATCTATATAACTGTCCAAACAAGAGTTTTCAAGATAAAATATCCAATTTATTTTAAAGTAAGATGTTTTAAATGTTCATATTCACCAAGTTTCACCAACTTACATATTCCTTTATTTAACAGTGATTTATTGATAAGAAATAATACAGTATAATGAACAGAGCACAATATCTGGTATTGTATACCTTGGGTTTCCTTTCCTACCTCCCCTACTTGTTGATTCTGTAGATCTATAGTCCTGGAATAGAAGCCTGGCTTTATAAGATTCACTTTTCTCTACTGTCATGAAGCAGAATGTAGCATGTAAGTCCAGACAGTATTTGGCATTTTCTGAGCAACTAAGTATAAACTCACCTCCTTCACTCACGTTCCTTCTCCTGCCATGTCCTATCATGCACATGTTGAGCACAGTTCAACTCCAAAGTTCAGAGTGTGAAAAAGTTCAAACTTTATACTTAATGCTATGAATATTATCTCTCAGCCCAGAAAGCAGAATCACAATTCTGCCATTCTTTGGTGTCACTACTTTTCATCATTCCCACTGCAGTTTAAATTTTGCACCCAAGAAAAGTCTAAATCACCAAGTTTGTACATTTTTATATTATATATCTGACAGTACAGTGACTAGGATTCATGTAGCCCATTATAATTCTCAGTTGTTCATCTTTTCTTAGAGCCTGGTTATTTTCTTTGGTGTCTAAAGTTATTTCATTAGGTCCAAACAAGATAAAATGATTTGCATTTCCATACAGAATTACAGGATTTTCCCATGCTTTGACTACTTGTACTTATTTAATTAATTTATAGAGATATTTATTTTCGCTGTCATACAAGCTTTGAACTCAGGACCTTGGGCTTACTAAGCTGGTACTGACTCTGTAACTGAGTCAAGTCTGTAGTCCTGTTTTTTAAGAGTCTCATTTAACTCCCAAGCACACACTCAAGTCACAATTGACTTACTTTATGCTTCTCATAGGTGCTGGGCTAAGAAACACAAACCACCATGTCTATGGCTTGTGAAAGTGATACACACATTTCAGGGCTGGCATCAAGCTGTGTCCTCCAATATTTCCCTCCCCAGAATCTAAGATGACAGGTGTGAGCTACCGGTAACCCCACTTGACTTATTACAATTTTTTTTGCCAGTCCTGGGCTTGGGCTCAGGGCTTGAGCACTGTCCTTGTACTTTCTGAAGGCTAGCACTCTACCATTTGAGGCTCAGCACCACTTCCGACTTTTTGCTATGTATGTGGGGTACCAAGGAATTGAACCCGGGTCTTCGTGCATGCTTTGCGAGCACTCTACCACTAGACCAAACCCCGGCCCTTACAATTTTTTTTATAATTTGAAAGCAGTTCAAGAAAAGAGATTACTCCTCAGAAACCACCAGCTCTCACAAAGTGCCTTACACAAAATCAACCAATTCTATAGAAGCCTTAAATAAATTAGTGTGTATATCCTTCTACTTCAGTTCTGCAATTCCACCTGCTCATAATTCTCCAACTATGCCTCAAATAGGTTTGTATTTAATGTTATTAATGGCTTCATGTTATTCCTCCTCTTAGAAATAGCAGTTTTACACATGTCTTATTAACGATGGATTTCTGTCATTAGACAGAGCTCAGTGTATAAAAAATTTTGGAACTCTCTGTTGTGTCCAAACCCTATGACATATATCACCATCCAATCTGCCTGTGTACAACAACAGTTCTCCTTTCACTTTCAAAGTATCTCTACTTTTGATAGTTGCTATCATTCCCAGTTCAAGAATGCCTGCAAAAGGAAGAAAGAAGAATCTAATTAAACCAAAAAGAACAGCTAAGTGGAAGGAAAATATTATCTATTGCCCACATATTGACATTCTTATGAATTATTCAACTTGGATTTGTGCAAAACCTCCCAAACTGTGATTGCATCTGTATGGATAGATGCCTTTGGAACATCATGGGAGCGTGATTCTTTAGGTAGGAAGTAGTTACAGTGGAAATTTCTGTGGTGCTATCATCTACATGCCAAAGAGTTCTGTGGTTTGTTTTTGCTTTTGGAGAGACTGGTGATTGGTCAGGGTGAAAGGAGAGTCTCTAAATTCATCATTTCCAAGCAATACGAAGCCTGGGTTCTATCATTTATTTCTTGTATGTTTGTCTATTATCTCTCATTTGTCATACTAAGCTACTTCAGGAACTCCTCTTCATAGATATTTGTCTGCTATCTGCTATTCTAAACAAGAAATAATTTGGGGATCATGTAAGGTGATCTATTTGAGGCAATCCTGCTGAGAAACACTAACGTGGGATTTGCTGGCTCCCACTCTGTATTCAGCAGCATTGTGACATAGTTTATAGACTTCATTTTATTCTCTCCCTTATTTCCTTTTTCTCAATCACAACATGAACTAGGGTAGATTTAATAGTTTATAAATAATTCTGACACCTAAAGTAAGGTTTTGTTTTTTCTTGCTTTTTACTTAACCAAGAACAGAGATTGTTATGGTTATGCTCCGTGCCACCTTATTAAAACAAAGAGCCCAAACAGCCCAAACTAAATTTTCTATCTGGCAGATAATTCAACAGACTCATTTTAATATTCTGCTTAGCAACTGCAGTTTTATGGATACATACTGCCCTCTGCAAAGATGCACTGCATCCAGGGACAGAGGAAGAAAAACATTCTCCAAGTCCTTCATGTACATGGAAAATATATTCATTAATATATCCTACCACTTATTGAAGAAGGAAAATAGTTGTGAGGCCTAAGCCCTTCCCTCCTACTCTATGAGCTTGGCCCGGGGCTGCTGGGCACCAGAGGCAGAGAGACTTGCTTTTAACACACATTTCATTTTAAAGATGCTGACAGTCTCCATTTGCTGACAGTGAAAAGCGAATGCTTTATGATCATGCAGGTTACCACGGACTATTAAATTCCCTATTGCAAAAAATAAGCCACAATTTAGCTTTTAACATAAGCTGTTACTCTCAAGGATATAGAATTTGCTACAACTACACTATGGCTCAAATAACTAGAGATGGAAGGACAGAAATTGTGTAAATATGTCTATTTAAGAACAATATGAAATTCCATATGTAATACGCCAAACAGAAAACAGAAAAACATTTGCCTAATAGTAAAGAAGAAAGAACTGAACAAACAACATCAATTGAAGAAAAAATATTTTAATATGATTCTGTTGTTACTCTTAATATGTTGTAAAGAGGGGTAACCATTTCATAAGGTAAATAATGACAATTCTTTGTGTTTGCTGGTTCTGGGGTCTGAACTCAGGAACTGGGCATGATCACAGACCATTTTTGCTTAAGGATAGCTCTCTACCACTTGAGACAGAGCTCTACTTCTGGAAATTTGGGTGGCTAATTAGAAATAAGATTCTCAAAAGACTTTCCTGCTAAGCTGGCTTAGAACCATGATCCTCAGATATCAGGCTCCTGAAGAAATTAGGATTACAGGCATGAACCAGCAAAATTTAGCTGAGTACAAGTTTCCAACTTCCTTCCTCTCATCTCTGACAAGATACACAGAAAAATAGCATTTTTTAAATTTAAAATGAAATTGATTGCAAAACCTAGAACTTTTGAACATTTAAGGAATTTTGCTACATTAACTGAGGTAAGAGTTTTATACCCATAAGGGTATATTTGGAAAGTACCATATTCTCTCTAGTAGGGAACATGAATACCAAAAGATGTTCCCTTCACCATCAAACTGTCAAATCTTGCAAAACTACCAGACAGAATTTTGGCATAAGTATCAGCTTCTAGAAGAAAGTAGGAAATGCTTTCAATAAGCTTGCAAATTTGAGTCTAGCATTTCAATTCAATAACTAATAAATATTTGAACTCTACTTACAGTAATTTTCACATTACTATGACAGTCTCACAACAGATGGTTGTTAATTGATTCAATTGTTGTCTGAAAAACAGTACATCAAGAATAGTAGTCTTTCCTTCAAAACTTTGATTTCACATACAAAATAATTTAGCAGGGCCAAGTCATTTGAACAAATTTTAAAACATCTCTTTAGCAGAAATTTCCTTATGCTAATTAAATTGTAATACAAAATTTATCTTCAATATACTATATTTCCTCCACTCATTCTAACATATATCTTTCTAGTGCTGTGTCTAAGATTTAATTGAAATGGTGAACTGACCTCAAGTTTTTCCTTCCCTAATCTCCATACATATCCATCAACAATTTTTGTAGAATACCTATTCTTTTTAATGAATTTTAAATATATTTAGAAATGGTGTGATATTCTATTGTTCTTTATATTATGTAGTAAAGACCATATTATATACCTTTTGAAAAATCTCTCCAAAATCCCAGAAAATTGTTCTATCTCCAGTAAAGCATTGTTCTTTCCAAGAAAGAAAAGTAAATAGAGAAAGTAAACAGAGGAAATGGCAAGGAGGTGGGCAAGATTAGGACAAAAGGAAAGAAACAAATAAAGAATAAGGATATACAAAAAATAAAAAGAAACAGAAGGTACAAACAAGAATAAGAGAAGCTGAAATATTGAAAAAAACCAACTAAGTTTAAAAATGAGCAATTCCTAACGCTTATCTCAAACAAAATGGGGCATTGTCAAATAACCTATAGACTAAAATCTTCAGGGAAAATGGGGCAGTACTGACAATGGTCTTATCTCAGTACTGAGAGACAATTAGCCCTAGAGTAAACAGGTGTTGAGAGCAAAATTAAAACGATTCAACCATTTCCAATGAAATAATCTCAAGTATTTTTATAGGATAGCAAAGATATACAGCACCTATGAAATAAATGCTATAAGATCTGGAATATGATTAGGTATTCAAAGAAAACGAATGAGCAGAAAATACAGTTCATCAAAACCTATCTGGAGTTGACATTGTTGTTAGAATTATCAGACAAGAAGTACTTATTAGTTTTTGTAACTTTCTGTTTAAGTGTAGATATGGGAGATACTTTAAAAATGAACATGTAGAGATGAAAAGTACAATGTGCGTAATGGGCCCAAGACACTGGGTTACTGACACTTTGAAGATCATAGACTCAAACATTAATGCACGTCAATACACATGATACACACCACTCAAAAGATAACAGCATGGAAAACATAATTTAAGAAAGTAAACATTTATCACTGAGCCTGTGAAGCTTTTAAGAAATAAAACAGCATCAAATATGAACCCTACAGAGAAAAAGGAAAGAACATAAAATATCTGAAGAAATAATGCCCCAAATTTTCTAAGAAGCCCATTAAACTTAAGCACAACCCATAAAGAAAGCTATATACAAGATTTCATAAACAATCTCCTCAAACCAATGATAAAGAAAAAAGCTTTTCAAATTTTGAGTTTCTGAAAAATAATGAGAAATAAGGCAAGCAATGTACAGAAGAGAAATGATTAAAAAACAATGAGAGGTTAAGGGAGGGAGGTGTGGAGGAGTCACGACTGGCATGTCTAGGGGTGGCGCCAACCCAGATGACCCATGCCTGGCTTCCAGTCAAGGTTTGTGGCCACACCAAGACAGCAGTGTTTCAGCAGTGAATAGGCAGAGTCACAGCTTGAAACAGAATGCTTGGAGATTGTAGCAAGGGGAAAGACTACAGTGAGGAAGCAAAGTATTCAGTGGTAAAGGACAACAGCTACAGTGAAAATAAACATTTGGAAAATGGAAAACTACAATTTTAGTCATGAGCAAAGAAAATCTTAGCAGTTTAAGAGACCACAAAGACGGATGGGGGGTGTGGGGGGGGGAGGTAAATGGGTACCAAGACATGTGCAAGGGTATCAATGTATGTGAATTAATGCACCTTCTATCTGGCAAATATCATGTAACCCTTTTACTAATTACAATAAAAAAATTAAAAAAAATCTAAAAAAAAGAAATCTGTTGTAAAAATCAATGTTAATAAATTCTTTAATAAAAAAAGAAAAGAAAAAAGAAAAAAAGAAAAACAAATCCATTAATGCTAGTCACTGGTGGCTCATGATTTTAATCCTAGTTAATCAGAAGGCTGAGATCTGAAAATTGTGATTATAAACTAGCATAGGATAGAGTCAAGAAATGCAAATCAAAACAACTCTAAGATTCCACCTCACTCCAGTTAGAATGGCCAGGATCAGGAAAACGAATAATAACATGCTGGAGGGTATGTGGCCAGGAGGGATCACTACTACACTGTTGGTGGGAGTGCAAACTCGTTCAACCACTATGGAAAGCAGTGTGGCAGTGCCTTAAAAGGCTAAACATAAAACTCCCCTATGACCCAGCAATTCCACTACTTGGCATTTACCCAATCATCCAGAAACAAGGGCATGCTAAATCCACTAGCACAACAATGTTCATTGCAGCACTATTCACCATAGCAAAAATATAGAACCAACCTAGATGTCCCTCAGTTGATGAGTGGATCAACAAGTTGTGGTATTTGTACACAATGGAATTCTATGCTGCTGTCAGAAAGAATGACATTGCCCCATGTGTTAGGAAATGGAAAGACTTAGAAAAAAAATCATATTTAGTAAAGTAAGCCAGACTCAAAGGAACTTAGGCTCAATGGTTTCCCTCATTTGTCATAATCAGTAGAAACCTTGGGCTCTACCAGCAGAGATCTGCAATAGAGCAAAATCCTAGTACATAAGGCCATATAGTATGAAGCTAATTGAAAGGACCTCCAGGATATTCAAACAAAAGCCATATAACGAATGATTGTTGTCCTTAATGTACTATGTTGTCGCTCACCTCGTTTGCTGTCCTTTAGTTATCTCATATTGTTATAGTATCTCACTTTGTTATCTGATATATTGAATTTAGTTGTACTTGGTTATTTGAAATTTGATAGGGAAGGGGGGAAAACCAAGACGGGGGGGCGGCGGTGGTTAGGGTAATGGGTACCAAGACATGTGAAAGAGTATCAATGTATGTGAATTAATGCACCTTCTATCTGGCAAATATCATGTAATCCTTTTACTAATTACAATAAAAATTTAAAAAAAAAGAAATAAGAAGAAGGACAAGGACAAAGTAGAGGTAAGTCTATCTAGAGTTCAAGGGGTTTCAACACATAAAACTCCTCAAAACAATTTGGGCATTTTTCAGAAAGAGAAATTAGTCTTGTTCCTAATGGTCATTACCATTAGCATTCTGCGATGGGAGCTAAAAACTGTAATTATTAGAATATTTAAATTGTCACTGGTTGGAAGTTACCCCATTTAAGAATAAAGAATCAGTAGTTTATCTAGTGAACCACAATGTCTGGATAGCATTACCCAAGAATACGAAGAAGCGAGTCAGACATGCATGATATCCAGTACTTCAGAGAAAAATACCATAAGCACAAAACATATATTTCTACTATTTTCTTTCATCACTCATTCCTCCTCATAATATTCTCACTCATCTTTTCAAGAAAAAAAATCTAACTGAAAGTTCAACATACTCTTTGTAGATCAGCTTATAAACATTCTTAAATACATTCAAACAATCTAATAGCAACAGTGTTTCTTGGATAAATAATGATGTCTGAAATGGTATGTGACAATACTGACATGCATACTACCTAGTAAGCCTCACATTTGATTATTGATTCCCAACATAAAATTGATAATTATTTCAGCAAAGTCATAGCCTTAACATAAGATATAAAATGAAAAATTCCAAATGGCAAAATCTAGTAATTGAACTGCTTTCAGGTAAAAGGATTTCAGGGATGCTTGATTGTTGTTCTTAATGTAGTATGTGACATTATTTCTTTTCTTTTTCCCGTTTATGATTTATCTTAAAGACTAGATAAAATTATGTGCTTGCTTTATATTTGTTTAATGCAATTACAAGTGAAATTTCAAATTATGTTGATAAATACACATAATTTTTTTCCTTAAACTATTTTAATGTGTTGTCTACCTAAATCTCTCTTCACTACTGTAATTACACAGTTTTCAAATGACTGACAAGGTTTAACAATGAAGTACTTGTTTAGAGAGACACGGAGATGAAACCTAGTTTTTTTCCCTCAAAACTAAAGAAAGACAGATAATGACAGTGACTTTCAGAGGATGAAACTCTTATTTTCCCTACATATTTCATAATTTCAAAGGGTCAGTACACTGAGAAGAATATATTTTCAAAACAATCCTCCAGAAAGGTCACTCCCACAGTGACAGTTACTGGCAAATTTGACAACTACCATCACCAATTAGAGTGTCTTCCCCCTGGGAGTCTGCCCCTGTTTTATGCTAGATGTGCAATTTGGCCTCTATCTGTCACAGACCTCCTCTTGGTAGGGCACAATAAGGAAACCAACACTGTTGCTTAATTTTTTTCAGCCATAGGAAATTTCAATCCACAGCCATCTCATCCATTGATGTTAATTACTCTTCCCTCTTCCCGGAGCCCAAATTGGGAAGACAATGCCCACAGGTCACTGAAGTGCAAGACCAGGTCAACAGGAGTTTGCAAATGGCACATTCAGCAAACCCATCAATGCAAGAGTGTGCACAGAAATCATTACAGCAAAGTAGGCCCGGTTCATGGCAAAAAATAAATTAAGAGAAAAGAAAAAGAATAAGGGCCTCCCTTTCTTTGTTTTCATGTATTTTTATTGTAATTAATAGAGGGGTTATATAATATTCGCCAGATAGAGGGTGCATTACTTCACAAACATTGATACCCTTTCTCATGTCTTGTTCCCCATTTCCCTTCCCCCACCCCCACCCCTCATCTTGTTTTCCCCCATTTCCTATCCGATTTCAAATAACCAAATAAACATATATACAATATATCAGATAACAAGGCGAAATACTGTAACAACATGAGATAGCCAAGAGACAGCAAAAGCGATGAGAGATAACATAGTACATTAAGGACAACAATCACTCATTAAATGGCTTTTGTTTCTATATCCTGGAAGTCCTTTCATTTAATATCATACTTTATGGCCTTATGTATCTAGGTTTTATTGCACTGTAAATCTCTGCTAGGACAGCTCAGTGTTTTTACTGATTATGAAACCATTGAGCCTATGTTCCTTTGTGTCTGGTTTACTTCACTTAATATGATTTTTTCTAAGTCTTTCCATATCCTTACAAATGGGGCGATGTCGTTCTTTCTGACAGCAGCATAGAATTCCTTTGTGTATAAATACCACACCTTGTTGATCCACTCATCAACTGAGGGGCATCTGGGTTGGTTCCATATCTTTGCTATGGTAAATAGTGTTGCAATGAACATCACTGTGCAAGTGGATTTAGTATGTTCTTGTTTCTAGACAACTGGGTAAATGCCAAGCAGTGGAATTGCTGGGTTATAGGGGAGCTCTATGTTTAGTGTTTTGAGGAACTGCCATACTGCTTTCCATGGTGGTTGAATGAGTTTGCACTCCCACCAACATTGTAGTAGTGATCCCTCCTGGCCACATCCTCTCCAGCATCTGTTGTGAGTAGATTTCTTGATCATGGCCATTCTAACTGGAGTGAGGTGGAATCTTAGATTCCCTTTGGATCCTCTTTATGCTTGCTTCTTGCCTTATTACTCTGGGTAGGAATTCTAATACTATGTTTTTAGCGGAGTGGAGAGAGTGGGCATCCTTGTCTCGTTCCTGATTTTAGAGGGAATAAGGGCCTCTCTTCCTCAGCAGATTGCTGAAATTCCACTACATTTTTAAGATGAGGAAAAGGGAAAGATGAGGAAAAGCAGAAATGATCTCTGTCTCTTCAGCTATAAGTACTCTCTTCCTTTCCCTAAAAGTTCCTACCTTAGATCAATCTTTACTCTCCCAGAAATAAACAAGAAAAGGAGCACTGTGAAATAAAGGATCAGGGATACTAGCAAGTCATTGAGTCAGAGCAACAACCTGGAAGGAAGACAAGCTTCAGAGGACTTCCCCTAGCCAAGAGCAGCACCCCATACTCCAGCAAGTAGCTCCCCTGGAGAGGGACATCCAAGGACCTGCCGATGAGAGTGCAAACTCGTTCAACCACTATGGAAAGCAGCAGTATGGCAGTTTCTCAAAAGACTAAACATAGAGCTCCCCTATGACCCAGCAATTCCACTACTTGGCATTTACCCAATCGTCCAGAAACAAGGACATGCTAAATCCACTAGCACCGCGATGTTCATTGCAGCACTATTCACCATAGCAAAGATATGGAACCAACCTAGATGTCCCTCAGTTGATGAGTGGATCAACAAGTTGTGGTATTTGTACACAATGGAATTCTATGCTGCTGTCAGAAAGAATGACATCACCCCATTTGTTAGGAAATGGAAAGATTTACAAAAATTTATATTAAGTGAAGTAAGCCAGACTCAAAGGAACTTAGGCTCAATGCTTTCCCTCATTCATCATAATCAGTAGAAACCTTGGGCTCTACTAGCAGAGATCTGCAATAGAGCAAAATCTTGATACATAAGGCCATATAATGTGAATCTAATTGAAAGGACCTTCAGGATATTGAAACAAAAGCCATATAATGAATGATTGTTGTCCTTAATGTACTATGTTGTCTCTCATCTCCTTTGCTAACCCTTGGTTATCTCATATTGGTATAGTATCTCACTTTGTTATTTGATATATTGAATTTATTTGTATTTGCATATTTGAAATTTGATAGGGAAGGGGTGAAAACCAAGACGGGTGGGGGGGAGGGAAATGGGTACCAAGACATGTGAAAGGGTATCAATGTATGCGAATTAATGCACCTTCTATCTGGCAAATATCATGTAACCCTTTTACTAATTACAATAAAAAAACAAAAAAGAAAGAAAAAAAAAGGAATTGCATGCCTAGACATCTCTACATGTCTAGCCATAAAAAAAATACAAATCAAAACAACTCTAAGATTCCACCTCACTCCAGTTAGAATGGCCATGATTAAGAAATCTAAAAACAGCAGATGCTGGCAGGGATGTGGCCAGGAGGGATCACTACTACACTGCTGATGAGAGTGCAAACTCGTTCAACCACTATGGAAAGCAGCAGTATGGCAGTTTCTCAAAAGACTAATCATAGATCTCCCCTATGACCAGCAATTCCACTACTTGGCATTTACCCAATCGTCCAGAAACAAGGACATGCTAAATCCACTAGCACCGCGATGTTCATTGCAGCACTATTCACCATAGCAAAGATATGGAACCAACCTAGATGTCCCTCAGTTGATGAGTGGATCAACAAGTTGTGGTATTTGTACACAATGGAATTCTATGCTGCGGTCAGAAAGAATGACATCGCCCCATTTGGAAGGAAATGGAAAGACTTAGAAAAAAAATCATAGTAAGTGAAGTAAGCCAGACTCAAAGGAACATAGGCTCAATGGTTTGTCAAAATCAGTAGAAACCTTGGGCTATTCTAGCAGAGATTTGCAATAGAGCAAAACCTAGACACATAAGGTCTGTATACAGTATGACGCTAAATGAAAGGACCTCTAGGATATAGAAACAAAAGCCATATAATGAGTGATTATTGTCCTTAATGTGCTATGTTATCTGTCATCTCTTTTGCTGTCCCTTCATTATCTCATATTGTTACAGTATTTCGCCGGGTTATCTGATATATTGTATACATGTGTATTTGGTTATTTGAAGTCCGACAGGAAAGGGGGGAAAACAAGATGAGGGGCGGGGGTAGGGGGAGGGAAATGGGGGCCAAGACATGAGAAAGGGTATCAATGTTTGTGAAGTAATGCACCCTCTATCTGGTGCATATAATGTAACCCTTTTATTAATTACAATAAAAATATATTAAGAAGCAGAAGAAGAAGCAGAAGAAGAAGAAGAAGAAGAAGAAGAAGAAGAAGAAGAAGAAGAAGAAGAAGAAGAAGAAGAAGAAGAAGAAGCAGGAGGAGGAGGAGGAGGAGGAGGAGGAGGAGGAGGAGGAGGAGGAGGAGGAGGAGAAGGTGGAGGAGGAGGAGGAGGAGGAGGAGGAGGTGGAGGAGGAGGAGGAGGAAGAAATTGAATGCCCTGGAGTGCATTCTAAATTATTCACAGACCTAGTAATTGTCTTCACAGAATCTGTCAATAATTAATTTTCCTAATTTAATGCATTTCAACAGAATCTCTCTGAATTTCCATATTCAAGAAAAACGTTTATAAAATATGATACATATAAGTATAAAAATTTGATAAAGTTTCGGCAAAGTTAGATATAAGATAAACATTGGGAGCTCAGGTCTATAAGTATGACATATTGTTTTCATTCTATTTCTGGCTTCTCTCTAGAGAACAGTTAATGTAGAGATCACATCTCAAAGCTCATCTCTCTAGCTTGACCCTTCCATATTTCTTACATATCCGTTCTGATAATGTGCACCTTCATAATATACTTTTTAATACTGTAATTGCAAAGATTGGAAAAGGAGTAGATTTAGTTATCTCATATTGGTATAGTATCTCACTTTGTTATCTGATATATTGAATTTATTTGTATTTGAATATTTGAAATTTGATAGGGAAGGGGGGAAAACCAAGACGGATGGGGGGTGTGGGGGGGAGGGAAACGGGTACCAAGACATGTGAAAGGGTATCAATGTATGTGAATGAATGCACCTTCTATCTGGCAAATATCATGTAACCCTTTTACTAATTACAATAAAAAAAAACAATGCAGCCTTTAAAGATGCTACTAAAGTGTGAAACCATGATATAACAAGCCAAAAAGCTTTCTTTCTTTAGTTTCTATCTGTATGATTTTCTTCTCAACATCTAAACATTTTCTGAATATATAAATAGAACTTTTTAAAGTAGAGGCAAATTCATAGCAGATGTTAGCACTGGATGAATACAATAGGTTTGAGTAAAAACCAGAGTGCTCCGTATTTTAGGACATCTGCACATCTTCCATCTCAGCTTCTTCTGAACATGCTTGGATCATGCTGTGACCCTTACATGGCTTTTCTAAGACAGTCAGAATTAGAGGCTTCTGGAACCTGATGTATTCAATGAGTGTGTGTGTGTGTGTGTGTGTGTGTGTGTGTGTGTGTGTGTGTGTGGCAGGGAGGACGGGGCAAGGGACAATACTGGGACTTGAACTCAGGGCCTAAATGCTGAACCTTAGCTTTTTCACTCAAAGCTGACACTCTACACTTGAGCCAGAGCTGCACTTTTGGCTTTTTATGGTTAATTGGAAATACGATTCCCATGGTCTTTGAAGCTTGGGCTGGCTTTAAACTGCAAATATATTAGGCTCCAGAGTAGCTAAAATTTCAGGTATGAGACACTGGTGCCCAGCCGCAGTGAAATTTTTATATAAGAAAATGTAAACCATTAACATATAAGCAGATATAAAGAATTTGTGTTGTTAGAGATTTCTTCTATGATTTAGCTGGTATTAGTTCAAATCATTCTTGTCATATCTAAATTAGTCAGCACATATTTTCCTGTCCATAACCAAGTTCCCAGTTCCATTAATCTTTCTAACAAGGTTTGAGACTATATAGGACAGAGCCCCTGCTGCCTAATCAATAAGGTGTCAGGGAGAAAACTAGACTCCCAATTGAAGTTTACAATAAACCAGCATGAAGTGGAATCTCTGGAAGAATCACTTGAGTTTGGGACTATGTTGAGCCCAAAGCCTCAGTAAGCCACAGAAAGAAGACTTGTGGGGGAATTGACAAAAATTAACTTCACTTAGGGCACAAAGAAGAGATCATTACTGGAACTCTGATGACACAGTAACTTCCAGAGATCTAGAACACTCTCTGAACCATCACTGTTTCCTCCACTGCTCATCACTGTGGCATACGCTGTATCCCTGACACTATCAATATATGCTTGCATGTGCCCATCTTCATCTGAACAAAGCAGGTGAATGAAGGGTATTAACTATGGTGCACGTGGACGGCACACTGGTAAGGCATCTAATGGAATTAGGTGGGTTATTCACATTGCTCATTGAGGATCAATATTTCCACTGCAAACAACAAGCAAACTTGACTAAAATATAAAATGACTTACGTCTGGAAAGCACTGGGGAGATTCCAAGGTGTTAAGAATTTGAGAACCAAGATCAAGGAGAGAGAGAAAGGATAAAAGCAAGAGACCTAAATACCAAATCACCACATGGAATGTACAAGTTCTAACATACAAGGTGAAAATAAAATCATGGGGTAGTTGCTAAGAGATGGAGTAGGTAGATCCACTTTTAAGCTTTGTCACCAAGTTTATAAAACAAACTTTGACAGTCATAAAAGAGGACACGGGTATTTTCTGCATGATTTTACTGATGGTAAGGCTCTACTTTGCATAAAAATGTTGAAAGAAAGCAACATTTGATCGTTGGCAAGTGGCATGCAGAGATGGAGAAACTTGAGAATACATATACCATACTAGCAACACTCTCCTTTTTGAGAAGTGATTTTTAGAAGTGCCCTTAAGATAACAGTCCAATAAGTCACATTTTTATTAGTATTTGATATGTATTTTTGTGTAAATACAACATATGTATGCAAATACATATGTATGTAAATACGATAAAAATTTGGCTATATCTAGTATCGGTAACATTACTCCATTTATGAGGCAGCACTGTCATGATGTAATGACTTTCTAAAGGACTCACCTCAACACAGCAATGAAATTCCAAAAGGGTATAGAGGAGTCATTCCACCTGCGAACATCCTGCCCTGGATCCTCCACAGTTCATGTCTAATTCATGTCTTCTGCAAACACAATATACATCCATTCTATACTCCATAGCTCCCAACATCCTCACGTATTCCAACAGCAACTCAACAGCAACTCACAGGTCCAAACTCTCAGCTAAATCAGACATAACTAGACCTAAAACATGATTCATCCTGAGGCAAATTCTGTCTAGCTAGGATGTTTTAAATCAAAGTGTTAAGGTTAAGTGCTTCTCAAACACAGTGGAAGGGCATACATCAAAAAAGAAATGGACAACAGGACCCACGTAAATTCACACAGGGAAAGCAACATTAGACCCTAAACTCTCTATACCAGTTCTCTGCATGTGTTCTCTATTGGACACACAGTGGTGGTTGACACCACAAAGCCTTTGGCAACCCTGCTTCTTTGGCTTTGTAAGTTCATCTATCATATATTTTTCTTCCACAAAGCTCTAAAGCAGAGAGAGACTGCCGAGAGGATGGGTTTTACTCCATCTTCCAGGAAATTGTTCTCCATTTACACCATAGATTGGCTAACTATACTTCCATCAGCATTCTGTCAAATTACCTAAGCACTCTTCTTAGAGGATTCAGACTTTCTCTACAGCACCCTTCTTTCTCCCAATCCTCACCAGCACAAACTCAATATTTTGCTAGTGACAATACTGGGTTTCTGGCCTGCTCTTCCAAATTCTTCTGGTTTTTATCCAGCTTCAAAGCTGCTTCCACATGTTCAACTATTTGCTATAGTGATAGTCTCACTTTTCAATATCAATTTTCTTTTTTAGTCTGTTTTGTGATGCAGTCGCTATACCACAGACTGGGTCAATCATAATCAGTAGAAGTTTTTTTTTTGTCTCACAGTTCTGGAGACTGGGAAGTCTGAGATTGAGAGACTGCATCTGGGAGGTGCTTCGTGCTATGTCTAAAAAGACAGCAGGACAAACACAAAGTATGATAGAGAGAAGAAAAAAGCTCAAAGAAATTCACCTTTTTTTGAGAGACTTTTGAGAGTTAGAAAAGCCTACAAACCATAACAAACAATCTATTCTAAACATGGCAGTTGTAGCTGAACATCTTTGATATTTTCTCCAGTTTCTTACTAATTTAAAACACTTTGTAGTCTGTGAGCTGGGAGTTGTAAACCTTAAAAAGGTTGTATTATCAAACATTTAAAACAAATGTAGAAAAATTCATATGTAAAATCTTAATTAAAAACACATAAGAGGTAGAATACTAATTTATAGGAGCTATTTCCAACAAAGAAATAATCTATAACTAAGTTTCAAACATGATTATGAACATAGATCACCATTTTAAAATATGTCTGGATTGAAAGAATGCCACGGTTTATAAAACTGTAATACTTCTGGTGAGATGATTTTTATGGCTAAGTAAAACAAAAGGTAAGATTTTAAGCAAAAATTTAATATCAATCAAACTGTTTTATTTTATTTATTTTTTTATTTTTTATTGTAATTAATAGAAGGGTTACATGATATTTGCCAGATAGAAGGTGCATTAATTCACATCCATCAATACCCTTTCACATGTCTTGGTACCCATTATCTTCCCCCCACCCACCACCCACCCCCTATCTTGGTTTTCCCCCCTTCCCTATCAAATTTCAAATAACCAAATACAAATAAATTCAATATATCAGATAACAAAGTGAGATACTGTAACAATATGAGTTACCCAAGGGACAGCAAAGGAGATGAAAGATAACATAGTAGATTAAGGACAACAATCATTCGTTATATGGCTTTTGTTTAATCATTATAATACAAGTGGCTGAGTATTAACATCAAGTGAAAAATCTAGTGGATAGCAGCCTGACATCAGTTCAAGGCCCAGATACTGGCATACATTTACAAAAAGTTAATTAAAATATAATGAATCAATATCAAACCATGTAATCATAATTCAAACTATATTTCCTTCCCTGACTTTTCCAGATATGATGAAGTTTGAATATTCGCCACATAGTCACACTGTTTGAGAGAGCTAATAAGCAAAGCAATATCACTGAAAACTTTTGTGCAAAAGTTTCAAGCCTAATATTCATTTATTTAAAATGTTTGAGAAAGTTTGCATAGAAAATCTTGACAAATTAAAAAAATATTATTTGGTTTTACCCCAGTTTCTCAAAACTCCTTATATTCGATAGCAGAAGAAATGGAACGGTACAGCATTAACTTATGCACATATCAGCTGTTTCTATCTTAACTAGGAAGCACTGTTTCATCTCTTATCAGACACAAAATGGATTGAAAGTTAATTGGAAAAGTATTTCAGAAGAAAAGTGGTAGAGAAAGGTCTAATAGGTTTTTCAAGATGTAAAGATTCATATTTTTATGTTGGAAAGGATACCAAACCAGAGAAAAGTTTCTAGTTAAGAACACAGTGAATATTTTTAATGTATGAAAAACCTAGCTACAATAGAGCAAAATAATATTAATAATAATAGTAATAATAATAATAATAATAATAATAATAATAAATCTACAGTTCCACTATACCTAGCAGGTCATGAAATATTTGTGATAAGCTTGAACAACCACTTTTTCATGAACTTAATAATTTTTTCTTTTCTTTTCTTTTCTGGTTAGTCTTGGGTCTTGAACTCTGGGCCTGGGCGCTGTCCCTGAGCTCTTCATCTCAAGGCTAGTGCTCTACTCCTTGTCTCACCAAATAACGGTTATACCCTTTATTTTAAAAGCTATGCCTTTTCAAATTAACATTAAAACTTATACCACTTCTGCTTTTCTGGTAGTTAATTGGAGATAAGACTCACAGACTTTCATGCCCAGGCTGGCTTTGAACTACAATACTCAGACCTCAGTCTTCTGAGTGGCTAGGATTACAGGTGTGGGTCACTGGCTCCTGTCTTACTCTTTTTTGCTAAGTACTCACTTTGTTTTCAGATGAGGGACTGCTTTCCCAAGAGCCCTCTTTTTCTATTGATATCATCTCAAAAACCTTCTTCTTTTCAGTCACCATCTGTGGTTGCCTGCCTAGATATTATATATTCTTCCTGACCCCTGGAACTTGATCTGCATATTTTATCATTGTGCATATAGTAGTTGTGTAGTTCTTTTTTTGCCATCATGGGCTTGAGCTCAGGGCCTGGGCACTGTCCTTGGACTTTCTCAAGGCTCAGCACTTTACCACTTGACCCTCAGCACCACTTCCAGCTTTTTCTATGTATGTGGTACCAGGGAATTGAACCCTGGTCTTCGTGCATGCTAGGCAAGCACTCTGCCACTAGGCCCCAGTAGTTGTTCTTCTTTATCAATACTGGAAGATTCTGATGACTCAGATACATCTGAGACCTTTTTTGTAGCCCCTGTAATACAACTATCTGCACTAAGATGTTCTGAATACATCTGAACACACACTCTGAAATCTAAAGAAAGGACATGCATTTTGATTTAATAATCCTGAATTCCAACAACTAGGACCAGTCAGAATTATTCTGGACTGGTATCCTTAAATTCAGTTGTTATGATAAAACAAAACACTGGACTATTTAAAACTATTGTCAAAAATCTCATTCAGTGGGGTAAAAGATAAGTCATCAAGACAAATTGAAATACATATTTCAAGACCATGAAAAGGAGACTAATCTGAAATGGAAAGACTTAGAAAAAATCATATTAAGTGAAGTAAGCCAGACTCAAAGGAACTTAGGCTCAATGGTTTCCCTCATTCGTCATAATCAGTAGAAACCTTGGGCTCTACTAGCAGAGATTTGCAATAGAGCAAAATCTTGATAAATAAGGACATATAATGTGAAGCTAATTGAAAGGACCTCCAGGATAGTGAAACAAAAGCCATATAATGAATGATTGTTGTCCTTAATGTACTATGTTGTCTCTCATCTCCTTTGCTGTCCCTTGGTTATCTCATATTGGTATAGTATCTCACTTTGTTATCTGATATATTGAATTTATTTGTATTTGAATATTTGAAATTTGATAGGGAAGGGGGGAAAACCAAGACGGATGGGGGGTGTGGGGGGGAGGGAAACGGGTACCAAGACATGTGAAAGGGTATCAATGTATGTGAATGAATGCACCTTCTATCTGGCAAATATCATGTAACCCTTTTACTAATTACAATAAAAAAAAACAATGCAGCCTTTAAAGATGCTACTAAAGTGTGAAACCATGATATAACAAGCCAAAAAGCTTTCTTTCTTTAGTTTCTATCTGTATGATTTTCTTCTCAACATCTAAACATTTTCTGAATATATAAATAGAACTTTTTAAAGTAGAGGCAAATTCATAGCAGATGTTAGCACTGGATGAATACAATAGGTTTGAGTAAAAACCAGAGTGCTCTGTATTTTAGGACATCTGCACATCTTCCATCTCAGCTTCTTCTGAACATGCTTGGATCATGCTGTGACCCTTACATGGCTTTTCTAAGACAGTCAGAATTAGAGGCTTCTGCAACCTGATGTATTCAATGAGTGTGTGTGTGTGTGTGTGTGTGTGTGTGTGTGTGTGTGTGGCAGGGAGGACGGGGCAAGGGACAATACTGGGACTTGAATCAGGGCCTAAATGCTGAACCTTAGCTTTTTCACTCAAAGCTGACACTCTACACTTGAGCCAGAGCTGCACTTTTGGCTTTTTATGGTTAATTGGAAATACGATTCCCATGGTCTTTGAAGCTTGGGCTGGCTTTAAACTGCAAATATATTAGGCTCCAGAGTAGCTAAAATTTCAGGTATGAGACACTGGTGCCCAGCCGCAGTGAAATTTTTATATAAGAAAATGTAAACCATTAACATATAAGCAGATATAAAGAATTTGTGTTGTTAGAGATTTCTTCTATGATTTAGCTGGTATTAGTTCAAATCATTCTTGTCATATCTAAATTAGTCAGCACATATTTTCCTGTCCATAACCAAGTTCCCAGTTCCATTAATCTTTCTAACAAGGTTTGAGACTATATAGGACAGAGCCCCTGCTGCCTAATCAATAAGGTGTCAGGGAGAAAACTAGACTCCCAATTGAAGTTTACAATAAACCAGCATGAAGTGGAATCTCTGGAAGAATCACTTGAGTTTGGGACTCTGTTGAGCCCAAAGCCTCAGTAAGCCACAGAAAGAAGACTTGTGGGGGAATTGACAAAAATTTAACTTCACTTAGGGCACAAAGAAGAGATCATTACTGGAACTCTGATGACACAGTAACTTCCAGAGATCTAGAACACTCTCTGAACCATCACTGTTTCCTCCACTGCTCATCACTGTGGCATACGCTGTATCCCTGACACTATCAATATATGCTTGCATGTGCCCATCTTCATCTGAACAAAGCAGGTGAATGAAGGGTATTAACTATGGTGCACGTGGAAGGCACACTGGTAAGGCATCTAATGGAATTAGGTGGGTTATTCACATTGCTCATTGAGGATCAATATTTCCACTGCAAACAACAAGCAAACTTGACTAAAATATAAAATGACTTACGTCTGGAAAGCACTGGGGAGATTCCAAGGTGTTAAGAATTTGAGAACCAAGATCAAGGAGAGAGAGAAAGGATAAAAGCAAGAGACCTAAATACCAAATCACCACATGGAATGTACAAGTTCTAACATACAAGGTGAAAATAAAATCATGGGGTAGTTGCTAAGAGATGGAGTAGGTAGATCCACTTTTAAGCTTTGTCACCAAGTTTATAAAACAAACTTTGACAGTCATAAAAGAGGACACGGGTATTTTCTGCATGATTTTACTGATGGTAAGGCTCTACTTTGCATAAAAATGTTGAAAGAAAGCAACATTTGATCGTTGGCAAGTGGCATGCAGAGATGGAGAAACTTGAGAATACATATACCATACTAGCAACACTCTCCTTTTTGAGAAGTGATTTTTAGAAGTGCCCTTAAGATAACAGTCCAATAAGTCACATTTTTATTAGTATTTGATATGTATTTTTGTGTAAATACAACATATGTATGCAAATACATATGTATGTAAATACGATAAAAATTTGGCTATATCTAGTATCGGTAACATTACTCCATTTATGAGGCAGCACTGTCATGATGTAATGACTTTCTAAAGGACTCACCTCAACACAGCAATGAAATTCCAAAAGGGTATAGAGGAGTCATTCCACCTGCGAACATCCTGCCCTGGATCCTCCACAGTTCATGTCTAATTCATGTCTTCTGCAAACACAATATACATCCATTCTATACTCCATAGCTCCCAACATCCTCACGTATTCCAACAGCAACTCAACAGCAACTCACAGGTCCAAACTCTCAGCTAAATCAGACATAACTAGACCTAAAACATGATTCATCCTGAGGCAAATTCTGTCTAGCTAGGATGTTTTAAATCAAAGTGTTAAGGTTAAGTGCTTCTCAAACACAGTGGAAGGGCATACATCAAAAAAGAAATGGACAACAGGACCCACGTAAATTCACACAGGGAAAGCAACATTAGACCCTAAACTCTCTATACCAGTTCTCTGCATGTGTTCTCTATTGGACACACAGTGGTGGTTGACACCACAAAGCCTTTGGCAACCCTGCTTCTTTGGCTTTGTAAGTTCATCTATCATATATTTTTCTTCCACAAAGCTCTAAAGCAGAGAGAGACTGCCGAGAGGATGGGTTTTACTCCATCTTCCAGGAAATTGTTCTCCATTTACACCATAGATTGGCTAACTATACTTCCATCAGCATTCTGTCAAATTACCTAAGCACTCTTCTTAGAGGATTCAGACTTTCTCTACAGCACCCTTCTTTCTCCCAATCCTCACCAGCACAAACTCAATATTTTGCTAGTGACAATACTGGGTTTCTGGCCTGCTCTTCCAAATTCTTCTGGTTTTTATCCAGCTTCAAAGCTGCTTCCACATGTTCAACTATTTGCTATAGTGATAGTCTCACTTTTCAATATCAATTTTCTTTTTTAGTCTGTTTTGTGATGCAGTCGCTATACCACAGACTGGGTCAATCATAATCAGTAGAAGTTTTTTTTTGTCTCACAGTTCTGGAGACTGGGAAGTCTGAGATTGAGAGACTGCATCTGGGAGGTGCTTCGTGCTATGTCTAAAAAGACAGCAGGACAAACACAAAGTATGATAGAGAGAAGAAAAAAGCTCAAAGAAATTCACCTTTTTTTGAGAGACTTTTGAGAGTTAGAAAAGCCTACAAACCATAACAAACAATCTATTCTAAACATGGCAGTTGTAGCTGAACATCTTTGATATTTTCTCCAGTTTCTTACTAATTTAAAACACTTTGTAGTCTGTGAGCTGGGAGTTGTAAACCTTAAAAAGGTTGTATTATCAAACATTTAAAACAAATGTAGAAAAATTCATATGTAAAATCTTAATTAAAAACACATAAGAGGTAGAATACTAATTTATAGGAGCTATTTCCAACAAAGAAATAATCTATAACTAAGTTTCAAACATGATTATGAACATAGATCACCATTTTAAAATATGTCTGGATTGAAAGAATGCCACGGTTTATAAAACTGTAATACTTCTGGTGAGATGATTTTTATGGCTA
Source organism: Megascapheus bottae (assembly GCF_031878675.1). Classification (NCBI taxonomy): domain Eukaryota; kingdom Metazoa; phylum Chordata; class Mammalia; order Rodentia; family Geomyidae; genus Megascapheus; species Megascapheus bottae. The sequence continues at coordinate 1,649,270 of NC_143526.1, forward strand.
AGTAAAACAAAAGGTAAGATTTTAAGCAAAAATTTAATATCAATCAAACTGTTTTATTTTATTTATTTTTTTATTTTTTATTGTAATTAATAGAAGGGTTACATGATATTTGCCAGATAGAAGGTGCATTAATTCACATCCATCAATACCCTTTCACATGTCTTGGTACCCATTATCTTCCCCCCACCCACCACCCACCCCCTATCTTGGTTTTCCCCCCTTCCCTATCAAATTTCAAATAACCAAATACAAATAAATTCAATATATCAGATAACAAAGTGAGATACTGTAACAATATGAGTTACCCAAGGGACAGCAAAGGAGATGAAAGATAACATAGTAGATTAAGGACAACAATCATTCGTTATATGGCTTTTGTTTAATCATTATAATACAAGTGGCTGAGTATTAACATCAAGTGAAAAATCTAGTGGATAGCAGCCTGACATCAGTTCAAGGCCCAGATACTGGCATACATTTACAAAAAGTTAATTAAAATATAATGAATCAATATCAAACCATGTAATCATAATTCAAACTATATTTCCTTCCCTGACTTTTCCAGATATGATGAAGTTTGAATATTCGCCACATAGTCACACTGTTTGAGAGAGCTAATAAGCAAAGCAATATCACTGAAAACTTTTGTGCAAAAGTTTCAAGCCTAATATTCATTTATTTAAAATGTTTGAGAAAGTTTGCATAGAAAATCTTGACAAATTAAAAAAATATTATTTGGTTTTACCCCAGTTTCTCAAAACTCCTTATATTCGATAGCAGAAGAAATGGAACGGTACAGCATTAACTTATGCACATATCAGCTGTTTCTATCTTAACTAGGAAGCACTGTTTCATCTCTTATCAGACACAAAATGGATTGAAAGTTAATTGGAAAAGTATTTCAGAAGAAAAGTGGTAGAGAAAGGTCTAATAGGTTTTTCAAGATGTAAAGATTCATATTTTTATGTTGGAAAGGATACCAAACCAGAGAAAAGTTTCTAGTTAAGAACACAGTGAATATTTTTAATGTATGAAAAACCTAGCTACAATAGAGCAAAATAATATTAATAATAATAGTAATAATAATAATAATAATAATAATAATAAATCTACAGTTCCACTATACCTAGCAGGTCATGAAATATTTGTGATAAGCTTGAACAACCACTTTTTCATGAACTTAATAATTTTTTCTTTTCTTTTCTTTTCTGGTTAGTCTTGGGTCTTGAACTCTGGGCCTGGGCGCTGTCCCTGAGCTCTTCATCTCAAGGCTAGTGCTCTACTCCTTGTCTCACCAAATAACGGTTATACCCTTTATTTTAAAAGCTATGCCTTTTCAAATTAACATTAAAACTTATACCACTTCTGCTTTTCTGGTAGTTAATTGGAGATAAGACTCACAGACTTTCATGCCCAGGCTGGCTTTGAACTACAATACTCAGACCTCAGTCTTCTGAGTGGCTAGGATTACAGGTGTGGGTCACTGGCTCCTGTCTTACTCTTTTTTGCTAAGTACTCACTTTGTTTTCAGATGAGGGACTGCTTTCCCAAGAGCCCTCTTTTTCTATTGATATCATCTCAAAAACCTTCTTCTTTTCAGTCACCATCTGTGGTTGCCTGCCTAGATATTATATATTCTTCCTGACCCCTGGAACTTGATCTGCATATTTTATCATTGTGCATATAGTAGTTGTGTAGTTCTTTTTTTGCCATCATGGGCTTGAGCTCAGGGCCTGGGCACTGTCCTTGGACTTTCTCAAGGCTCAGCACTTTACCACTTGACCCTCAGCACCACTTCCAGCTTTTTCTATGTATGTGGTACCAGGGAATTGAACCCTGGTCTTCGTGCATGCTAGGCAAGCACTCTGCCACTAGGCCCCAGTAGTTGTTCTTCTTTATCAATACTGGAAGATTCTGATGACTCAGATACATCTGAGACCTTTTTTGTAGCCCCTGTAATACAACTATCTGCACTAAGATGTTCTGAATACATCTGAACACACACTCTGAAATCTAAAGAAAGGACATGCATTTTGATTTAATAATCCTGAATTCCAACAACTAGGACCAGTCAGAATTATTCTGGACTGGTATCCTTAAATTCAGTTGTTATGATAAAACAAAACACTGGACTATTTAAAACTATTGTCAAAAATCTCATTCAGTGGGGTAAAAGATAAGTCATCAAGACAAATTGAAATACATATTTCAAGACCATGAAAAGGAGACTAATCTGAAATGGAAAGACTTAGAAAAAATCATATTAAGTGAAGTAAGCCAGACTCAAAGGAACTTAGGCTCAATGGTTTCCCTCATTCGTCATAATCAGTAGAAACCTTGGGCTCTACTAGCAGAGATTTGCAATAGAGCAAAATCTTGATAAATAAGGACATATAATGTGAAGCTAATTGAAAGGACCTCCAGGATAGTGAAACAAAAGCCATATAATGAATGATTGTTGTCCTTAATGTACTATGTTGTCTCTCATCTCCTTTGCTGTCCCTTGGTTATCTCATATTGGTATAGTATCTCACTTTGTTATCTGATATATTGAATTTATTTGTATTTGAATATTTGAAATTTGATAGGGAAGGGGGGAAAACCAAGACGGATGGGGGGTGTGGGGGGGAGGGAAACGGGTACCAAGACATGTGAAAGGGTATCAATGTATGTGAATGAATGCACCTTCTATCTGGCAAATATCATGTAACCCTTTTACTAATTACAATAAAAAAAAACAATGCAGCCTTTAAAGATGCTACTAAAGTGTGAAACCATGATATAACAAGCCAAAAAGCTTTCTTTCTTTAGTTTCTATCTGTATGATTTTCTTCTCAACATCTAAACATTTTCTGAATATATAAATAGAACTTTTTAAAGTAGAGGCAAATTCATAGCAGATGTTAGCACTGGATGAATACAATAGGTTTGAGTAAAAACCAGAGTGCTCTGTATTTTAGGACATCTGCACATCTTCCATCTCAGCTTCTTCTGAACATGCTTGGATCATGCTGTGACCCTTACATGGCTTTTCTAAGACAGTCAGAATTAGAGGCTTCTGCAACCTGATGTATTCAATGAGTGTGTGTGTGTGTGTGTGTGTGTGTGTGTGTGTGTGTGTGGCAGGGAGGACGGGGCAAGGGACAATACTGGGACTTGAATCAGGGCCTAAATGCTGAACCTTAGCTTTTTCACTCAAAGCTGACACTCTACACTTGAGCCAGAGCTGCACTTTTGGCTTTTTATGGTTAATTGGAAATACGATTCCCATGGTCTTTGAAGCTTGGGCTGGCTTTAAACTGCAAATATATTAGGCTCCAGAGTAGCTAAAATTTCAGGTATGAGACACTGGTGCCCAGCCGCAGTGAAATTTTTATATAAGAAAATGTAAACCATTAACATATAAGCAGATATAAAGAATTTGTGTTGTTAGAGATTTCTTCTATGATTTAGCTGGTATTAGTTCAAATCATTCTTGTCATATCTAAATTAGTCAGCACATATTTTCCTGTCCATAACCAAGTTCCCAGTTCCATTAATCTTTCTAACAAGGTTTGAGACTATATAGGACAGAGCCCCTGCTGCCTAATCAATAAGGTGTCAGGGAGAAAACTAGACTCCCAATTGAAGTTTACAATAAACCAGCATGAAGTGGAATCTCTGGAAGAATCACTTGAGTTTGGGACTCTGTTGAGCCCAAAGCCTCAGTAAGCCACAGAAAGAAGACTTGTGGGGGAATTGACAAAAATTTAACTTCACTTAGGGCACAAAGAAGAGATCATTACTGGAACTCTGATGACACAGTAACTTCCAGAGATCTAGAACACTCTCTGAACCATCACTGTTTCCTCCACTGCTCATCACTGTGGCATACGCTGTATCCCTGACACTATCAATATATGCTTGCATGTGCCCATCTTCATCTGAACAAAGCAGGTGAATGAAGGGTATTAACTATGGTGCACGTGGAAGGCACACTGGTAAGGCATCTAATGGAATTAGGTGGGTTATTCACATTGCTCATTGAGGATCAATATTTCCACTGCAAACAACAAGCAAACTTGACTAAAATATAAAATGACTTACGTCTGGAAAGCACTGGGGAGATTCCAAGGTGTTAAGAATTTGAGAACCAAGATCAAGGAGAGAGAGAAAGGATAAAAGCAAGAGACCTAAATACCAAATCACCACATGGAATGTACAAGTTCTAACATACAAGGTGAAAATAAAATCATGGGGTAGTTGCTAAGAGATGGAGTAGGTAGATCCACTTTTAAGCTTTGTCACCAAGTTTATAAAACAAACTTTGACAGTCATAAAAGAGGACACGGGTATTTTCTGCATGATTTTACTGATGGTAAGGCTCTACTTTGCATAAAAATGTTGAAAGAAAGCAACATTTGATCGTTGGCAAGTGGCATGCAGAGATGGAGAAACTTGAGAATACATATACCATACTAGCAACACTCTCCTTTTTGAGAAGTGATTTTTAGAAGTGCCCTTAAGATAACAGTCCAATAAGTCACATTTTTATTAGTATTTGATATGTATTTTTGTGTAAATACAACATATGTATGCAAATACATATGTATGTAAATACGATAAAAATTTGGCTATATCTAGTATCGGTAACATTACTCCATTTATGAGGCAGCACTGTCATGATGTAATGACTTTCTAAAGGACTCACCTCAACACAGCAATGAAATTCCAAAAGGGTATAGAGGAGTCATTCCACCTGCGAACATCCTGCCCTGGATCCTCCACAGTTCATGTCTAATTCATGTCTTCTGCAAACACAATATACATCCATTCTATACTCCATAGCTCCCAACATCCTCACGTATTCCAACAGCAACTCAACAGCAACTCACAGGTCCAAACTCTCAGCTAAATCAGACATAACTAGACCTAAAACATGATTCATCCTGAGGCAAATTCTGTCTAGCTAGGATGTTTTAAATCAAAGTGTTAAGGTTAAGTGCTTCTCAAACACAGTGGAAGGGCATACATCAAAAAAGAAATGGACAACAGGACCCACGTAAATTCACACAGGGAAAGCAACATTAGACCCTAAACTCTCTATACCAGTTCTCTGCATGTGTTCTCTATTGGACACACAGTGGTGGTTGACACCACAAAGCCTTTGGCAACCCTGCTTCTTTGGCTTTGTAAGTTCATCTATCATATATTTTTCTTCCACAAAGCTCTAAAGCAGAGAGAGACTGCCGAGAGGATGGGTTTTACTCCATCTTCCAGGAAATTGTTCTCCATTTACACCATAGATTGGCTAACTATACTTCCATCAGCATTCTGTCAAATTACCTAAGCACTCTTCTTAGAGGATTCAGACTTTCTCTACAGCACCCTTCTTTCTCCCAATCCTCACCAGCACAAACTCAATATTTTGCTAGTGACAATACTGGGTTTCTGGCCTGCTCTTCCAAATTCTTCTGCTTTTTATCCAGCTTCAAAGCTGCTTCCACATGTTCAACTATTTGCTATAGTGATAGTCTCACTTTTCAATATCAATTTTCTTTTTTAGTCTGTTTTGTGATGCAGTCGCTATACCACAGACTGGGTCAATCATAATCAGTAGAAGTTTTTTTTTGTCTCACAGTTCTGGAGACTGGGAAGTCTGAGATTGAGAGACTGCATCTGGGAGGTGCTTCGTGCTATGTCTAAAAAGACAGCAGGACAAACACAAAGTATGATAGAGAGAAGAAAAAAGCTCAAAGAAATTCACCTTTTTTTGAGAGACTTTTGAGAGTTAGAAAAGCCTACAAACCATAACAAACAATCTATTCTAAACATGGCAGTTGTAGCTGAACATCTTTGATATTTTCTCCAGTTTCTTACTAATTTAAAACACTTTGTAGTCTGTGAGCTGGGAGTTGTAAACCTTAAAAAGGTTGTATTATCAAACATTTAAAACAAATGTAGAAAAATTCATATGTAAAATCTTAATTAAAAACACATAAGAGGTAGAATACTAATTTATAGGAGCTATTTCCAACAAAGAAATAATCTATAACTAAGTTTCAAACATGATTATGAACATAGATCACCATTTTAAAATATGTCTGGATTGAAAGAATGCCACGGTTTATAAAACTGTAATACTTCTGGTGAGATGATTTTTATGGCTAAGTAAAACAAAAGGTAAGATTTTAAGCAAAAATTTAATATCAATCAAACTGTTTTATTTTATTTATTTTTTTATTTTTTATTGTAATTAATAGAAGGGTTACATGATATTTGCCAGATAGAAGGTGCATTAATTCACATCCATCAATACCCTTTCACATGTCTTGGTACCCATTATCTTCCCCCCACCCACCACCCACCCCCTATCTTGGTTTTCCCCCCTTCCCTATCAAATTTCAAATAACCAAATACAAATAAATTCAATATATCAGATAACAAAGTGAGATACTGTAACAATATGAGTTACCCAAGGGACAGCAAAGGAGATGAAAGATAACATAGTAGATTAAGGACAACAATCATTCGTTATATGGCTTTTGTTTAATCATTATAATACAAGTGGCTGAGTATTAACATCAAGTGAAAAATCTAGTGGATAGCAGCCTGACATCAGTTCAAGGCCCAGATACTGGCATACATTTACAAAAAGTTAATTAAAATATAATGAATCAATATCAAACCATGTAATCATAATTCAAACTATATTTCCTTCCCTGACTTTTCCAGATATGATGAAGTTTGAATATTCGCCACATAGTCACACTGTTTGAGAGAGCTAATAAGCAAAGCAATATCACTGAAAACTTTTGTGCAAAAGTTTCAAGCCTAATATTCATTTATTTAAAATGTTTGAGAAAGTTTGCATAGAAAATCTTGACAAATTAAAAAAATATTATTTGGTTTTACCCCAGTTTCTCAAAACTCCTTATATTCGATAGCAGAAGAAATGGAACGGTACAGCATTAACTTATGCACATATCAGCTGTTTCTATCTTAACTAGGAAGCACTGTTTCATCTCTTATCAGACACAAAATGGATTGAAAGTTAATTGGAAAAGTATTTCAGAAGAAAAGTGGTAGAGAAAGGTCTAATAGGTTTTTCAAGATGTAAAGATTCATATTTTTATGTTGGAAAGGATACCAAACCAGAGAAAAGTTTCTAGTTAAGAACACAGTGAATATTTTTAATGTATGAAAAACCTAGCTACAATAGAGCAAAATAATATTAATAATAATAGTAATAATAATAATAATAATAATAATAATAAATCTACAGTTCCACTATACCTAGCAGGTCATGAAATATTTGTGATAAGCTTGAACAACCACTTTTTCATGAACTTAATAATTTTTTCTTTTCTTTTCTTTTCTGGTTAGTCTTGGGTCTTGAACTCTGGGCCTGGGCGCTGTCCCTGAGCTCTTCATCTCAAGGCTAGTGCTCTACTCCTTGTCTCACCAAATAAAGGTTATACCCTTTATTTTAAAAGCTATGCCTTTTCAAATTAACATTAAAACTTATACCACTTCTGCTTTTCTGGTAGTTAATTGGAGATAAGACTCACAGACTTTCATGCCCAGGCTGGCTTTGAACTACAATACTCAGACCTCAGTCTTCTGAGTGGCTAGGATTACAGGTGTGGGTCACTGGCTCCTGTCTTACTCTTTTTTGCTAAGTACTCACTTTGTTTTCAGATGAGGGACTGCTTTCCCAAGAGCCCTCTTTTTCTATTGATATCATCTCAAAAACCTTCTTCTTTTCAGTCACCATCTGTGGTTGCCTGCCTAGATATTATATATTCTTCCTGACCCCTGGAACTTGATCTGCATATTTTATCATTGTGCATATAGTAGTTGTGTAGTTCTTTTTTTGCCATCATGGGCTTGAGCTCAGGGCCTGGGCACTGTCCTTGGACTTTCTCAAGGCTCAGCACTCTACCACTTGACCCTCAGCACCACTTCCAGCTTTTTCTATGTATGTGGTACCAGGGAATTGAACCCTGGTCTTCGTGCATGCTAGGCAAGCACTCTGCCACTAGGCCCCAGTAGTTGTTCTTCTTTATCAATACTGGAAGATTCTGATGACTCAGATACATCTGAGACCTTTTTTGTAGCCCCTGTAATACAACTATCTGCACTAAGATGTTCTGAATACATCTGAACACACACTCTGAAATCTAAAGAAAGGACATGCATTTTGATTTAATAATCCTGAATTCCAACAACTAGGACCAGTCAGAATTATTCTGGACTGGTATCCTTAAATTCAGTTGTTATGATAAAACAAAACACTGGACTATTTAAAACTATTGTCAAAAATCTCATTCAGTGGGGTAAAAGATAAGTCATCAAGACAAATTGAAATACATATTTCAAGACCATGAAAAGGAGACTAATCTGAAATGGAAAGACTTAGAAAAAATCATATTAAGTGAAGTAAGCCAGACTCAAAGGAACTTAGGCTCAATGGTTTCCCTCATTCGTCATAATCAGTAGAAACCTTGGGCTCTACTAGCAGAGATTTGCAATAGAGCAAAATCTTGATAAATAAGGACATATAATGTGAAGCTAATTGAAAGGACCTCCAGGATAGTGAAACAAAAGCCATATAATGAATGATTGTTGTCCTTAATGTACTATGTTGTCTCTCATCTCCTTTGCTGTCCCTTGGTTATCTCATATTGGTATAGTATCTCACTTTGTTATCTGATATATTGAATTTATTTGTATTTGAATATTTGAAATTTGATAGGGAAGGGGGGAAAACCAAGACGGATGGGGGGTGTGGGGGGGAGGGAAACGGGTACCAAGACATGTGAAAGGGTATCAATGTATGTGAATGAATGCACCTTCTATCTGGCAAATATCATGTAACCCTTTTACTAATTACAATAAAAAAAACAATGCAGCCTTTAAAGATGCTACTAAAGTGTGAAACCATGATATAACAAGCCAAAAAGCTTTCTTTCTTTAGTTTCTATCTGTATGATTTTCTTCTCAACATCTAAACATTTTCTGAATATATAAATAGAACTTTTTAAAGTAGAGGCAAATTCATAGCAGATGTTAGCACTGGATGAATACAATAGGTTTGAGTAAAAACCAGAGTGCTCTGTATTTTAGGACATCTGCACATCTTCCATCTCAGCTTCTTCTGAACATGCTTGGATCATGCTGTGACCCTTACATGGCTTTTCTAAGACAGTCAGAATTAGAGGCTTCTGCAACCTGATGTATTCAATGAGTGTGTGTGTGTGTGTGTGTGTGTGTGTGTGTGTGTGTGTGGCAGGGAGGACGGGGCAAGGGACAATACTGGGACTTGAATCAGGGCCTAAATGCTGAACCTTAGCTTTTTCACTCAAAGCTGACACTCTACACTTGAGCCAGAGCTGCACTTTTGGCTTTTTATGGTTAATTGGAAATACGATTCCCATGGTCTTTGAAGCTTGGGCTGGCTTTAAACTGCAAATATATTAGGCTCCAGAGTAGCTAAAATTTCAGGTATGAGACACTGGTGCCCAGCCGCAGTGAAATTTTTATATAAGAAAATGTAAACCATTAACATATAAGCAGATATAAAGAATTTGTGTTGTTAGAGATTTCTTCTATGATTTAGCTGGTATTAGTTCAAATCATTCTTGTCATATCTAAATTAGTCAGCACATATTTTCCTGTCCATAACCAAGTTCCCAGTTCCATTAATCTTTCTAACAAGGTTTGAGACTATATAGGACAGAGCCCCTGCTGCCTAATCAATAAGGTGTCAGGGAGAAAACTAGACTCCCAATTGAAGTTTACAATAAACCAGCATGAAGTGGAATCTCTGGAAGAATCACTTGAGTTTGGGACTCTGTTGAGCCCAAAGCCTCAGTAAGCCACAGAAAGAAGACTTGTGGGGGAATTGACAAAAATTTAACTTCACTTAGGGCACAAAGAAGAGATCATTACTGGAACTCTGATGACACAGTAACTTCCAGAGATCTAGAACACTCTCTGAACCATCACTGTTTCCTCCACTGCTCATCACTGTGGCATACGCTGTATCCCTGACACTATCAATATATGCTTGCATGTGCCCATCTTCATCTGAACAAAGCAGGTGAATGAAGGGTATTAACTATGGTGCACGTGGAAGGCACACTGGTAAGGCATCTAATGGAATTAGGTGGGTTATTCACATTGCTCATTGAGGATCAATATTTCCACTGCAAACAACAAGCAAACTTGACTAAAATATAAAATGACTTACGTCTGGAAAGCACTGGGGAGATTCCAAGGTGTTAAGAATTTGAGAACCAAGATCAAGGAGAGAGAGAAAGGATAAAAGCAAGAGACCTAAATACCAAATCACCACATGGAATGTACAAGTTCTAACATACAAGGTGAAAATAAAATCATGGGGTAGTTGCTAAGAGATGGAGTAGGTAGATCCACTTTTAAGCTTTGTCACCAAGTTTATAAAACAAACTTTGACAGTCATAAAAGAGGACACGGGTATTTTCTGCATGATTTTACTGATGGTAAGGCTCTACTTTGCATAAAAATGTTGAAAGAAAGCAACATTTGATCGTTGGCAAGTGGCATGCAGAGATGGAGAAACTTGAGAATACATATACCATACTAGCAACACTCTCCTTTTTGAGAAGTGATTTTTAGAAGTGCCCTTAAGATAACAGTCCAATAAGTCACATTTTTATTAGTATTTGATATGTATTTTTGTGTAAATACAACATATGTATGCAAATACATATGTATGTAAATACGATAAAAATTTGGCTATATCTAGTATCGGTAACATTACTCCATTTATGAGGCAGCACTGTCATGATGTAATGACTTTCTAAAGGACTCACCTCAACACAGCAATGAAATTCCAAAAGGGTATAGAGGAGTCATTCCACCTGCGAACATCCTGCCCTGGATCCTCCACAGTTCATGTCTAATTCATGTCTTCTGCAAACACAATATACATCCATTCTATACTCCATAGCTCCCAACATCCTCACGTATTCCAACAGCAACTCAACAGCAACTCACAGGTCCAAACTCTCAGCTAAATCAGACATAACTAGACCTAAAACATGATTCATCCTGAGGCAAATTCTGTCTAGCTAGGATGTTTTAAATCAAAGTGTTAAGGTTAAGTGCTTCTCAAACACAGTGGAAGGGCATACATCAAAAAAGAAATGGACAACAGGACCCACGTAAATTCACACAGGGAAAGCAACATTAGACCCTAAACTCTCTATACCAGTTCTCTGCATGTGTTCTCTATTGGACACACAGTGGTGGTTGACACCACAAAGCCTTTGGCAACCCTGCTTCTTTGGCTTTGTAAGTTCATCTATCATATATTTTTCTTCCACAAAGCTCTAAAGCAGAGAGAGACTGCCGAGAGGATGGGTTTTACTCCATCTTCCAGGAAATTGTTCTCCATTTACACCATAGATTGGCTAACTATACTTCCATCAGCATTCTGTCAAATTACCTAAGCACTCTTCTTAGAGGATTCAGACTTTCTCTACAGCACCCTTCTTTCTCCCAATCCTCACCAGCACAAACTCAATATTTTGCTAGTGACAATACTGGGTTTCTGGCCTGCTCTTCCAAATTCTTCTGCTTTTTATCCAGCTTCAAAGCTGCTTCCACATGTTCAACTATTTGCTATAGTGATAGTCTCACTTTTCAATATCAATTTTCTTTTTTAGTCTGTTTTGTGATGCAGTCGCTATACCACAGACTGGGTCAATCATAATCAGTAGAAGTTTTTTTTTGTCTCACAGTTCTGGAGACTGGGAAGTCTGAGATTGAGAGACTGCATCTGGGAGGTGCTTCGTGCTATGTCTAAAAAGACAGCAGGACAAACACAAAGTATGATAGAGAGAAGAAAAAAGCTCAAAGAAATTCACCTTTTTTTGAGAGACTTTTGAGAGTTAGAAAAGCCTACAAACCATAACAAACAATCTATTCTAAACATGGCAGTTGTAGCTGAACATCTTTGATATTTTCTCCAGTTTCTTACTAATTTAAAACACTTTGTAGTCTGTGAGCTGGGAGTTGTAAACCTTAAAAAGGTTGTATTATCAAACATTTAAAACAAATGTAGAAAAATTCATATGTAAAATCTTAATTAAAAACACATAAGAGGTAGAATACTAATTTATAGGAGCTATTTCCAACAAAGAAATAATCTATAACTAAGTTTCAAACATGATTATGAACATAGATCACCATTTTAAAATATGTCTGGATTGAAAGAATGCCACGGTTTATAAAACTGTAATACTTCTGGTGAGATGATTTTTATGGCTAAGTAAAACAAAAGGTAAGATTTTAAGCAAAAATTTAATATCAATCAAACTGTTTTATTTTATTTATTTTTTTATTTTTTATTGTAATTAATAGAAGGGTTACATGATATTTGCCAGATAGAAGGTGCATTAATTCACATCCATCAATACCCTTTCACATGTCTTGGTACCCATTATCTTCCCCCCACCCACCACCCACCCCCTATCTTGGTTTTCCCCCCTTCCCTATCAAATTTCAAATAACCAAATACAAATAAATTCAATATATCAGATAACAAAGTGAGATACTGTAACAATATGAGTTACCCAAGGGACAGCAAAGGAGATGAAAGATAACATAGTAGATTAAGGACAACAATCATTCGTTATATGGCTTTTGTTTAATCATTATAATACAAGTGGCTGAGTATTAACATCAAGTGAAAAATCTAGTGGATAGCAGCCTGACATCAGTTCAAGGCCCAGATACTGGCATACATTTACAAAAAGTTAATTAAAATATAATGAATCAATATCAAACCATGTAATCATAATTCAAACTATATTTCCTTCCCTGACTTTTCCAGATATGATGAAGTTTGAATATTCGCCACATAGTCACACTGTTTGAGAGAGCTAATAAGCAAAGCAATATCACTGAAAACTTTTGTGCAAAAGTTTCAAGCCTAATATTCATTTATTTAAAATGTTTGAGAAAGTTTGCATAGAAAATATTGACAAATTAAAAAAATATTATTTGGTTTTACCCCAGTTTCTCAAAACTCCTTATATTCGATAGCAGAAGAAATGGAACGGTACAGCATTAACTTATGCACATATCAGCTGTTTCTATCTTAACTAGGAAGCACTGTTTCATCTCTTATCAGACACAAAATGGATTGAAAGTTAATTGGAAAAGTATTTCAGAAGAAAAGTGGTAGAGAAAGGTCTAATAGGTTTTTCAAGATGTAAAGATTCATATTTTTATGTTGGAAAGGATACCAAACCAGAGAAAAGTTTCTAGTTAAGAACACAGTGAATATTTTTAATGTATGAAAAACCTAGCTACAATAGAGCAAAATAATATTAATAATAATAGTAATAATAATAATAATAATAATAATAAATCTACAGTTCCACTATACCTAGCAGGTCATGAAATATTTGTGATAAGCTTGAACAACCACTTTTTCATGAACTTAATAATTTTTTCTTTTCTTTTCTTTTCTGGTTAGTCTTGGGTCTTGAACTCTGGGCCTGGGCGCTGTCCCTGAGCTCTTCATCTCAAGGCTAGTGCTCTACTCCTTGTCTCACCAAATAAAGGTTATACCCTTTATTTTAAAAGCTATGCCTTTTCAAATTAACATTAAAACTTATACCACTTCTGCTTTTCTGGTAGTTAATTGGAGATAAGACTCACAGACTTTCATGCCCAGGCTGGCTTTGAACTACAATACTCAGACCTCAGTCTTCTGAGTGGCTAGGATTACAGGTGTGGGTCACTGGCTCCTGTCTTACTCTTTTTTGCTAAGTACTCACTTTGTTTTCAGATGAGGGACTGCTTTCCCAAGAGCCCTCTTTTTCTATTGATATCATCTCAAAAACCTTCTTCTTTTCAGTCACCATCTGTGGTTGCCTGCCTAGATATTATATATTCTTCCTGACCCCTGGAACTTGATCTGCATATTTTATCATTGTGCATATAGTAGTTGTGTAGTTCTTTTTTTGCCATCATGGGCTTGAGCTCAGGGCCTGGGCACTGTCCTTGGACTTTCTCAAGGCTCAGCACTCTACCACTTGACCCTCAGCACCACTTCCAGCTTTTTCTATGTATGTGGTACCAGGGAATTGAACCCTGGTCTTCGTGCATGCTAGGCAAGCACTCTGCCACTAGGCCCCAGTAGTTGTTCTTCTTTATCAATACTGGAAGATTCTGATGACTCAGATACATCTGAGACCTTTTTTGTAGCCCCTGTAATACAACTATCTGCACTAAGATGTTCTGAATACATCTGAACACACACTCTGAAATCTAAAGAAAGGACATGCATTTTGATTTAATAATCCTGAATTCCAACAACTAGGACCAGTCAGAATTATTCTGGACTGGTATCCTTAAATTCAGTTGTTATGATAAAACAAAACACTGGACTATTTAAAACTATTGTCAAAAATCTCATTCAGTGGGGTAAAAGATAAGTCATCAAGACAAATTGAAATACATATTTCAAGACCATGAAAAGGAGACTAATCTGAAATGGAAAGACTTAGAAAAAATCATATTAAGTGAAGTAAGCCAGACTCAAAGGAACTTAGGCTCAATGGTTTCCCTCATTCGTCATAATCAGTAGAAACCTTGGGCTCTACTAGCAGAGATTTGCAATAGAGCAAAATCTTGATAAATAAGGACATATAATGTGAAGCTAATTGAAAGGACCTCCAGGATAGTGAAACAAAAGCCATATAATGAATGATTGTTGTCCTTAATGTACTATGTTGTCTCTCATCTCCTTTGCTGTCCCTTGGTTATCTCATATTGGTATAGTATCTCACTTTGTTATCTGATATATTGAATTTATTTGTATTTGAATATTTGAAATTTGATAGGGAAGGGGGGAAAACCAAGACGGATGGGGGGTGTGGGGGGGAGGGAAACGGGTACCAAGACATGTGAAAGGGTATCAATGTATGTGAATGAATGCACCTTCTATCTGGCAAATATCATGTAACCCTTTTACTAATTACAATAAAAAAAACAATACAGCCTTTAAAGATGCTACTAAAGTGTGAAACCATGATATAACAAGCCAAAAAGCTTTCTTTCTTTAGTTTCTATCTGTATGATTTTCTTCTCAACATCTAAACATTTTCTGAATATATAAATAGAACTTTTTAAAGTAGAGGCAAATTCATAGCAGATGTTAGCACTGGATGAATACAATAGGTTTGAGTAAAAACCAGAGTGCTCTGTATTTTAGGACATCTGCACATCTTCCATCTCAGCTTCTTCTGAACATGCTTGGATCATGCTGTGACCCTTACATGGCTTTTCTAAGACAGTCAGAATTAGAGGCTTCTGCAACCTGATGTATTCAATGAGTGTGTGTGTGTGTGTGTGTGTGTGTGTGTGTGGCAGGGAGGACGGGGCAAGGGACAATACTGGGACTTGAATCAGGGCCTAAATGCTGAACCTTAGCTTTTTCACTCAAAGCTGACACTCTACACTTGAGCCAGAGCTGCACTTTTGGCTTTTTATGGTTAATTGGAAATACAATTCCCATGGTCTTTGAAGCTTGGGCTGGCTTTAAACTGCAAATATATTAGGCTCCAGAGTAGCTAAAATTTCAGGTATGAGACACTGGTGCCCAGCCGCAGTGAAATTTTTATATAAGAAAATGTAAACCATTAACATATAAGCAGATATAAAGAATTTGTGTTGTTAGAGATTTCTTCTATGATTTAGCTGGTATTAGTTCAAATCATTCTTGTCATATCTAAATTAGTCAGCACATATTTTCCTGTCCATAACCAAGTTCCCAGTTCCATTAATCTTTCTAACAAGGTTTGAGACTATATAGGACAGAGCCCCTGCTGCCTAATCAATAAGGTGTCAGGGAGAAAACTAGACTCCCAATTGAAGTTTACAATAAACCAGCATGAAGTGGAGTCTCTGGAAGAATCACTTGAGTTTGGGACTATTTTGAGCCCAAAGCCTCAGTAAGCCACAGAAAGAAGACTTGTGGGGGAATTGACAAAAATTAACTTCACTTAGGGCACAAAGAAGAGATCATTACTGGACTCTGATGACACAGTAACTTCCAGAGATCTAGAACACTCTCTGAACCATCACTGTTATGCTATATCATAATCTCTGGTTTGGTTCTTTGTACACTGTCCCTCTTTCTGTCCTGGGAGTCAGTCCTTCAAAACCCTTGTCATTGCAAATTCCTCTCCTTATCTGGAAATTATGTTCCCATCTCCACACAGGATCCACTGCTTTTCCCTATACAGGACTGACAGTGATCCACAATTAAATATTCCAGGATGCGTTCTGATTTGATTACTCATTCTAGTAAAAGGCCACATGGGGCTTCAACAAAACACTGCACAGTGGGAGAAGGGTTTGGCAATTCAAATCAAGATGATCCTGAAGACTTTGCATATATTTGTTTCCTCCATTAGTCTGCTCTCTGAACATACAATATTTACTGCCTCCATTGGTCTGCTCTCTATACATATATTTACTGCCCCTGTAGTATATCAGGCATCATATACATTTTGAAGGGTGACTATCAGCAAATGTACGTGAAAAGTACACCTTACTCCTGCAACCACTCATGATACTCATATGTCCAAATACACTTCAAATGACAACCAGTATCTGCTCTAATGCGAATTGATCTGCAAACCTTCCTTTGTTCACAGTACACATAACATATTACATTTTAATGTAGATCTGTTTCATTATCTCTGTACATGCTCTTTTCCACATCAAATTAGGTCTTCTCCTTCTGTATCACAAGAGTAGACTATAGCACAGTATAAGCAACACAAATATTTGCCTCACATTACCAACTCAAAAGACACAAAATGACTGGGAAAAAAACCTTCAAAATATCTCTGTTTTTCCATTTACCTTCATCCAAATTCCCCTCCATCCCCCCATTTCCTCATGACCGCTTTCAATTGTTAAAAGGAGCACATCATGGAGAGAGGAGGATGGATTTTTCTTCTACTCTGTAAATACATACTTCGTAGACATATGTATATAAATATACATATTGCATAAGCAAATTTAATGTATCTTAAAATATAATTTATAAGAGGACAACACTTTTCCAAATGCAACTCAGCAATATGAATTTTTAAAGTAGGGTTGTTTCACAGTCATTGGGTGACTGAAAGGTGGCTTTCACCCGCAACTACATTAGTTAGTCAGCAATTCAATTTTCTCAGATCTGTAAGAGGGGGTAATAGCTGCAAATTGTCCTGACATATGCTACCAGCTGCTTCTGTAAAGCAACAGTTATACAACTTGCTCTCTCTCAGTTTGAAGCAGAAAGAAAAAATTTTTCTTTAACAGTTATTTTCCATTTTCAAGTTTGGAATTAAAAGTCTGAAACTGCCTCTGTGCACAGTACACAAAAGCCAGTTCACAAAAGCTACTCTGATACATAATTTTAACTGCTGACTCATTTTTTCACAATTTGACCACATTTTAATGTCTCCATGAAATTTTACACTACATCTGAAATAATACCGCATTTTTTCAAGAACTGTTCACATCCCTCACTTCATGAAGCCTAAAAACCATGGTGAGTGGTGTGTTCAGTGTATAATGCAGGGAGTACTTGCCACAGGTCCAAGCAGGAGAAACTGAAGTTCCAGGAAATCAGAATGTGACTACTACAAAATAAGTGTCTTGATTCCTGTTCCTTCATTCAACAACAGTAACATTCAACTCCACATGAGAAAACCATTCCTATCAGGAAATCATTCTACCTTTAATTCATGCTATTTATCCAAACTCAACAACACCACCTGTGATTTTCATGGTCTCCAGAGTGTCATGCTATGCTCTGTTCTTATAACTCAGTCTTACTCCCAAGGCATGGCCCACTGACTATCTTCTCCTGGGAGGACTTCCTCGAAATTCTTCAGCAGCCCATTCTCCAGCTCAGAATCATTTTTAGTATATTTTTATTGTAATTAATAGAAGGGCTACATTATATTCACCAGATAGAAGATGCTTTACTTCATAAACATTGATACCCTTTCTCATGTCTTGGTCCCCATTTCCCTCCCCCCACCCCCAACCCTCATCTTGTTTTCCCCCCTTCCCTATCCAATTTCAAATAACCAAATAAACATATATACAATATATCAGATAACAAGGTAAAATACTGTAACAATTCGAGGTAACCAAGGGACAGCAAAAGAGATGAGAGATAACATAGTACATTAAGGACAACAATCACTCATTATATGGCTTTTGTTTCTATATCCTGGAGGACCTTTCATTTAGCATCATACTATATGGCCTTATGTATCTAGGTTTTATTCTATTGGAAATCTCTGCTAGGAGAGCCCAAGGTTTCTACTGATTAGTACAAATGAGGGAAACCATTGAGCCTATGTTCCTTTGAGTCTGGCTTACTTCACTTAAAATGATTTTATTCTAAGTCTTTCCATATCCTTACAAATGGGGCGATGTCGTTCTTTCTGACAGCAGCATAGAATTCCATTGTGTATAAATACCACATCTTGTTGATCCACTCATTAACTGAAGGGCATTTGGGTTGGTTCCATATCTTTGCTATGGTAAATAGTGCTGCAATGAACGTCATTGTGATAGTGGATGTGGTATGTCCTTGTTTCTGGACAACAGGGTAAATGCCAACTAGTGGAATTGCTGGGTCATAGGGGAGCTCTATGTTAAGTCTTTTGAGGAACCACCTGTCAGGAAGGCTCTTTTCCTTTGTTTTGCTGAAACTGTTCTGTATTCAAACAGAAATCTACCTGTATTACTCACTTCTGGAAAGGATTGGACTGCACCACCTAGCAAAAACACTGAGAAACTTCAGCTTCCTGAGCAACTAGCTGCAAAAAACTATGAAACATAAGTAATACACATAAGTAATACACAGCCTAGAATTCCATTGTGTATAAATACTACATCTTGTTGATCCACTCATCAACTGAGGGGCATCTGGGTTGGTTCTATATCTTTGCTATAGTAAATAGTGCTATCTAGCTATTTTCTTTACCACTGCTTGCAATACTTCGTTGATATTATCTCAGAGGCACACTCTGACTCAGCTTTCAGATATTAATGATTCTTTTATTTCTTTACACAAATAAAATTTTCCATTGTCCTTCAACTCTTCTACTCAGTAATCTTCAGTAGCTCTCTATTTCATCCAATAATAGGCCAAAATTTCTCCTGAACCAGGAAACAGAAACTTAAGTCTCTGAGCTAGCTAATTAAACTTCTAAATTTCAAAATCACCATCTATGCATATGTGTGGACATTTATATAGTAATATTCAAATGGTAAAAGATTCTTTATAATCTTTTCTATTCACCTAATGAATTATTCACATCATCATATAATCTTCTACTCCTTGGTATGATTCCCACTGTGATCTCATTAACAATTCATTATGGATCCCATTTCTTCTAAGTTTCTCTTATTTCTACTTAGGATGGTTTTCTCACACCAGTAACCTTATGTTTGACCTAATTTTGAAACTATTTTCTGACCCTGATCGAGAGCTCAGACATCAAAAAGATATTCACCATCTTTCTAGAAACTGGCTTTGGTTTAACCCTAAAATGAGTAAATAGGTGTTCTTCATGAACTGCACTCAAAGCTTACTTGCTACTTAAAGCAAGACCTCAAAAAACATCACAACTCATAAAATCAGTAATATCCCAGAGTTCTTTTGTAAAGAACTTCAAGCATTTACATAGATGAAATGAAACTGATGTGCAGTCAAAATGACAGAAACAGATGGTTCTGCCATCACTTAATATGACACTTGTTTCTCCAGGCTGGTGAACAGAAGGAACCAGTTGTAGAAGGTGAAAAGGGTCTTGCAATTTAGAACCCACTGAAGTATAAAATGCCACCAAACTTGTCTCAAATTAAAACACATTTTAGTTTCTTCATTTGAAATCCTATACTGCGTAAGATTAAAAATCTCATAACTACCCAGATTTAAACTCTGAGCTTCTGATCATCTGAGGCCTGAAAATACTGGTTTGTGATGAATAGGTCTTAGGAAAACAGAAGGGGCATTTCAAATTCAAGATAAAACTATATCCATTGAAAATCTATATAACTGTCCAAACAAGAGTTTTCAAGATAAAATATCCAATTTATTTTAAAGTAAGATGTTTTAAATGTTCATATTCACCAAGTTTCACCAACTTACATATTCCTTTATTTAACAGTGATTTATTGATAAGAAATAATACAGTATAATGAACAGAGCACAATATCTGGTATTGTATACCTTGGGTTTCCTTTCCTACCTCCCCTACTTGTTGATTCTGTAGACCTATAGTCCTGGAATAGAAGCCTGGCTTTATAAGATTCACTTTTCTCTACTGTCATGAAGCAGAATGTAGCATGTAAGTCCAGAC
Source organism: Megascapheus bottae (assembly GCF_031878675.1). Taxonomy (NCBI): domain Eukaryota; kingdom Metazoa; phylum Chordata; class Mammalia; order Rodentia; family Geomyidae; genus Megascapheus; species Megascapheus bottae. The sequence goes on from NC_143526.1 coordinate 1,669,693, forward strand.
AGTATTTGGCATTTTCTGAGCAACTAAGTATAAACTCACCTCCTTCACTCACGTTCCTTCTCCTGCCATGTCCTATCATGCACATGTTGAGCACAGTTCAACTCCAAAGTTCAGAGTGTGAAAAAGTTCAAACTTTATACTTAATGCTATGAATATTATCTCTCAGCCCAGAAAGCAGAATCACAATTCTGCCATTCTTTGGTGTCACTATTTTCATCATTCCCACTGCAGCTTAAATTTTGCACCCAAGAAAAGTCTAAATCACCAAGTTTGTACATTTTTATATTATATATCTGACAGTACAGTGACTAGGATTCATGTAGCCCATTATAATTCTCAGTTGTTCATCTTTTCTTAGAGCCTGGTTATTTTCTTTGGTGTCTAAAGTTATTTCATTAGGTCCAAACAAGATAAAATGATTTGCATTTCCATACAGAATTACAGGATTTTCCCATGCTTTGACTACTTGTACTTATTTAATTAATTTATAGAGTTATTTATTTTCGCTGTCATACAAGCTTTGAACTCAGGACCTTGGGCTTACTAAGCTGGTACTGACTCTGTAACTGAGTCAAGTCTGTAGTCCTGTTTTTTAAGAGTCTCATTTAACTCCCAAGCACACACTCAAGTCACAATTGACTTACTTTATGCTTCTCATAGGTGCTGGGCTAAGAAACACAAACCACCATGTCTATGGCTTGTGAAAGTGATACACACATTTCAGGGCTGGCATCAAGCTGTGTCCTCCAATATTTCCCTCCCCAGAATCTAAGATGACAGGTGTGAGCTACCGGTAACCCCACTTGACTTATTACAATTTTTTTTGCCAGTCCTGGGCTTGGGCTCAGGGCTTGAGCACTGTCCTTGTACTTTCTGAAGGCTAGCACTCTACCATTTGAGGCTCAGCACCACTTCCGACTTTTTGCTATGTATGTGGGGTACCAAGGAATTGAACCCGGGTCTTCGTGCATGCTTTGCGAGCACTCTACCACTAGACCAAACCCCGGCCCTTACAATTTTTTTATAATTTGAAAGCAGTTCAAGAAAAGAGATTACTCCTCAGAAACCACCAGCTCTCACAAAGTGCCTTACACAAAATCAACCAATTCTATAGAAGCCTTAAATAAATTAGTGTGTATATCCTTCTACTTCAGTTCTGCAATTCCACCTGCTCATAATTCTCCAACTATGCCTCAAATAGGTTTGTATTTAATGTTATTAATGGCTTCATGTTATTCCTCCTCTTAGAAATAGCAGTTTTACACATGTCTTATTAACGATGGATTTCTGTCATTAGACAGAGCTCAGTGTATAAAAAATTTTGGAACTCTCTGTTGTGTCCAAACCCTATGACATATATCACCATCCAATCTGCCTGTGTACAACAACAGTTCTCCTTTCACTTTCAAAGTATCTCTACTTTTGATAGTTGCTATCATTCCCAGTTCAAGAATGCCTGCAAAAGGAAGAAAGAAGAATCTAATTAAACCAAAAAGAACAGCTAAGTGGAAGGAAAATATTATCTATTGCCCACATATTGACATTCTTATGAATTATTCAACTTGGATTTGTGCAAAACCTCCCAAACTGTGATTGCATCTGTATGGATAGATGCCTTTGGAACATCATGGGAGCGTGATTCTTTAGGTAGGAAGTAGTTACAGTGGAAATTTCTGTGGTGCTATCATCTACATGCCAAAGAGTTCTGTGGTTTGTTTTTGCTTTTGGAGAGACTGGTGATTGGTCAGGGTGAAAGGAGAGTCTCTAAATTCATCATTTCCAAGCAATACGAAGCCTGGGTTCTATCATTTATTTCTTGTATGTTTGTCTATTATCTCTCATTTGTCATACTAAGCTACTTCAGGAACTCCTCTTCATAGATATTTGTCTGCTATCTGCTATTCTAAACAAGAAATAATTTGGGGATCATGTAAGGTGATCTATTTGAGGCAATCCTGCTGAGAAACACTAACGTGGGTTTTGCTGGCTCCCACTCTGTATTCAGCAGCATTGTGACATAGTTTATAGACTTCATTTTATTCTCTCCCTTATTTCCTTTTTCTCAATCACAACATGAACTAAGGTAGATTTAATAGTTTATAAATAATTCTGACACCTAAAGTAAGGTTTTGTTTTTTCTTGCTTTTTACTTAACCAAGAACAGAGATTGTTATGGTTATGCTCCGTGCCACCTTATTAAAACAAAGAGCCCAAACAGCCCAAACTAAATTTTCTATCTGGCAGATAATTCAACAGACTCATTTTAATATTCTGCTTAGCAACTGCAGTTTTATGGATACATACTGCCCTCTGCAAAGATGCACTGCATCCAGGGACAGAGGAAGAAAAACATTCTCCAAGTCCTTCATGTACATGGAAAATATATTCATTAATATATCCTACCACTTATTGAAGAAGGAAAATAGTTGTGAGGCCTAAGCCCTTCCCTCCTACTCTACTAGCTTGGCCCGGGGCTGCTGGGCACCAGAGGCAGAGAGACTTGCTTTTAACACACATTTCATTTTAAAGATACTGACAGTCTCCATTTGCTGACAGTGAAAAGCGAATGCTTTATGATCATGCAGGTTACCACGGACTATTAAATTCCCTATTGCAAAAAATAAGCCACAATTTAGCTTTTAACATAAGCTGTTACTCTCAAGGATATAGAATTTGCTACAACTACACTATGGCTCAAATAACTAGAGATGGAAGGACAGAAATTGTGTAAATATGTCTATTTAAGAACAATATGAAATTCCATATGTAATACGCCAAACAGAAAACAGAAAAACATTTGCCTAATAGTAAAGAAGAAAGAACTGAACAAACAACATCAATTGAAGAAAAAATATTTTAATATGTTACTCTTAATATGTTGTAAAGAGGGGTAACCATTTCATAAGGTAAATAATGACAATTCTTTGTGTTTGCTGGTTCTGGGGTCTGAACTCAGGAACTGGGCATGATCACAGACCATTTTTGCTTAAGGATAGCTCTCTACCACTTGAGACAGAGCTCTACTTCTGGAAATTTGGGTGGCTAATTAGAAATAAGATTCTCAAAAGACTTTCCTGCTAAGCTGGCTTAGAACCATGATCCTCAGATATCAGGCTCCTGAAGAAATTAGGATTACAGGCATGAACCAGCAAAATTTAGCTGAGTACAAGTTTCCAACTTCCTTCCTCTCATCTCTGACAAGATACACAGAAAAATAGCATTTTTTAAATTTAAAATGAAATTGATTGCAAAACCTAGAACTTTTGAACATTTAAGGAATTTTGCTACATTAACTGAGGTAAGAGTTTTATACCCATAAGGGTATATTTGGAAAGTACCATATTCTCTCTAGTAGGGAACATGAATACCAAAAGATGTTCCCTTCACCATCAAACTGTCAAATCTTGCAAAACTACCAGACAGAATTTTGGCATAAGTATCAGCTTCTAGAAGAAAGTAGGAAATGCTTTCAATAAGCTTGCAAATTTGAGTCTAGCATTTCAATTCAATAACTAATAAATATTTGAACTCTACTTACAGTAATTTTCACATTACTATGACAGTCTCACAACAGATGGTTGTTAATTGATTCAATTGTTGTCTGAAAAACAGTACATCAAGAATAGTAGTCTTTCCTTCAAAACTTTGATTTCACATACAAAATAATTTAGCAGGGCCAAGTCATTTGAACAAATTTTAAAACATCTCTTTAGCAGAAATTTCCTTATGCTAATTAAATTGTAATACAAAATTTATCTTCAATATACTATATTTCCTCCACTCATTCTAACATATATCTTTCTAGTGCTGTGTCTAAGATTTAATTGAAATGGTGAACTGACCTCAAGTTTTTCCTTCCCTAATCTCCATACATATCCATCAACAATTTTTGTAGAATACCTATTCTTTTTAATGAATTTTAAATATATTTAGAAATGGTGTGATATTCTATTGTTCTTTATATTATGTAGTAAAGACCATATTATATACCTTTTGAAAAATCTCTCCAAAATCCCAGAAAATTGTTCTATCTCCAGTAAAGCATTGTTCTTTCCAAGAAAGAAAAGTAAATAGAGAAAGTAAACAGAGGAAATGGCAAGGAGGTGGGCAAGATTAGGACAAAAGGAAAGAAACAAATAAAGAATAAGGATATACAAAAAATAAAAAGAAACAGAAGGTACAAACAAGAATAAGAGAAGCTGAAATATTGAAAAAAACCAACTAAGTTTAAAAATGAGCAATTCCTAACGCTTATCTCAAACAAAATGGGGCATTGTCAAATAACCTATAGACTAAAATCTTCAGGGAAAATGGGGCAGTACTGACAATGGTCTTATCTCAGTACTGAGAGACAATTAGCCCTAGAGTAAACAGGTGTTGAGAGCAAAATTAAAACGATTCAACCATTTCCAATGAAATAATCTCAAGTATTTTTATAGGATAGCAAAGATATACAGCACCTATGAAATAAATGCTATAAGATCTGGAATATGATTAGGTATTCAAAGAAAACGAATGAGCAGAAAATACAGTTCATCAAAACCTATCTGGAGTTGACATTGTTGTTAGAATTATCAGACAAGAAGTACTTATTAGTTTTTGTAACTTTCTGTTTAAGTGTAGATATGGGAGATACTTTAAAAATGAACATGTAGAGATGAAAAGTACAATGTGCGTAATGGGCCCAAGACACTGGGTTACTGACACTTTGAAGATCATAGACTCAAACATTAATGCACGTCAATACACATGATACACACCACTCAAAAGATAACAGCATGGAAAACATAATTTAAGAAAGTAAACATTTATCACTGAGCCTGTGAAGCTTTTAAGAAATAAAACAGCATCAAATATGAACCCTACAGAGAAAAAGGAAAGAACATAAAATATCTGAAGAAATAATGCCCCAAATTTTCTAAGAAGCCCATTAAACTTAAGCACAACCCATAAAGAAAGCTATATACAAGATTTCATAAACAATCTCCTCAAACCAATGATAAAGAAAAAAGCTTTTCAAATTTTGAGTTTCTGAAAAATAATGAGAAATAAGGCAAGCAATGTACAGAAGAGAAATGATTAAAAAACAATGAGAGGTTAAGGGAGGGAGGTGTGGAGGAGTCACGACTGGCATGTCTAGGGGTGGCGCCAACCCAGATGACCCATGCCTGGCTTCCAGTCAAGGTTTGTGGCCACACCAAGACAGCAGTGTTTCAGCAGTGAATAGGCAGAGTCACAGCTTGAAACAGAATGCTTGGAGATTGTAGCAAGGGGAAAGACTACAGTGAGGAAGCAAAGTATTCAGTGGTAAAGGACAACAGCTACAGTGAAAATAAACATTTGGAAAATGGAAAACTACAATTTTAGTCATGAGCAAAGAAAATCTTAGCAGTTTAAGAGACCACAAAGACGGATGGGGGGTGTGGGGGGGGGAGGTAAATGGGTACCAAGACATGTGCAAGGGTATCAATGTATGTGAATTAATGCACCTTCTATCTGGCAAATATCATGTAACCCTTTTACTAATTACAATAAAAAAATTAAAAAAAATCTAAAAAAAAGAAATCTGTTGTAAAAATCAATGTTAATAAATTCTTTAATAAAAAAAGAAAAGAAAAAAGAAAAAAAGAAAAACAAATCCATTAATGCTAGTCACTGGTGGCTCATGATTTTAATCCTAGTTAATCAGAAGGCTGAGATCTGAAAATTGTGATTATAAACTAGCATAGGATAGAGTCAAGAAATGCAAATCAAAACAACTCTAAGATTCCACCTCACTCCAGTTAGAATGGCCAGGATCAGGAAAACGAATAATAACATGCTGGAGGGTATGTGGCCAGGAGGGATCACTACTACACTGTTGGTGGGAGTGCAAACTCGTTCAACCACTATGGAAAGCAGTGTGGCAGTGCCTTAAAAGGCTAAACATAAAACTCCCCTATGACCCAGCAATTCCACTACTTGGCATTTACCCAATCATCCAGAAACAAGGGCATGCTAAATCCACTAGCACAACAATGTTCATTGCAGCACTATTCACCATAGCAAAAATATAGAACCAACCTAGATGTCCCTCAGTTGATGAGTGGATCAACAAGTTGTGGTATTTGTACACAATGGAATTCTATGCTGCTGTCAGAAAGAATGACATTGCCCCATGTGTTAGGAAATGGAAAGACTTAGAAAAAAAATCATATTTAGTAAAGTAAGCCAGACTCAAAGGAACTTAGGCTCAATGGTTTCCCTCATTTGTCATAATCAGTAGAAACCTTGGGCTCTACCAGCAGAGATCTGCAATAGAGCAAAATCCTAGTACATAAGGCCATATAGTAAGAAGCTAATTGAAAGGACCTCCAGGATATTCAAACAAAAGCCATATAACGAATGATTGTTGTCCTTAATGTACTATGTTGTCGCTCACCTCGTTTGCTGTCCTTTAGTTATCTCATATTGTTATAGTATCTCACTTTGTTATCTGATATATTGAATTTAGTTGTACTTGGTTATTTGAAATTTGATAGGGAAGGGGGGAAAACCAAGACGGGGGGGGCGGCGGTGGTTAGGGTAATGGGTACCAAGACATGTGAAAGAGTATCAATGTATGTGAATTAATGCACCTTCTATCTGGCAAATATCATGTAATCCTTTTACTAATTACAATAAAAATTAAAAAAAAAAGAAATAAGAGGAAGGACAAGGACAAAGTAGAGGTAAGTCTATCTAGAGTTCAAGGGGTTTCAACACATAAAACTCCTCAAAACAATTTGGGCATTTTTCAGAAAGAGAAATTAGTCTTGTTCCTAATGGTCATTACCATTAGCATTCTGCGATGGGAGCTAAAAACTGTAATTATTAGAATATTTAAATTGTCACTGGTTGGAAGTTACCCCATTTAAGAATAAAGAATCAGTAGTTTATCTAGTGAACCACAATGTCTGGATAGCATTACCCAAGAATACGAAGAAGCGAGTCAGACATGCATGATATCCAGTACTTCAGAGAAAAATACCATAAGCACAAAACATATATTTCTACTATTTTCTTTCATCACTCATTCCTCCTCATAATATTCTCACTCATCTTTTCAAGAAAAAAAATCTAACTGAAAGTTCAACATACTCTTTGTAGATCAGCTTATAAACATTCTTAAATACATTCAAACAATCTAATAGCAACAGTGTTTCTTGGATAAATAATGATGTCTGAAATGGTATGTGACAATACTGACATGCATACTACCTAGTAAGCCTCACATTTGATTATTGATACCCAACATAAAATTGATAATTATTTCAGCAAAGTCAAAGCCTTAACATAAGATATAAAATGAAAAATTCCAAATGGCAAAATCTAGTAATTGAACTGCTTTCAGGTAAAAGGATTTCAGGGATGCTTGATTGTTGTTCTTAATGTAGTATGTGACATTATTTCTTTTCTTTTTCCCGTTTATGATTTATCTTAAAGACTAGATAAAATTATGTGCTTGCTTTATATTTGTTTAATGCAATTACAAGTGAAATTTCAAATTATGTTGATAAATACACATAATTTTTTTCCTTAAACTATTTTAATGTGTTGTCTACCTAAATCTCTCTTCACTACTGTAATTACACAGTTTTCAAATGACTGACAAGGTTTAACAATGAAGTACTTGTTTAGAGAGACACGGAGATGAAACCTAGTTTTTTTCCCTCAAAACTAAAGAAAGACAGATAATGACAGTGACTTTCAGAGGATGAAACTCTTATTTTCCCTACATATTTCATAATTTCAAAGGGTCAGTACACTGAGAAGAATATATTTTCAAAACAATCCTCCAGAAAGGTCACTCCCACAGTGACAGTTACTGGCAAATTTGACAACTACCATCACCAATTAGAGTGTCTTCCCCCTGGGAGTCTGCCCCTGTTTTATTCTAGATGTGCAATTTGGCCTCTATCTGTCACAGACCTCCTCTTGGTAGGGCACAATAAGGAAACCAACACTGTTGCTTAATTTTTTTCAGCCATAGGAAATTTCAATCCACAGCCATCTCATCCATTGATGTTAATTACTCTTCCCTCTTCCCGGAGCCCAAATTGGGAAGACAATGCCCACAGGTCACTGAAGTGCAAGACCAGGTCAACAGGAGTTTGCAAATGGCACATTCAGCAAACCCATCAATGCAAGAGTGTGCACAGAAATCATTACAGCAAAGTAGGCCCGGTTCATGGCAAAAAATAAATTAAGAGAAAAGAAAAAGAATAAGGGCCTCCCTTTCTTTGTTTTCATGTATTTTTATTGTAATTAATAGAGGGGTTATATAATATTCGCCAGATAGAGGGTGCATTACTTCACAAACATTGATACCCTTTCTCATGTCTTGGTCCCCATTTCCCTTCCCCCAACCCCACCCCTCATCTTGTTTTCCCCCATTTCCTATCCGATTTCAAATAACCAAATAAACATATATACAATATATCAGATAACAAGGCGAAATACTGTAACAACATGAGATAGCCAAGAGACAGCAAAAGAGATGAGAGATAACATAGTACATTAAGGACAACAATCACTCATTAAATGGCTTTTGTTTCTATATCCTGGAAGTCCTTTCATTTAATATCATACTTTATGGCCTTATGTATCTAGGTTTTATTGCACTGTAAATCTCTGCTAGGACAGCTCAGTGTTTTTACTGATTATGAAACCATTGAGCCTATGTTCCTTTGTGTCTGGTTTACTTCACTTAATATGATTTTTTCTAAGTCTTTCCATATCCTTACAAATGGGGCGATGTCGTTCTTTCTGACAGCAGCATAGAATTCCATTGTGTATAAATACCACACCTTGTTGATCCACTCATCAACTGAGGGGCATCTGGGTTGGTTCCATATCTTTGCTATGGTAAATAGTGTTGCAATGAACATCACTGTGCAAGTGGATTTAGTATGTTCTTGTTTCTAGACAACTGGGTAAATGCCAAGCAGTGGAATTGCTGGGTTATAGGGGAGCTCTATGTTTAGTGTTTTGAGGAACTGCCATACTGCTTTCCATGGTGGTTGAATGAGTTTGCACTCCCACCAACATTGTAGTAGTGATCCCTCCTGGCCACATCCTCTCCAGTATCTGTTGTGAGTAGATTTCTTGATCATGGCCATTCTAACTGGAGTGAGGTGGAATCTTAGATTCCCTTTGGATCCTCTTTATGCTTGCTTCTTGCCTTATTACTCTGGGTAGGAATTCTAATACTATGTTTTTAGCGGAGTGGAGAGAGTGGGCATCCTTGTCTCGTTCCTGATTTTAGAGGGAATAAGGGCCTCTCTTTCTCAGCAGATTGCTGAAATTCCACTACATTTTTAAGATGAGGAAAAGGGAAAGATGAGGAAAAGCAGAAATGATCTCTGTCTCTTCAGCTATAAGTACTCTCTTCCTTTCCCTAAAAGTTCCTACCTTAGATCAATCTTTACTCTCCCAGAAATAAACAAGAAAAGGAGCACTGTGAAATAAAGGATCAGGGATACTAGCAAGTCATTGAGTCAGAGCAACAACCTGGAAGGAAGACAAGCTTCAGAGGACTTCCCCTAGCCAAGAGCAGCACCCCATTCTCCAGCAAGTAGCTCCCCTGGAGAGGGACATCCAAGGACCTGCCGATGAGAGTGCAAACTCGTTCAACCACTATGGAAAGCAGCAGTATGGCAGTTTCTCAAAAGACTAAACATAGAGCTCCCCTATGACCCAGCAATTCCACTACTTGGCATTTACCCAATCGTCCAGAAACAAGGACATGCTAAATCCACTAGCACCGTGATGTTCATTGCAGCACTATTCACCATAGCAAAGATATGGAACCAACCTAGATGTCCCTCAGTTGATGAGTGGATCAACAAGTTGTGGTATTTGTACACAATGGAATTCTATGCTGCTGTCAGAAAGAATGACATCACCCCATTTGTTAGGAAATGGAAAGACTTAGAAAAAATCATATTAAGTGAAGTAAGCCAGACTCAAAGGAACTTAGGCTCAATGGTTTCCCTCATTTGTCAAAATCAGTAGAAACCTTGGGCTATTCTAGCAGAGATTTGCAATAGAGCAAAACCTAGACACATAAGGTCTGTATACAGTATGACGCTAAATGAAAGGACCTCTAGGATATAGAAACAAAAGCCATATAATGAGTGATTATTGTCCTTAATGTGCTATGTTATCTGTCATCTCTTTTGCTGTCCCTTCATTATCTCATATTGTTACAGTATTTCGCCGGGTTATCTGATATATTGTATACATGCGTATTTGGTTATTTGAAGTCCGACAGGAAAGGGGGGAAAACAAGATGAGGGGCGGGGGTAGGGGGAGGGAAATGGGGGCCAAGACATGAGAAAGGGTATCAATGTTTGTGAAGTAATGCACCCTCTATCTGGTGCATATAATGTAACCCTTTTATTAATTACAATAAAAATATATTAAGAAGCAGAAGCAGAAGCAGAAGAAGAAGAAGAAGAAGAAGAAGAAGAAGAAGAAGGAGGAGGAGGAGGAGGAGGAGGAGGAGGAGGAGGAGGAGGAGGTAGAGGAGGAGGAGGAGGAAGAAATTGAATGCCCTGGAGTGCATTCTAAATTATTCACAGACCTAGTAATTGTCTTCACAGAATCTGTCAATAATTAATTTTCCTAATTTAATGCATTTCAACAGAATCTCTCTGAATTTCCATATTCAAGAAAAACGTTTATAAAATATGATACATATAAGTATAAAAATTTGATAAAGTTTTGGCAAAGTTAGATATAAGATAAACATTGGGAGCTCAGGTCTATAAGTATGACATATTGTTTTCATTCTATTTCTGGCTTCTCTCTAGAGAACAGTTAATGTAGAGATCACATCTCAAAGCTCATCTCTCTAGCTTGACCCTTCCATATTTCTTACATATCCATTCTGATAATGTGCACCTTCATAATATACTTTTTAATACTGTAATTGCAAAGATTGGAAAAGGGGTAGATTTAGTTCTTTTGACAATAGAGGTGAATTCTAGGGTGATTATATTTAAGGTAATTACTAGCTATCCACATTGGTGGAAGCATCACCTTGACAATAAAATTAAATTAAAAATAAATAAATATGAAATGTCTAAAGCCATTCGCTCTAAAATCAGGAACGAGACAAGGATGCTCACTCTCTCCACTCCTCTTGAACATAGTACTAGAATTCCTAGCCAGTGCAATAAGGCAAGAAGCAAGCATAAAGGGGATCCAAATAGGGAAAGAGGAAATAAAACTATCCCTCTTTGCAGATGACATGATGCTTTATTTAAAAATCCTGTAGACTCCACTCCCAAGCTCCTTGAGCTGATTCAAAACTTTGGAAGAGTAGCAGGCTATAAAATCAACCCTCAAAAATCAACTGCCTTCCTTTATGCCAACAGTGCGAGGAATGAGGCAATAATCAGGAAAGCAACTCCTTTCACAATAGCCTCAAAGAAAATGAAGTACCTAGGAATTTGCTTAACTAAGAATGTAAAGGACCTTTTTGACGAAAACTTTAAAACCCTAAAAAAGGAAATTAAAGCAGAACTAAGGAAATTGAAAACCTTACATGCTCCTGGATTGGAAGAATCAACATTGTGAAAATGACAATCTTGCCAAGGGCTATCTACAAATTCAATGCAATACCCATCAATATCCCAATGGCATTCTTTAAAGAAATAGAAGAGGCAATTCAAAATTTCATATGGAATAATAAAAGACCCCATATAGCAAAAACACTTCTTAGCAGAAAGAACAGCGCTGGAGGAATTTCAATTCCAAACTTTAGACTCTATTACAGGGCTATAATTCTCAAAACAGCTTGGTACTGGCACAAGAACAGGCCTGAAGACCAATGGAATAGAACTGAGGACCAGATATTAAACCACAGACCTATGGCCACCTAATCTTTGACAAGGGAGCCAAAAAAAATAGAATGGAAGAAAGACAGCCTCTTCAACAAGTTGTGCTGGCAGAACTGGTTAAGCACCTGCAGAAAACTAAAGTTGGATCCTTCTTTGTCTCCTTGCACTAGAATTAACTCCAAATGGATCAAAGACCTGGAGGTAAAAGCTGACACACAGAAAACTTTACAGGAAGGAATAGCAGATACACTAGGCCTCCTTGGCACAGGTCGAAACTTTCTTAATAAGGACCAAGAATCACAACAAATCAGAGAAAGGCTGGATAAGTGGGACTGCATTAAACTGCGGAGCTTTTGTATGGCAAAGGACATAGGTAGTAAATTAAATAGGAAGCCTACAGAGTGGGAGAAGATCTTCACCAACCAAAGAACGGACAAATGCAATCTGTAAAGATAACAGTTTACTTCACTCAATGGTGGTTGAAACTTTGGCTAAATCAAATATATGAGTAAAAATCTCTTCAGGAATAAGGCAGAAAGTTTGACAGAAGAAAGATGCAATCAATATTTCCAATTCTAAATTACAGGCTTACTAACCTGTACCATACTGCAGATGTTGCTTGATGTGTTATAAGCAAACGATAGCAAATTTCCTCCTACACAGAATAAAATTATTACCTTGGCGCAAATTTTTTTTAAAAGAGATGATGTGAGACCGGGAGTTTGGCCTACTATCTAGAGTGCTTGCCTAGCATTAACAAAGACTGGGGTTCAATTCCTCTGTACCACATACATAGAAAAAATGTGGAAGTGGTGCTGTGGTTCAAGTGGTAAAGCACTAGCCTTGAGAAAGCCCAAGGACAATGCTCTGCCCCTGAGCTGGCAAACAAAAGAAAGATGATGTGAGATAAAGTGATTATCTCTCGCTAAGTTACAACTTGAAAATTGGTCCCATCTGAAATCTATTCTGCCTTTAGGCATTAAAACATGGTTAATGATACCTCATATCAGTCACTTACGTGCTATTTAGGTCTTAATAATTGAATAATATTTTATCATAAAAAGGAGTACACACTGAGTTTGGGTAATTTTCCCAGTATATATTTGTTAAAGGACTTTCTGTGTCCAACATTATGGCAAACAGACAGATGAATTCTTTGTTGTAAGTACCTACAAGATAGAAGAAATTTAGGTATGTATTTCCTAGGATCTTAGTACAATAATCTATATATCAAAGACCCTAAGAGAAATGGATATTGTAATTTTGAATGTTCTGATAAAATTTAAAAGACAAATTTTAATACTTATACATAAGAATTATGCCTTACATTTTCTAGAATTCCTGTAATGCAAACATAAATATATACCAGCTGAGTGGTGTTTTATTCAATGAACAGCTCTAGTTTATATTTCAACAAACAAAAAAATGGAATCCTGCATACTTCCTGTCAATCTTTCATAGCCTTTAGCAGTTCATATTAATAAGAACAGTACAGATTTCTAGTTGCGGTGTTACAAAGCATTATTATCTAGCATTTAGGGATCTATAGATGTAGGTGTCTTATTATCATCCAATGTTCAGATTTTAGCCACAACATAATTACTACATATTGGAACTTTATTTATAACATTATTTTTCAAAGATTATCAAAACTGTCTCTGAAACACTGGCTGAAATATTTATGGTGACATCTTTCTCTGACACAAAAATTTAAAATCTAAACTAACCTAACATTGCATAACCTACAGAAAAAAATGGAACAAAGTGCCACTAAGAAATTAAAAGATAGACCAGAAATCTTTTTCCCTATAAGTAGGGGCTAGAAGATTTTGGACAAGTCATAGAAATATAATGTATCCTGATCATCACTCTTACAGCCAATTCTCTCTCTCTCTCTCTCTCTCTCTCTCTCTCTCTCTCTCTCTCTCTCTCTCTCTCTCATTTTTTTTAGTCCATCATGGAGTAGAACTCTGGTCCTGGGTTTGTCATATGAGACAAAGCATTGGAGTTTTTTTGTTTTTTGTGGGGTTTTTTTGCCAGTCCTGGGCTTGACCTCAGAGCCTGAGCACTGTCCTTGGACTTTCTCAAGACTAGAGCTCTACAACTTGAGCCTCAACACCACTTCCAGCTTTTATCTATGTATGTGGTACCGAGGAATTAAACCGGGTCTTCGTGCATACTAGGCAAGCACTCTACCACTAGGCCAAAAGCCCAGCCCCAGCAACTGGGTTTCTAATAAACTATCCTTCCATAGAAGTATTAGAATTGTTACTTATTTATAGATCTAAATATCTGTATGTAATATTTGATTTTAAAAAATTTGTATTTCTCTATATATGCAAGCAGAAATATAGAAACAGATACACATATATATGAATATTATATACATATTTTGGGGTGCAAGGCTGGTACTCTACCATTTTGAGCCACATCTCCACTTCCCGATTGTTAATGGAGTTGAGTGTCTCATGGACTTTCTTAATGAGTGCTGGCTTCCAATCTTGACTCAAATATCGCAGCCTCCTATTAGTAGCTAGGATTACAGATATGAGTACATGACTTCCAACAGTGTTTTCAAATATTCTGATCTGAAAAATCTCCACATTAAAATCTTTTAAATTAAAATTTCATTACTTTTAAGTACCTGCTATAAACTTAAGAAAAAATAATGGATTTATCTTTCTTGGTAAAGAAATAAGAATAATTTACATATTTGTCTATTGGTTATCAGTTTAAAAAGGGTACCACTTTACTTTGTCAAAAACAGAGATTCATCAAAGCAAGAGAACTCTAGACCTATTTCTTTGAAGAACATCGATGCAAAACTTCTCAACAAAATACTGGACAACCGTCTACAACAACTCATCAAAAAAATTATACACTATGATCAAACTGGATTCATCACAGGGAGGCAAAGCTGGTTCAACATATGCAAATCAATTAATATAATTCAACACATCAACAGGAGCAAGGACAAAAATCACATGATTGTCCCAATAGATGCGGAAAAGGCATTTGACAAAATCCAAAACCCCTTTATGTTAAAAGCTCTGGAGAAACTAGGTATCCATGGAACATTCCTCAATGTAATAAAGGCTGTGCATGAGAAACCTACTGCTAGTATTACACTTAATGGTGAAAATCTAAAGCCATTCCTTCTAAAATCAGGAACGAGACAAGGATGCCCACTCTCTCCACTCCTTTCTAACATAGTACTAAATTTCCTAGGCAGTGCAATAAGGCAAGAAGCAAGCATAAAGGGGATCCAAGTAGGGAAAGAGGAAATAAAACTATCCCTCTTTGCAGATGACATGATTCTGTATTTAAAGAATCCTATAGACTCTACTCCCAAGCTCCTTGAGCTGATTCAAAGCTTTGGAAGAAGAGCAGGCTATAAAATCAACCCTCAAAAATCAACTGCCTTCCTTTATGCCAACAGTGAGAGGAACGAGGCAATAATCAGGAAAGAAACTCCTTTCACAATAGCCTCAAAGAAAATAAAGTACCTAGGAATTAGCTTAACTAAGAATGTAAAGGACCTTTTTGATGAAAACTTTAAAACCCTAAAGAAGGAAATTAAAGCAAAACTAAGGAAATGGAAAAAACCTCCCATGCTCCTGGATTGGGGAATCAACATTGTGAAAATGACAATCTGGCCAAGAGCTATCTACAAATTCAATGCAATACCCATCAACATCCCAATGTCATTCTTTAAAGAAATAGAAGAGGCAACCCAAAATTTCATATGGAATAAGAAAAGACCCCGTATAGCAAAAACACTTCTTAGCAGAAAGAACAGCGCTGGAGGAATTTCAATTCCAAACTTTAGACTCTATTACAGAACTATAATTCTCAAAACAGCTTGGTACTGGCACAGGAACAGGCCTGAAGACCAATGGAATAGAACTGAGGACCCAGTTATTAAACCACAGACCTAGGTGTGAACTGCAAAGCTCAGATCTTGGACACCTTAGCAACTAGGAATACAGAGCACCATCACCTGGCAAAAAAAAAACAAAACAATGCTTTCCACACATCCCCTCACACCCTAACCCCCATGCGCCATGCAAGATGTGCCCTGGGAGCAACATGTGTTGGGATCCATACAGCCCATCCTACATTTGAGTGTACACCCAGATCCCACACTTACGATTGATTCAAAGGTTCTGGAATCTTCATCTTTTCTCATCACAGCACCTACAGTGAAAGGAGTCTCTGAAGAACAAATGCTCAGCATCCCGAGGCATCTCTTCCACTGAGCAGGATCTGGGGTAGTGCTGACAGAAGGAAAAAAAGAAAAAGCCACATAGACCACACTTTCTGCTCCCACCATCTGCTACCCCACCAAGCTCCTCATGAGGCAGATCCCAGGCCAGGGAAAGCGGCAGGCGGCTTGCCAGGCCTCTCCACTCTCCACCACGCCCTAGGCCTTCTAAACTGAAAATTCACCACTGACTGTGAGCTGCCTCTGGAGGTCTGGCTTGGGCCTAACATGTGCTCTTCAGGAAGAGCACAAAGAACGCACAGGGCTTGGCAGGCCACACTTCACACACCTTCACAGCCACCACCTGCCCATGCCTTGTATAGACCTGGCAAGAAGCACTGCTTTACCTCAAGAGCCCTGGCCTTCCTCACACACATGCAGCCTCTGAGTATAGATAGGCTCCTTCAGGTGTTTCCCCAAGAAGAAATGCTACCAGCAGCTTACAGGCTGGGTGAACACACAACAGGCCGAGAGTGCCCCGAGAGGCCCCGGAACAAATGCCGCTCTCTCAGAGGAAGGCGGCTGCAGTGGAGCCTCTCACAGGCCAACTGATCCCGGGCAGAACCGCCCAGAACCAGTTCAGCGTCCTCTCCCCGCCCCGGACCCCTTAAGTCCTCACTCAGCCCCACCACTCTCAGCCTCTGAACCTGCTAGCCCCGGCCCTGACGTCTCACATCCTCACTCCGCCCAACCCCTCTCAGGCTGAACCCACAAACCCCGCCTGCAACCCCTCAAGTCCTCAGAGTAGAGGGGCAGCAGCCCAGACCCCGTTTGCTCTGACCCCTCCCTCCCGTGGCAGCACCGTCCCCAGGCCTGGATGGAGGAAAATAAAACAATAGAGGAGGCAGTGGCGGGCGTGCTGCCGTGCCTGTCCACTCACAACCAGGCCCTGGGCCTACACTGAAAGCTCACCACTGACGGACCTGGCTCTGGAGGCCTGGCTTCAGCTTAACATGGCCGAAGGCCCTTCAGGGAGAGGAAAAATGAAGCTGCTCACCCCACTTCTCCACACACTCACAGCCACCACGCACCAGGCCCCGGCTCTGCCTAGGCTGAAAAGCACATCTCTGACAGGGAGCTGGCTCCAGAATCCTGGCTTAGGCCTAAGGGCCTTCCTCTCACACATGCAGCGTCTGGGTAGAGATAGCCTCCTTCAGGCCCTTCCCCAAGAAGAAACGCTGCCGGCAGCTTACAAGACGGGTGAACACACAGTAGGCCGAGAGTGTCCTGCCCTGCTCTCTAGGCCCCAGAACAAATGCCGCTCTCTCTCTCGCACTGGAGCCTTTCACAGGCAGACTGGTCCCAGGGCGAACCGACCGGAACCAGTTCAGTGTCCTCGCCCCGCCACTAACGCCTCACGTCCTTGCTTCGCCCCACCCCTCTCAGCCTCTTAACCTGTAAGCCCCAGCCCTGACCTCTCACGTCCTCGCTCCGCCCAACCCCTCTCTGGCTGACACACAAGCCCCACCTGCAACCCCTCAAGTCCTCACAGTGGAGTGGCAGCTGCCCAAGCCCCATTTGCTCTGACCCCTCCCTCCCGTGGCGGCACCAGGCCTGGATGGAGGAAAATAAAACAAAAGAGGAGGCAGTGGTGGGCGGGCTGCCGCACCTGTCCACTCTCGACCTGGCCCTGGGCCTACACTGAAAGCTCACCGCTGATGGAGCTGGCTCCGGAGGACAGGCTTCAGCCTAACATAGGCGAAGCCCCTTCAGGAAGAGGAAAAATGAAGCAGCAGGCCCCACCTCATACACCTTCACGGCCACCACACACCAGGCCCCGGGCCTGCCAAGGCTAAAAAGTGCACCTCTGACTGGGAGCTGGCTCCGGAAGCCGGGCTTAGGCCTAATATGGCCTTCCTCACACACACGAGGCATCTGGGTAGAGACAGCCTCCTTCAGGTGCTTCCCCATGAAGAAACGCTGCCTGCAACTTACAGGACCGGTGAACAGGCAACAGACGCCCGGTCTCAGGCCGAGAGTGCCCGCCCAGCTCTGCAGGCCCCAGAACAAATGCTGCTCTTTCAGAGAAAGGCGGCCGCACTGGAGCCTCTCACGGGCAGAACCGCCAAGGACCAGTTCAGCGTCCTCGCTCTCACGTCCTCGCTCTGCTCCAGCGCTCTCAGGCTCGGACCATGCAAACCCCGCCCCCAGACCACCTGTTCTGTGCCCTGGCTCCACCACCCTGGAGCTCTCCCTCCAAGCCCCGCCCTAGACCGCTGACCTCTGTTCCTCGTCCAGGCCCCACCCCCCCGGTACTCAGCACCCCTCAAGCCCCGCCCTTCTCAAGCCTCAGCCCCACTCCGGCTCCAGCCCGCCTTTTTCTCTGGCTGTTCTTCCCACTGCCTTTGGCTGCTCTCCTCTCAGCTCCACTTCTTCCCCTTCCCACCTGGAGAGGCGGGGCGAACAGAGCAGCAGCCTGTGAACCAGGACAGACCCCTGACCACAGACCACAGACCACAGACCCCCAACCCCAGACACAGAACCCAGACCCCTGACCCCACCCAGACTCCACACACCTGACTCCAGACCCCCAACCCCAGACACAGAACCCAGACCCCTGACCCCAACCAGACTCCACACACCTGACTCCAGACCCCCAACCCCAGAACACAGATCCGAGACGCCAGACTCCCGACCCCCGACCCCCGACCCAAGACCCCAGACCAGTCCCTAGCCTCGGTCCGAGACCCCATATCCCAGAGCCCTGTCCTCAGACCCCAGACCCCCGACACAACACCCCCTACCTCAGACTCAGAACCCAGACCCCGGTCCCCCGACCCCAGACCCCCGACCCCCGACCCCAGACCCCAGACCCTAGAACCCAGACCTCAGGCCCTAGACCCCAGACCGCAGACCCAGAACCCCGACCCTAGACCTAGACCCAGACCCCAGACCCCCGACCCCCAACTCCAGACCCCAGACCCCAGACCCCTGACCCCCGACTCCAGACCCGACCCCAGACCCCAGACTTAGACCCCACACCCCAGACCCCGGCCCCAAACCCCAGACCCCACACCCCAGACCCCAGGCCCGGACCCCATCTCCAGACCCAGAACCCAGACCCCACACACAGACCCCACACACAGACCCCAGACCACAGACCACCGACCCCAGACCCACATCCCCAGACCCAGGACCCCAGATCCCAGACCCAGGACCCAAGACCCCAGATCCCGGTCCCCAGGCCCCTACCCCAGACCCCAAACCCCCGACCCCAGATCCCAGACCCCAGATCCCCAACTCCGACCCTTGACCCCAGACCCTAGACACCCGACCCCCGATCCAGGCCCCAGACCCTGACCCCAACCCCATACTCCAAACTTCCCGGAGGGCCCGCCCGACCCAGACCCCAGACCCCCGACGCCAGACCACCGACCCGAGACCCCAACATGCCCGGAGAGCCCGCCTGACCCCCGACCCAAGAACCCGACCCCAGACCCCAGACCCCCGACCCCAGTCCCCAGACCCCAGATCAAAGAACCCAGACCCCAGGCCCAAGACCCAGACCCCCAGACCCAGACACCAGACCATAGACCACCGAACCCAGACCCCAGTCTCCGGCCCCAGATCCAGACCCCAGATCCCCGACCACACCTACAACCCAGAACCCCGTCCCCAGACCCCAGATCGAGACCCCAGACCACCTACCCAACCCAGACACCAGACCCCAAACCCAGACCCCAGTCCCCAGGCCCAGGCCTCAGACCCCAGCCCCAGACACCGGACACCCGACCCCAGGCCCCTGACACCAGACCCCAGATCCCAGACCCAGACCCCAGACGCCCGACCCCAGATCCTGACCGCAGACCCCCGACCCCAGACCCAGACCCCAGAACCCCAAACCCAGACCCAAGACCTCCGACCCCAGACTCACGACACCAGACCTCCGACCCCAGGCCCCTGACACCAGACCCCAGATCCCAGACCCAGACCCCAGACGCCCGACCCCAGATCCTGACCGCAGACCCCCGACCCCAGACCCAGACCCCAGAACCCCAAACCCAGACCCAAGACCTCCGACCCCAGACTCACGACACCAGACCTCCGACCCCAGACTCCCGACACCAGACCCCAAATTCCCGACCCCAAACCCCAGACCCCAGAGCCCAGACCCAGACCGCTGACCCTATACCCAGACCCCCGACCCCAGACTCCAGACCCCAGACACCCGACCACTGACCCCCGCCCCAGACACCCAACCAACCACCCACGACCACTGACTCCATGACCCGGCCCCAGACCCCAGACCCCAGACCACCTACCCCAGACCCAAGACCCCAGACCCCAGACCCCAGACACCCGACACATGACCCCCGACCATAGACTACAGACCCCAAACCTCCGACCCCAGACCCCCAACACCGGACACCAGACCCTGACCCCAGACCCCAGACCCCAGCCCCAGACCCCAGACCCCAGACCCAGACCCCAGACCCCAAACCCAAACCCCAGACTCAAACTCCAGACCCAGACCCCAGACCCCAGTCCCGGCCCAGACTGCTGACATCAGACCCCTGACCCCCAACTCCAGACCCCGACCCAAGACCCCAGACCCCGGCCCCAGACCCCACACCCCACACCCCAGACCCCAGA